>NC_041397.2:274729078-275082412 GCF_900747795.2 Erpetoichthys calabaricus | reverse complement strand
ATTATCGATTGGTTTCATGGCAAATTGGTTAAATGCATATCAATAGACTATGCTCAAACTTACAATATCACGTAGAATATCTACAACTGTTAACACCATCCAGTCTTCCACCTGCCAAATTACTGTTTAAAGAAGGATATTTCGTAATGTTATTGCATAATTTATGTATGAGAGAAGTGATGGGCTATGCAATAGGACAAGATCAGTTGTATTCAAAATTGGTCGAACAATTTTGACATGTAAAATTTTAACATGCGACAAGAAAGGTAATTACAGTACATCTTCCACGGATAACCTTAGACACCAAAGGACATCTTGATATGCTATTCATATTAAAATGTTTACAGTTTCCCGTTAGAATAGCTTTTGCTATGACAATTAACAAATCTCAGGGACAAACATTCGAAAAAGTCAGTTTATTTATTAGAGAGAAAGAAACAATATTCACTTATGGGCAGCTATACGTTGCGTTGCCACAATTTGTAACTCCAAACACGGAATCAAAATTCAATGCGATATTGACGAAAAGTTAATTCCAAATATTGTTTTTACTGAAGTTTTACAGTAAAAGTGTAAGCTTAAAAAGTATTTGTGTGTTAATTTCAAAGCCAACCAGAACAAAAACATATAACGCAACAAATACCTCTTTTCTTTCAATTTATTACGTTTTACTATTTTTTACTATGGTTAATTACTCGCTGTAATGTAAACTAGGTCTATTATGCATACTTTATAATTCCCATGAAAATAACAGTCTGTTTAAATTGTACATCTGCTTCCCCATACGCGAGCAGCAGAGCTATGAAGTTGGCGAGCGAAGTGAGCAGGGGACAGAGCCCCCTAGTGTACAAGAAAAATCAAGTGTGTGTATATACAAAAAGAAAAACAATTGCTTAAATCCCAAACGAAAAACTATCCCTAAACCAAATATGTATATATAGCTTTACCAAAATGATCACTTGTATATATGCACAAAAACTGCTTAACCCTACCTCGCCTTAAGGTCCACTGACGACCCCTGTTGGCCAGCATCTCTGGAAAGACTATCCAGCCAATCCACCACCCCCGTCATAAAAAAGTAAGTGCCCTTCTTTGAAGCTGGCACACTTTTACCTTTACAAGTTACAATGTTCAATGTAGTGCTACTTGTCCCTCAATTGGTCGCACATTACCATACACCGTTCCACCACCAATGTCACGCTTCCTACCAAGGCACCATATGACTGGAAAAACCGGTATCCTGTGCAGACACAGTAGGACTCCGGTCTGAGGCGACTCATTTTGCTTTTTCACACACTTTATTTGGGAAAACATTTTTTTCCAATTATACAGGTTTGTTGCAAGATGCCCCAATACTCTCTGTGCTCTTCCTACAAAGGACCAGTCCATAAGAGGACACAATCATAAAATAACACATCACAAAATTCATATGTGAATCAGCCTAATTCAGAGGCACTCTTTAACTAACACCTTTTATTTTGGTATGTATGTCAAAAAAAAACCACACACAGTCACAGAGAGAACATGCACACTTCACACAGATAGTGGCCAAGTCCACGATTCAGACCGAGTCTCCTAAAATTCCTAAATAAGCCACAGCAGAATTTTGTCATCCAAATATAAATACAACATAATGTATACATTTGTAATGACATGTAATTCACTTTCTGTTTTAAAGAATATCTTCTTCTTCTTCTTTCGGCTGCTCCCGTTAGGGGTTGCCACAGCAGATCATCTTCTTCCATATCTTTCTGTCCTCTGCATCTTGTTCTGTCACACCCTTCACCTGCATGTCCTCTCTCACCACATCCATAAACCTTCTCTTAGGCCTTCCTCTTTTCCTCTTGCCTGGCAGCTCCATCTTTAGCATCCTTCTCCTAATATACTTGGCATCTCTCCTCTGCACATGTCCAAACCAATGCAATCTCGCCTCTCTGACTTTGTCTCCCAACCGTCCAACTTGAGCTGACCCTCTAATGTACTCATTTCTAATCCTGTCCATCCTCATCACACCCAGTGCAAATCTTAGCATCTTTAACTCTGTTACCTCCAGCTCTGTGTCCTGCTTTCTGGTCAGTGCCACCGTCTCCAACCCGTATAACATAGCTGGTCTCACTACCGTCCTGTAGACCTTCCCTTTAAAATTTAATGAAAATAAATCAATTAAAGAAATAAACTACACAACAGGTAAATATAATAATGGCCACTGTAATTTTTCCATCTAGAAACAAAACAAAAAAAAAAAAAAGAAAATATAGTAATAACAAAAAGGTTTGAATTTCTAATTTATTTTACATTTTGTATTTTATAATAGAAGAAAATTTAAATTCTTAAATTTTAGAGGCAAACAATTTCTTTGATTTTTATAGTATATTATATTGCTCATAATATACCTTCCTCTTCATATAAAATAAAAATACATCATTTGAAAAATAGTCATATATTTTTTTTTATATCCAAATAAATTACACTCAATCCATCTTTAGAAATCTAACAGTCAAATGACCATTAGAAAATAAGTGAGGAGCCTTCCTAGAGTCTACCTGATAAGCTGCCTCTTTATTGCATTCCTGACATGTGATATCAAGAGTTCATCCTTCAAATGGAGCACATTTGGTGCACTGGGGGGATTGTATTTACTTTAATCAGCAATTATCTGTAATGCAGGAGAGAATCGATATAATGATGGTAAGCTGGAAAGGTCACAATATAATCATGGATACTTAAAAGTACCTTGCGTCTGTTGTAATGTTTTTGTTTCTGTTTTTTTTTTTCTAATCACAATCTATTTCAAAATGTACTTTCTAAATATTAATGAAAATTGTTAGAGATTTGATAGTATAACAATTACATTTATGTTTCCAATTATTTACTTTATCAGAGGGCAGCATGTAGCTTTGGTGCCTCACACCTATAAAGACCTGGGACGGTCACTGTCTTGGTTGAGTTTGCTCATTCACCATGTGATTGGTTGTGTTTTTATGGTTACTGACTAGCAGATGTCAGTGCAGATAGTCAAAAATGACAAAAAAAAAAAAACAAAAATGAACAAAGCAACTTGTCACAAGGTTTTCTCAAAGGCTGGATGCCCAATGCCTGAGTGAAGAGCCTCTATGAAGCTACCTCTTTTTTTTAACTTTCCCCCTTATCACTTGACAACCATATAAGTGTTGGAAAGAAACAGGCAGTAATAAGAGTGGCCGGGGAAAACTGCAGGTATATGGAGCTGCAAGGGTAATGCCCCAGGTAAATCCTAACAAAATCTCACTCTTAGGCTAGAGCTTCCAGAAGCACCAACAAATGCAGTAAAAACAATAGAAAGCGGTAGTTTTTTATTAGCGTCACCAAGAAGTTACATCACAGTGAGGAAGCTCTTTCATCTCATTCAGGCTACAAATACAACCTTCCCAGGTCTGGAATCACACAAACCTCCTCCTAGGGCACTGGAGGTTGGGAACACTTGCTACTGGAATGTCCTGTCCCAAGACTTCAGACACTGGAATGCCCCAATCTGGAACTCTGGAATGCTCCCATAACTGGATCCTATGATTTTGGTGCACATAAAATAGTGACAAAAATCACAACAAAGTCTCACCTTTGAGCAAACTAAGAACCATTTCTGCCGAAAGTGTAATGAATCTGACAAAGTTGATGTCACATTACATGACTTCTAGTCATTGGGAATGTCAGACATACTGACTGCCGTTGCTGATCTTGTAGTTGAACCATTTCAAATTCCATGACTGAAAATCACTAAATCGTCAAATTTAGTGAGAGTTTGTTGACTTTCCAATACGGCTAACAGAACAGGTGCTGTACAAAGGGTTAACACGTACAGTATGTCAAGTTCAGCCATAATCTCCGTCCTTTTTTCTTTGTTTCATTTTTCTTGTGGTACATACAATGCAGGTGGCAGACAGATGAACTTCTCTTCTGTTTGTGAGGTCGAAAACATCCGCGTTCTTTATTCCTCATTGCTGCATTACATGCATTGTATTTTTGGATGAGCATTAATTGGTTGTCAAATCTCATGCACACAGAGCCTGTCCCTACGAATAAACACAGAATCTTTAAACCTGTTAGATTTTATCAGAGCAAGTCTCGGATTATGCTAATGAATACTGTAATTGAAATGATTCCTCACCTCAAGAAAGGCAACAGATTTTCTGCTTCAGCATAAAACAAAATCTGAAAGAACATGAGCAGCACAAATGTGAAGCAAAGTCTAGATCAATACACTGTGGCTAAATACGTTTATGAAGAATGGAATGGAATAAACTGGACATGCTAGTGTAATAATCTCTGTTCCTTAAGTACATGGATGTCGAATTTCAGTCTTGGAGGGCCACAGTAGCAGCAGGTTTTCATTTTAACCATCTTCTTCATTAGTGACCAGGGGGGTATTTTTCGTATGTGGATTAGTCATTTAGCCGGATGTAATTGGTTGACAATTTGGCCTGATCCTGGATCTGTCTGTTTTTTTGAAACTCTTGCTGGATGTGTTGTCATAGCAACACATCCTAATCCTCAAACCTGCTCGGTGCAGGTTTGTTCTACGTAAACAAGGATTAGCTCACACACGTAATCAGTGACGGTGTGTGGAAGTCATCCAGTCATGGCTTCGCCGTTCATGAATGAGCGACCAATTGATATTGGTGCGCAAATTATAAGACGAGAATTTCATATAGAGAGGGGTTTGCGCGAATGGCAAGATCCTTTATTGCTCAAGGAGGAAATTCTTTTCGAAAGATACCACTTTAGCCGAGGGGGAATATTGTACCTCAAAGATTTATTAGCACCTTATATTCGAAGTCAAACTCGGCGAAGTTGGGCTCTCACAACCACACAGACAGTATGCATTGCTTTGAGGTTTTTTACAAGCGGCACTTTTTTATATACTGTAGGCGATGCGGAAAATCTAACTAAAAGTGCAGTTTGCCAGGCAATTAGTAAAGTCTGTTTGGCTCTGAAATATTTCCTTCGGGTTTTCATAGTGTTTCCTTGACACCTGCGTGTGCAGACAATAAAAGAGGCGTTTCATGCCATTGCAGGTAGGTAATACACAGGCAAAAACACCCACAGTTCCATGAAGAATCTCACAATCAGCCTAACATTCTCATTACCCAGGATTTCCAAATGTGATTGGGGCACATGGGACTGATCAGAGTGGAGTTTGATCAAACATTATTTGGAAAATGTACCTCTCATCCTGATGAATAATCAGACACAGTGTCTTCATCAAATATTTCACCTTCATCAATATCTCGTTGGTCAGACACAGGTTCTTGGGATATGACATTCCCTGCAACTGACCCAACAAAAAAGAGGGCTATATGGAACCTACCTAGGCACACATTGAGAATAAATATATGCAATGACCATCCTTTACCTGAAATGAAGTGACCACTGCATCCTGCCACTGGTTCTGAGGAGGAGCTTCCCCCTGGAATGCCCTCAGAAAGAGGCAGATGGGCATTTTGCTGGAGAGCCAACTCTTCTGCAGGGGTTAGGTCTGGACTGTGTGGACCTCCAGCTGTTTTTTGCTTGTCTGCCTTCTTATTAGCTTTAAAATTAATGTTTTTTATATTATATATGATTATTTATGTCAACAATTCTTTAAATAGTTCTATACCAATATTTACCAGTTTGAAGTATATTCTTGTACTTCACTTTAACCTGTTCCCATGTTCTTCTTGTGCTCATGTTTGATCTGGAATTATGACATATTAAATAATAATTAATCTGACACATAGGAAATGAAACACTGCTTTCAGTAAGTACAAAGCACACGCGTTTAATTTGTCGGCCACTTTTTGTTAGCCGTCTTTTCTGGTTTGGGCTGCTTTTGCAGTGTTACCCCTTGTGCATATTAAATCTTGAAATTCTTCATGTCCTTCGAATGAAAGGTCTTGCTCCGCTTGTGTGAAAAAAAAATGCGCCCCTTCTTTCGTCATTTTGTTACAGCCTATCAAAGACTTGCTGATCATGTTTTCTAGACTCAATATATATGGGCTTTTCAATCAGCACGGGTGCGTGCATTCATCTCGGATGATTAGATCCAGCTAAACTAATCTACTACATGGCATTTGAAAAACCAACTTATCCTGGATGAGTTTCACCGGCATTAACTCATCCAAGATGAGGCACCTGATATTGGATGATTTAAGCGACGTACGAAAAATACCCCCCAGGTTTTGCTGCTAAATAACTTCTTTTGCCTTAGTTTTAATTAACTTGACTCAAGCCCCATAGTTGTCTCTTTTTGCTTAATTAGCAGTCAAACAATAACGAGACACAAAGCCAGCCGCCGCATGAACAGCTCACCTGTGCCCATCACACAATATCTGAAAATAAAGAAAGGTGATGGTTTTGGTAAGGTTGATCTCTCAGGTCACTAAAACATTTTGACGGATTTCCTAGAAAAATACAGAAAAAATAACAAATGTCAAATCAGATGTCTGCTGGGGCAGAATGAGAGCAGTAACCAGCCATGGAATTAAATAACGGGTTTAATTAACAGCAAGAATCAGCTTCTCATTAAGAGACTGGTTGGACTGAAATTGGCTGGAGTTTGAAATCCCATCTGTTGGCTTGTTGCACATCTCATTTCTGTTTGGCTGTCATTTAATGAAGAAAAGAATCAATTCAGAGGACTGAATCCTTAAAAACAAAGCTATTAAAATGAAGGGAAAAGGAGTTAATTAGCAGTGAAAACCTGTCACAAATTAGGAAAAGGGTTAGAATGAAAACCTGCAGCCCTCCAGGCCTGGAGTTTGACACCCTTGTTTAAATACATGGCAGGTGTTACACAGGAATCGTAATGCCAGCTATTAGATTGGTCTAAATCACCAAACTACTTTATTAATAAAAAATATATTGAGAAGATTTTTATAAAGTTGGTATCATTTGGTCTGAGGGCTCAAATCCTAAAACTAATTCCATGGAATTTGTACCTTCTCCTCATTTCTGTATATGGGTATTTTGGATATCCCCCAACATCCTAAATACATACAAGGTAAATATATTGGCGGTACTCAATAAGTCCTTCATGTGTATGTGGGTTACCCTGAAATAGTCTGCTTCCCTATTTACAGCCTTACATCTGATACTGAAAGGTTACACTCTGACCCACAGCAAAACCTGTTGGGTTCATTTTGTTTTCGATAATTTTAATTTCAATGTGTTGGATAAATTACAGTCTCAGAGTAAAGAACGAGCATGACAAACAAGAATATATCTCTAGAAAAATCTGTTTTATTCTTTTTTATTTATTTTCTGAGAAAGAGAGATGGAAAATACAAAACTGAAATTGAAACCTAAAGGCAAGCTGGAGTGTATCGCTCAAACAAAATTTCAATAATAGAGAAAAACACAAATTATAGTTAAAAGAGTGTTCTTTATTCTTTCAGTAGACAGAGACTTGCCTTTATTTTTTGGGGTAAATTTCACAGAATGATTAAAAACAGATCAGCCTTGGATGAGGTCATCTTGATATAATTTTATTACATCCAAAGGAAACAAATCCAAAATACTCAAACATAACTTTTAATAGCAAGAGGTCATGACTGCCCACAAGTTCCATTAATTTGTTTTGAAAAGTTCTACTTCTAATGGATTGTATACAATATATACAGAAATATCCCATTCTTCATGGATTTACAGTCATTATTAATCTTTACCTTTCTCTGTTTTCTTTCTGCACCACCACCACCACCACCACCACCTGAACAAGGTCAGGTGATGTTGAAATAAAAGGCAATACTCCAGCTGTCAAGGAAATGCACTGCATCAAATCTTCTACAACGAAGCATAGAAAACAATAAGGAATGACTTACACACATATACTGTATGTTACGTAGAATACTCAGTGGGGCTGGGGGTCTTTTGGCTTCGAGATCTTTTACTTCTCCAGCATTGTGCCCCTAGAGCTATTTATGTATATTTTTTCTGTCTTCCTCGGCTATCAAATAATAGAATTGATATATCATTGTGGACTTAAAAACAAATCTAGAATAAAAAATTCTATTTTATCTATGACTTGCATATCTGTGTTATGTAAAGTAAGTGGTGTCACAGATGTGTGATTGGGAGACAGTTTATGGGCTCAAAAAAGTGTACACTCCTGACGGACCAGGGTTGGCGCTGCTCTCTAACTCTTTATCCTCTTTTTCTTCAGAACAACTGATGACCCTTCAAACTAAAGATCACTTCCAGCCCTCAGAAGACACCCACAATGTCACTTTCAGTTCCGAGCCTCAAGATCCCACATCCTGCTAATGTCACTTCTGTGTCCAGAGTACCACTTCCCATTACGTCATTTTCTGTTCCCTCTACCATATATATGACCGCCATTTTGTTGTTTTTCAGTTCTGTTTTGGACTCAAGTCTGTAAAACCCTCAACCACTTTTCGACAGTATATGGGGTGGATCCCCAAACCTTTGACATGTTCTTGTGCTTTATTTACAGTGCATATTAATTTATTCTTATTTACTATTTTTAATATGTCATTTATTGATTCCTATTCTCATTTATTTTTAATTTGTTGTGTTTTTTCTTGCGACTTTTTCTTTGACCTCTTGTAGAGTACTTTGAGCTACATTCTTTTTATGAAAATGTGCTATAGTCATAAATGTTGTTGCTATTGTTGAAAGAGATCATGTGATCTTCACTCACTGAATAGAGATGAATGGACACATTCAAATTATTTGTTTCGTAATTTATTTCATTTACAAGGCAGCATGGTGGAGCAGCGAATAGCAATGCCACCTTATAACCTTTGAACTCCAGTTTAGTTTCCGGCTACAGAATTGTGTCTGCTTGTAATTTATAAAATACTAGCCGTTCCCCGTGGCTCCGCCCACATATTAGTGAAAAAGGACAGTGAGGAGGGCCCTGCCTGGCTCCCCACTCCTGATGTCACCCTTCCCTCAGCCCACAGCCTCTCTCTCAGATTAGCGTGAATATATTGCTTGTGCAAGCGAACTATGATTCTTAGTGCGATGAGAGAAGTCGCAAAATCAACCGGAATGTTCAAGCAAATTATAGAAAAAACCGATCTAAGTAGTTCTCTTGTTTGCTAACTAAGCGGATGTAAGAAACGCCCCGAGGCTGGCATGTGACTGTGGAGGGCCCCGCCCCCCCTCCGCCCGCTGCATGTCTCTCAGATTCTCACAAATAAATCAGTACCGCAAGTGAACTATGATACTTAGCACGATGAGTGAAAAAATCAATCGGAACATTCAAGCAAATCATAGAAAAAACCCGATCTAAATCCGTTAAGTAGTTCTCTCATGAAAGGTGGACAGAAATACAGACAGATGTTGGATTTTATATATAGAGAGATGTATCCAACAAATTTATTTGAGTTTCAAATGCCAACTGTTAGGTTGATTACTGGCTCAGTACTGGTCTGGTGTGATTGTGTTCCAGAATGTGTCATCTCAGGTAGGCCTCTATCTTATAAGCTTTCTTACCAGGGTAGGCCCTATCTTTTTACCACCTTGCACTGAAATGTAAATGACTTTTAAAGCTTTTAATTTAATCTTAATTATGTTTCTGCAAATTTTTCACAAACATAATCAGTAAAAAAAAATCCTTATTTAAGGAACACAGCTTATCTTACTTCTCTGAGCAGATTTTGAAGCCACTTTATCATTCCTGCAGTGTGACAGCTAGAATTGCACACAACATTCTGAGTGTGAATCACTAATATACTGCATAATTCAAGCAGAACTTACTTTAATGTTTAATTTAGTTTTATGTATAAAAGTTATGATGTAATTAGTGTTTTAACTACTTCTACGTAGTGTAGATAAAATTTTATAGACATATTGTAATTGAAACCTATTTGAAAATGTTCTTCTTATAGCTTTGTACTTCCCATCCAATATTTATGTTTCACTTGTCGGTATTGAACAGTATTCTTAAGTATTTCTCTATTTTTGAAATTGCCTTATAATAGTTGTAGGTGTACAAGAAACTGTAGCTGTAATACAGTATATAAATTCCTTCTAATCTGCAGATTTTTTTTAAATGAAAATATTAAAGCTACCAAAATTCACCCCAAAGACATCTGTGTTAGGTGTGTTTGCAGTGTGACTGCTGAGTGTAGATGTCTGCATGGGGTGATCCAGAGTTTGCCTTGCACTTCATTCTGCCAAGATAGTCTTTGTTCCCCCATTACCCTGACAAGGATTAATAGAGTGGGAAAACAGGTGGAGGTTTATGTCTGCCCTCCCTCATTTTACATTGTCCTCATCCTTGGCATTACAGCCTACGTATGTCAGCCCCTGGGCTTTCGAACAACACTTCTCCTATCTTTCTTGTTTTCCCCTCTCACTCTCAACCTCCCAGCACCAACTCTTTTCAGATCCTTCTCCACATCATCCAACCATCTTTCCCTCGGTCTTCTTCTAAACCATCTTTCTTCTGGCCTGCCCTGTATAATCCTCTTCACAGCCCTTACTTCTGACATCCTTTACCTGTATCCTGCCCAATGTTATCTTCTTCCTTTAATTTCAGCCAGTATTCAAGGATCTCAATACAACTTCTTCAGTTCCTCACTTGTTCTTATTATACACCCAATGCCTATTTTCACAGCTCCAAAGGTCTCCACAAAATCTTTCTTTCCTATTCTGCAGAATGTTATCCTCCCTGGCAGTTATCCAAGCTTCAAACCCATACATTACAATAGTTCTTGTTACTGCTTTATGAACTCTAACTTGTGTTTTTCTACTTATTTCCTTAGATTAATAAAAATATAATAGTAATGGTTAGCTGGTGTTATCTGTGCTTCAGTTTCATCATTGATACAATTTTCATCTGAAATCAATGTACTCGTTTCTTTTAAATTTCACATCTTCCTTTTTGCTTCTTAGAGATGGCTATGCTTTTGGCATTTTCTGAATTCACTTCTAATCCCACGCTCCTTGCTGCTTCTTCTAAATGTATGATTGATTCTTCTAGATCTGTTTTACTTCTTGCATTTTGCAGCTTTCCTCATTTACAAAACTAGAGGCTTCTGGACTAGAATATTGCCAGATTCATTCAATTACATGCATTAGTTCCAAACCCACATTTGCAGAGTATTATAAATAGATATGTCCATTAAACTCTATCAAATGCTTTTGCTGCTTTTAGAGATAATAAGACCTTTGGATGCTGCAATACTATATGGTGGAGTTTCAGATTCAGATCCCAGAGGGCTGCAATGGCTGCAGCTTTTTATTCCAGCCAATATTCTCAATTAATAGTCAATTTCAGCTTTCCCTATTAAGATTCACAGCCCTTAATCATTTCTTTTTTCTCAATCAGCCATCAAACAAGGACATGCAAAGCAAGCCAGCAGATGACAGATGACAGCAGATGAGTCTCAAGCTCACTTTCTGTACAGCCACCTTGTTTACTCCAACCAGATTCTTAATAAGACTCCATTTCTTGCTGTTAATTAATCACATTATTTATTTATTTGGTCTTGGTCTTTTACTGTTCTCTTTTTGCTGACCCACACATTTTACAAACAGTTCATCTTATGTTCCTGATCTTTGTTCCAAATGTTTTGTGGACCAGTGTAGATTAATACTTCTCAGACCCTGACCTTTTTCTTTTCAGATATTTGATTTAAAGAACTGCATGATGGACACACAGGTGCAAATTGGATCCAGTTAACTGCTCTTCAATTAGCTCACTTTAGCTAACCCTAACCCTAACCCTTATTATTGTTTGGCTGCTTTAAACCATTAAAATTTCTGGATCTTAAAAATCAGGTCGCTTAAAATGAATACAAAAAAATATGTTCCATTCGCTTCAGTAATTGGGTACAAATTAAGAAAGGGGCTGCAGTTTAACAGCCATCTATTTTCTTGTCCATCAGAGATGACTGAAACGTACCAGACAAGCTGAAATATCTTTAAGACAAACTTGCATCCTCATCTGTGACGATCCCAGCGCTACTGAAACAGCAGCCTGACGAGACCCCCTTAGGTGTTTAGACATGAAGGCTGATTAGATGTGAGAATGAGAATGAGAGAGATTTTATTATTTTCTTTGCAAAATTTAAGAGGGGCAGCCCATGGTACCCCAACTATTTCCAAAATCTTTGCATTTTATTTTCTGGGAATGGCAATATACTGTATATAAAAGCAAATGCTTCGCTTGCCAACCCCTTTCACCCCCCGCCAGCGCTAAGCGCTGTTGTGAAGAGGCTAAACACAGCCCAAGGAGATGCAGCTGCTCCTCCGAAACCCCTCTTAAACGGTAATACAATGGGAAACAAATAACAGTTGTTTTTTTACCTCCTTTTTGCTCAATCAGCTATTGGCTTGCTGCTGCTGCCGTGCTGCATGATCTGCATTTCGTGCAGCGCTTCAAACGTTTAAAAGCATGTACAGCACCTGTCCTTTTGTCTCACTGCCTTGTCTCTCTTCTCCCCCAGACATCCTCAACACACTATTTGATTTCTTTTCGCTATTCTGTTATTTCCGTATATTTTCCGTTTGTTTGCAATAATGCGATCTTTACTCTCATTTTTTGAGACTTTCGAATTTTCCTACTTCCATTATCTCTTACCTGCTCTGCATGTGTATCACGGTACTTGTTTCCAAAGGTGATAAGTATAACATGACTTGACCGTCTCGCAGAACGTGAAAGTGTCTCTCTTCAAAAGATCTCTCTTCAAACGATCACGTCTCGTCTTGTCACAAGATTTTTTTTTATAATAGAGAGATGTAAAAAGGTCTCATATTAAAAAGACAACCTTACAAAGTTTATAAGCTGAGGGTGGGATGGTATTAACCAACTATTGGTTGTTCTACCAAATTGTTACTATTTGTACTTTTAGACTGTGGAAAGAATCAGACAGTAACGGAACTGCACTTGCAAAGATAGTCTTGGAAAGGAAATCTTGTTCAAACTCCTCTTCTATACTGTATGTGTTTCTCTATGAATTATACGTCAAAAACTATAAACAATTTACTAGAAATATGGTAATTTAGCACTTGCCTAAAATACATAGGTAATGTAGTGAACAGTTTTAGACAAAGGTATCATCTTGTTGGCCTTACACAAAAAAAAAAATATGCTGTCAACATTAAAGAGAATGACCAGGAGCCTCATTTATAAAGCTTGCATATTCACAGTTTGAGATTCTTTTGTGCATACTTCCCATGCAAATGGTGGGATTTATAAAAGAAAACTTGATGGGTGGAACATGCATATATTTACGGCAACTGTGACCCACGTGTACGCAACATTTCAGAGAAACTTGGAAATGATAACACCCTCAATCAAGAAGGGAAATGCAGCCAAATCAGATAAATGACAACTCATACACATAATTCATATCACCGAGGTGATATTATAATGTGCGTCGACATGACAAACACATTGAAGCTCAAATGTGATGAATATGGTGCACAGACTGTATTTTAGTTTCCTTTTAAGAGGACCAATGCTGCGTATTTGCACTGAAGAACTTTTTTTTTCATCAATTTAGATTACCCTGTTTTCACTTCTCAGACCTTTTTTTATTTCAAGGATGGTGTGGCTAGAGATCATGGCATTTACAGCAGCAGTCACCATTCAGCATATTTTCACTTGTTGACACCAGTGCTTAGGCCACTAAAAAAAGGTTCTTCGTGCCTCTAGTTCAGAGACGAGAACTTCTATTTTGCACGACTGGATGAGTCATGTGTCATGAAGGTCTCAGGCATCGTGATTGCAAATGTATAAGGTTGATTAGCATGGTTCGTATATGGTTGTTTCAGGGTGGAACCGACTGGGGTTTCAGGCACATTCATGAAGTACAGTTACAAGATGATTATGATTTATAAAGGGTAAGTTCCTTTGATACGTGTGTATGCCAGGTTTTATAAATCTAATTTTTTTTTTTTTGTATGTACACTTATTTTCATCCATGAAATCATGAAAAGTTTTAAAAATGAGGCTTCAGGAAAAGAAACGTAACCAAGCAGAAATTTGAAACCAAAGATCAGTCCTGTTGAACGGCAATACCCAAATCTGTACCCATAAATTGTAGTAAGAAAAATGAAAGCAAACATCTGGAAGGAGGAAATCTTAATAGCACAATGAACACATGCACAAAGATTGTTTTTTGTTAGATTATCCATAGTCTCTGATAGTGATGCATTTGATGCACTGATTCTTACAGCTGCAAACTGACTATAATGTCAAACATATTTCTGTGACCCCATACCATAGCACTGGTAGTCAACATAAGATAATTAAAATGGCAACAAAAATCATGCAATTTTTTTTAATAACTGAAAACAATTTCTATAATAAAAGCAAATGCAAAAATCTGATTCAGTATCTCAAAAAACATAATGGGAATTATGCATTAATAAAATAGTCTTAATAAGCACACACACATTAGTCAAAGTACAGATTCATAACATAGTTTTGTTTCACTTACACAGAATTTCATTCATGGAAATAAATACAATATGTATCTGGATCTTTACATACCTCTTTATTGACAATGTGTATGCATCTTTTGATCAACTATGTTCCAAATATAGATCTCCAGCAATACAGTCCTTCTTTTATGTACAAATTAGAAAATGTGTCAAGTGGTATTAATCTTACATTAATATGTTTCAGTCTATTCAGATGTAATTAATTCATTTTAAAATTAGACACTACACACATGTTTCACAATTAAAATGATCAAAAACTTCATCATCGGCAGGACTCTAACTACAAAGCTATCAAATAGATCATATGTTTCAGGATTATCCCACAACAATACCAATTGGTATAAAATATTCACTTAGTTGTCAAATGTTTTTTAATTCAAAATTACTCCTAATCTTTTAATACCTGTCACACACGTGCGAGTGGGAGGCAGCTGAAGGGCTTATATAATTGTAACAACTAATCCGACCAGGGGGCGGAGGGGTGCACTGACTCTCTTTCTCAGTTCCCTACAGACCGCTCCCGGGAAATCCCGCCAGGTGCCAAAGCCCAGTAGAAGACACTTCCTATCCCCTCCCCGAGGGCGACATCACTTCCAGTCCCCGCCTTGAGGGCGACATCACATACAGTCAACTCTCCATAAAAGCTGCTCCCCTTCCTCTGGTCATCAGTTCTGTCTTGGACTCAGTAGTGTAAACTACCCTGTGCTATTCTGACAAACTACCCTTTTGCAGCCTGGATTACAATATACGGGAGACTGCCCCAAACCTTCTTGCGACATCTGGAGTCTCTTTTTGTGACATAGCATTATTTAGGGTAGCACTAAATGTAATGATATGCTATAGTAAGTCTATCATGATCTCATATACTGCTTTACTTGGACTTAAAATACTCATCTGGAAGAATACTAAACCATCCTCCAGAATTTAATAAGAAAGCAATGTCTTATATAATGTAAAACTAGAAAGAAAATTCTAATGGTGAAGAGCATCTTCAGAATTTACTAAGAATTAATTAATGCTGTTCTGTATTCTGGGCTGCTGCCTTGTTTCTGTTTTTCTTTTGATGTTTTCAAATACATAAATCTTATATTTAGCTTTCATTTCACTTAGATCTCTGAACTGGGTAGGTTGGGGTGTTTAATGTTGATTATAATATATTAGATCTTAATGTTCTGGAATGCTGCTAATTGCATTTTTGATTGAGTTGTGTTTTAAGTATAGTAATGCCAAAGTTAAATTCAATAAAAAAGGAAAATAAGCTATTAATTGATTGTAAACAGTATGTACTTAGTGTTATATGATTGGGATGATTAAAAAATATTTTCTTCTATCTATCTATCTATCTATCTATCTATCTATCTATCTATCTATCTATCTATCTATCTATCTATCTATTTTACTTGAAAAGTGTGTTGTGATACCTTAAATGTATAAAGTACAAGTAAAAAAATGTGTGATGAGAACAGTAAGCACTGTCAAAAGCAAAATGTTTATTTTCCATAATACACAATGTTTAGCTGAAAACCTTCAGCACCGAAAATAAACAATGGGAACTTTTTGAATTGGACAATGCAAATCAGGGCAGCATGGTGGCGCAGTGGGTAGCGCTGCTGCCTCATGGGTTCGTTTCTCGGGTCCTCCCTGCATGGAGTTTGCATATTCTCCCCGTGTCTGCATGGGTTCCGTCTGGGTGCTCCGGTTTCCTCCCACAGTCCAAAGACATGGATGTTAGGTGCATTGGTGATCCTAAATTGTCCCTAGTGTGTGCTTGGTGTTTGGGTGTGTGTGTGTGTGTGCCCTGCGGTGGGCTAGTGCCCTGCCTGGGGTTTGTTCCTGCCTTGTGCTCTGTGCTGGCTGGGATTGGCTCCAGCAGACCCCCGTGACCCTGTGTTAGGATATAGCGGGTTGGAGAATGACTGACTGACTGATAATCAGTTATATTCTTTCTAATGTGAGATGGCTATTTGCTACTAAGCATCATCAAACAAGCCTCTCTTGATGGCACAATGCAAGGGTAAAGTTTCATTTTATTTTTTTCATCTTATTGTTAGTGTCACCCATAAAGAAACCCTCAAAAGTAATTTGTGAGTGCAGATGACATCATTTAGATGCACTTTGTAACATGAATGTCCTCACCGGGTTGTAGAAGTGTGCATGCATAGACACCAAAGTGAGGCCACAGGCATATTGGAAGCATAGCTATTAAAGCAGCTGGTTTAAATCAGTTATCATCGATTTTAAAAACAGATCTATTCTTGTACAGTTTTATTTACTTTTGTAGGTATCAGAACTAGAACTGTTCAACAGGCTAGTCTGTGAATTGACAGCATTGTCTAATGGCCCATCTAACAGCTCACTTTAATTATATGCTATATTATTCACCAAGTAGAGCAGATGCTTAAAACTTGCATTTTCTGAGGTTTTCACATGTGAAGAAGTAGATAATCACGCAGTTGTAAAAGAGACTACTAAGGTCATTTACTGATTCGAAAATTGTAGAGGGTGAAGTACTGCTTAGATTAAAATAGGCTGAAATCAAACAAATCACCAGGACCAGAAATATTTACCTTCAATTGCTTATGAAGGTTAGCGAGAACATATATGAACCCTTGATACATTTTTTTAGGAAGTCACTGTGCACTGGAGAAAATCCAAAGGACTAGAAAATGACAAATATATAAAAAGGGTGATTGGGCAGATCCAATCAACTATAGGCCAATAAGCTTAATGCATATCATAGGTAAATTAATGGAAGGAATTATAATTATTTAGGAAAAAATTGAGTAACACTTGGCAAGAACAGGAGTTTACTGAACAGACAGTAAATGTCCTATTTTACTAACATGCTGGAGTTCTATGAGGAAGCAACAAGAGGATTTGATCAAAGTGGAGCAATTGATATTATTTATCTTGACTTTCAGAAAACATTTGATAAGGTGTCACATGAGAGGTTTTGCTTCAAACTAAAGAAAAGCAGAGGGTGATAGTACGAGGAACCTCACCAGAATTGGTTGATGTTTCAGAATGTTGTCCCTCAGGGTCAGAGCTGGGGCCGCTACTATTGTTAATATATATAAATGATTTGGATAGAAATATAAATAACAAGCTGATTAAGTTTGCAAACAATACCAAGATTGGAATATAATCTGGAATCTTGAAGGATTCTAGAGGAACTTGGACAACATAAAGGCCTGGGCAGAGTTGTGGCAGATACAACAATAACAACAACACTTATTTATACAGCACATTTTCATACAACAGTGTAGCTCAAAGTGCTTTACAAGATGACAAACAAAAAGTTACACGAAAAGAAAAACAATTAAAATAAGGCAATTATATTAAAGAACAAGTAATAACAAAACAAAGTAAGGGCAAATGGCCGGGAGGACAAAAACAATAAAAAATAAAACGCTCCAGTTAGGCTGGAGAAAAAACAAAATCTGCAGGGGTTCCAAAACCAAAAGACCATATAGTCTCCATTGGGCATTCTGCCTGAATGTCATTTACCTAGAAGAAATTTAAATTTCATTACATTTCATCTGCCTATGTAATTATTACTCATAGGTAGTAAAAAGGTTAGGTTTGAATACACAATGGGAGATCTGAAAATCAAAAGTACACTTTGAGATCTTTATTTAAATACTAATTGACAGGGAGACTAATGCAGAATTAATACATTAAAAATGCTTCCAGATGGGAATTGTGCATTCCATGCCTATGGGAATAGCTAAAATTTTGCCGGAAGCAAAACACAATTTACTTAGCCTTTTTTTTTTTTTTGCTAAGTGAAACACTGAGTTTTGCTTCTAGTTCAATTTTTATTTTAGTCATCACTATTGTCAATATATGTGAATAACTGTGCTTCAACAGGCATTAACACGTTTAGTATACATGAAAATAAGAGAAATGAAACTTGGCCAGTTTTTCTAACCTTTCCTTAATATCCACTGTAGAAATTATTCTTTCTAGCTGCTATATAAACAGTATCCCAAGACTACAAGTTTTAAAAGACTTCAAACCTACCTAATATTAGAAATATGACTAATAAATGGTCTAACTCTTGTAACAAAATTGACTCCAGACAGTCGCAAAGGTTTGGGGCAGCCACATGTATAATATGATCCTGGCTGCAAAAGGTTTAGAAATAAGGTTGAGTTGTTTAAGAGACAGAGTCCAAAACAGAACAGTTTAAGTGGCGGTAAGGTGGCGGTTTTAAGGGTTGGGAGAGGAAATTAGGTCATCCAAGCCGGAACCGGAAGTGGCGTCATCTGTGGCGCCAGAAGTGGCATCATCTGTGACGCTGGAACCCGATGGGATTTCCCAAGAATGGTCTGCAAGAGACTGAGAGAGAAAGTCAGCACACTCCGCCACCCCCTGGTCCAGCATAGTATTACCATTACTTAAGCCCTTTAACTACCTCCTAATCGCACATGTGTGATACTCTATTAAAAATGTACATTGTACAATGTATAATAACCATAAACTTGGGACAGTCTTTCTCATCTAAGACTATCCAAAATGTATCCAGATCAAAACTCCTTTTGTGAGTAATGTCACCAGGCATCTGCTTTAATGGATTATATATATATATATCATTTGTGAGTGTTCTCTGCTTAAACCTTTTTGGAATAAATAGGGCTGCAAATGATTAAAAATGATAATAATCGATTATTATTAAATGTTGGTAATGAATCACTTTCCTTAATTAGTTGATTACATCATTAGGTCGAGCACCTTGTGATGCACAATTGCATTGACACTTCATTCTTGTTTAAACAAGATGTTGCTGCTGAACCTTCAGTCTATTCAGAATGCTGCTGCTAGATTGTTATCCAGCTCTAGTACGTGGTCTCACATTATTCCGATTCTGTCTTCACTTTATTGTCTTCCAGTGGAATTTAGAATCCACTTTAAAATTTTAATCATCACTTATAGAGCTGTGCATGGTCGAACAAAACAATATATTTCAGATTTTTTACAACATTATACAACCAGTCGCCCAATTAGACCATCTAACCAGGGCCTTCTTATTGTTCCATATAATCGTCTAAAGACTCGTGAGGATCGGGCTTATCAGTCCACTGAAATGGTGGAATAGCCTTCCTTGTGCTTTATGGGCTGCTGGTACAATTTATACATTTAAAAAACAGTTGAAGAGGCACCTTTTAGGAAAGTATATGGATAAGTTGTTTTTGGCTCTTCCGTTTTATGATTATTTGTTGAAATGTTAGTTTAATTTCATTTTTTATTATTTGAAACTGTGTGTTAACTGTTTTCTATGATGTGCAGCACTTTGTGACTCTGTCTTCGAAAAATGCTTTATAAATTAATTCTGTTTATATATTCTGAAAAAAAATCTTTTGTGAACTCATTTGAAAAATGACAGATGGTAAGCAAGTGACAGAAAAGATGGGGTGACCTAAGACTTCCAGAGTTTGGAAGAACTTTACTCTGAATGCAGAAAAAAGGTTGTGAGTTGCAAAATGTGCAGATCTGACCTTGTATGGCACAAAATTACAACGGTGATGCACAAACATTTGAAAAGGAAACATATCATTAAAGGCTCTGGAGAGGAGGAAGACTCGCCGTCATCCCAGAAAGTTGAGCATTACTTCAGCGTTATGTGATGCTGATACATGAATGCAATGGTTGCTTGATTTGGCATAATCACATGATTTTCAGTTTCAAGTGAGGAATAATTTGAGTCACATTTTTCATTCCATTTGAATTGGAAAGTCAGAATTTTCAACTGGAATGCCCCTACAAGTCAGATTTCCTACTTGGAAACTCGGCCTGGCCTGTCAAGTCTGAGTTTGTCTGACTTCAGATTATGATCAATCTACAATGGCGACATTCACCATGGTCTTTAGTGAAAGTTGTGGTATTATACTGTTTATCAACACTTCTGTCTATTTATTGTGTCATTAAATCAGTCATACACACAGTCCTGTCCAACTTCAATCTGTAGACATGTTGCTACAGTGTTTGGATGTGCAAAATACAATGTAATACGTTGTAATCAGACAATTATTTATATTGAAAAAGCAAGAACAACCAAAGTTTTCCTTGAGGCATCCATATTCCATCCATCCATTATCCAACCCGCTGAATCCGAACACAGGGTCATGGGGGTCTGCTGGAGCCAATCCCAGCCAACACAGGGCACAAGGCAGGGAACCAATCCTGGGCAGGGTGCCAACCCACCGCAGGACACACACAAACACACCCACACACCAAGCACACACTAGGGCCAATTTAGAATCGCCAATCCACCCAACCTGCATGTCTTTGGACTGTGGGAGGAAACCGGAGCGCCCGGAGGAAACCCACGCAGACACGGGGAGAACATGCAAACTCCACGCAGGGAGGACCCGGGAAGCGAACCCGGGTCCCCAGGTCTCCCAACTGCGAGGCAGCAGCGCTACCCACTGCGCCACCGTGCCGCCCAGGCATCCATATTGGTTTTCTGAATGTTTTGCTGCATTCCATTTGAAGTGGGAAGTCAGAATTTAGGTGTTATTAATTTACATTTTTTAACTGGAATGCCACTTTAAGTTGGAAATCCAACTCAGAAACTCAGGGGTGGTCTGTCAAGTTCAAGTTTGTCCGACTTCAGATTATGATGTTGATCCAAAATAGTGACATACACTGCAAACTTTAGCGAAAGCTGTAGTTTTATACTGTTTATTAACACTTCTGTCTATTTGTGTCTCATTTAATCAGTCGTACACATAGTACTGCCCAACTTCTATCTGTGGACATGCTGTTACAGTGTTTGGATACACAAAATACCACATAATGTGTTGTTATCAACTGTTATTTATTCTGATGTAGCAAGCACAACAAAGGTTTTGAAGTGTTGCTTTAATGTGATTCTGAATACATAAGCCACATAGTGAGTTAATTTAATCGCTTATAAACCTTCATATTTTTAAGGAATTTGTGTGTGTGTGTGTGTGTTCATTGCACAACCAGAGCCAGAAGTGTTACTAAGTACTATATTTATTATGTATTACTTTCAATTTATTTTTATATTAATGTTTTTGTAAAAAGAAACTATGTTTTGCTTAAAATTTGGAGTTAACTACAAGTAGTTAATTTAAAAAAAAAAACATTTCTAAAAACTTTATACAAACCTATTTTTGGTGAGAGGTTCAATTTCTTGCATTTTATGTGTTTAATTTCAAATGAAAATAATCTTTAAGTTCTTTTACAATCCAACTAATCAATTAATTGACAAAATAATCGCCAGATTAATCCATTATCAAAATAATCATTAGTTGCAGTCCAGGAATGAAATCTTCATTTTTTATTGGATAGTCTTGGATACTAACCTTGTACCAGCTTTATTTGGAGAGCACCAGATGGGATGCTACTACTGTATTGTGATCAGTTACACTACATCCATAATATGCTGCCTTTTCTTGTTCATTTGGAAGAATTCTAACTCACCTGATCATAAATTAATAGCAGAAAAACTGTACTTTACTTAAAATATATAAAAAATAAAATAAAGTGAAAATGAAAAATACTGTAGAAAGTTACTTGTACACTTGTTCCCACTTGTAAAAGCAGTGGGAACAATTCGAACGTTCTTTGGAATTTTCAATAGTGCCCTCAGCTAACTGAGCATGCTATCCCATTGCTAACCTTCTGGATATTTCAGTATCTTTGAGTGATTACTTCATGCTGAGTCCTTTATTCTCCTTACTTTTCAGATTGGAAGAAGAAACTTATCTGCCTTGATCTAAACAAAATGTAGATGTGTTGGTTTTACTGATTTGTAAGCTATTAATTTGTAAGGCAATCCTTAAAATCAATAAAATGTGCTAAGAGAAAGTTACGCTTTATTGAAAACCACTACATTTATGATAATTCTAATATTTTATTTGTATTTCTAAAATTCCTTGCATGTTTAAAAAATGTGTGATTGTGGAATTTTTCAAGGTGGGAGAATGTGAGAGAGAAGCAGTCCGTTATATGACCTCGCACTCTCTTAAAGTATACCATCAAGCATCTTCTATCTTCCAATATTCTAGCATCCTATTATCATCCTTATCAGACTTCTGTCTGGATTTTAATTCCTTTCTATATTATTATATTATTATTTATAGGGTCATTATTCACACATGTACAGAATACACAGAAATTCTTACTTGCTTGTGCTAATCAACATGCAGCACATTGCCATGTTCTTCCGGTTTCATGGTTAGCGAGTAGGACTACCAGACCTCTGAATTTCTCTCTTCCTTATGTAGCACCCTAGAAGATTATTTGAATCTTTGTTATAAAAAATAAATGCAGTATTTGTTCAAATGTTATTTATTTTACATATAGATAAATATTTTTTCTTGTTTTAGATTTTCATCAGCTTAAATGAAACTAATTTACTGTTAAAACAGGGGACAAGGTTTATTAGTGGTCTAATTTCTGTTCCTCAGCTCAGTTATGCTTGGGATCAGTTAGTTGTTAAGGCAGTTAAATGAAGGTATGGAAAGGAAAAAATACAGGAGCTGCGTGAGAGGAGGTCGTGTACCAGCGAGGGTGTGTGGGTCTTTTTATTTTTTTCTCATAGGTTGAGCATGAATGTAAAAGGACGAGATGAATACTACTAGTTAAAGTGATTAAGGGAAAAAAGACGGCTGACAGAGGAGTTGTGATTGGTGAACAATGATTGGTGAACCGATTTGAAGACACATTGGGGGTTCAGCATGGTGGTCGCGAGAACCTGTGAGAAGTGGCAGTTGGCATGCTCCATTAGATAGATAGATAGATAGATAGATAGATAGATAGATAGATAGATAGATAGATAGATAGATAGATAGATAGATAGATAGATACTTTATTAATCCCAATGAGAAATTCACATTAGAGTCAAGAAAAAAAAAGAAGAGTGTCTTAAACAGGCCCGAAATTATTGAAGTCTGGGCAACAGGCTTTAAGACGTTTAAAGTGTTGCTAGGAATAGTGCTTCTTTATTTTATTGGTCTAGATGCAGCTTGTTGGCAACAATAAGGCTGTAAGTAAAGGATTTTCTTCTTTTGTCATCATTTCATCTGAGAGAGGATTACACATACCTAAAACAATATCAAATATAATAAATACAATCATAAATGGAACTGTACTTAAAGGCTTAATAAGTGTTGTGTTAGAATGACAATAATGTTTAATGTAAGAAATACTAGCATGCTGATTTTAATCCTGTATTAAAGGGGTCAGGTGACATCATTGCTTCTCTGTCCACAATGATACAGGCTCCGAAGATAGTCAGATTCATCCAATATGTCATTCGGTCATCAACTCATCAACCACATCCTGTAGACTGTATAAATTATGCATTACCAGATTAAAACAAAAAAATGACTGATAAATAACGGGCCACACTTTAAACAACCTGCTCTTTTGTAAGACACAACCATTCGTAAAGATCTTCCAAAAATGCATTGCCTTGAACTGTTTATACAATGCCAAGAAAATGTAATTATCACATTTTATTTCAATTAGTAGATTTTCAACTAAAAAGTCACAGGCATAGCCTTTTTCTCTAGGAATACATTCGCAAAGTGCAATTACAAAAGACACCAGAATATGATAGAAGAGAATTGATTTATTTACAGTATGTTTTATTCCTTAAGCAATAATATTCTAAATTGACACTGGTATACTTGCACCATTTGTTTTAATGTTGACTGATATGTTTCATAAAAACAAATATAGTGTGAAGTCTTTGAATGAACAATATGAAAAATAAATAGAATCTTCAGAACACTGACATTTTATAATCATATCAGCTATTGTTTTTCCTACAAAATGAATTATTATTGTCCACTTACTTTAGATTACTTGTTTACCTGCTATACATTTTTAATCACCAGTGTACCACATATGCCTTTTACACCAGAACGGGTTCTATGTATGCAAATTAAATGTGACTCACATCATTTCAAATTTAATGTGTATGTATCAGGAAAGCTGAAAACTCTGGATTAGAATCACTTCAGCAATGTGTCCCAGAGATCTTTTTTTGCATTACACTTTAGATCACGTGCATCTTCAACCTTACTTGCAGATTTTATTAGCTACTAATCACATGCCGTTATAATAAATAATTCTTTACATTTACGCAGTGCTTTTCTCACTACTCAAAGTGTTCTCCATGGAAGAAGGACCTGGGAAGTAAACTCACAATCTCCTTACTGCAAAGCATTTCGGTGATATAAGCCTGCATAAAAAGTAATTAACACAAATTTTATATTTTTTACATACAGATGGCCTTGATCATTGATAATTATGTGTAATATCCCATTCGCATACACCATTTATTCAATATTTGAGGGAAGTATGGTTTTTATCCCTAGTTGCTAGACCCGGCTCTGAAGAAGGGAAGATTTCCCGAAACGTGTCATTCAACTTGCTCAGCAGACTTTTTCTAACCAGCATCATTCTATCATCTGGACATTACATCCTGACTTTGAAATTCTGTACTATGACTTGAAATACTTGGACATTACCTTATTTGGCGGCTTAAGGCTAGAATATGTATTATTTATATTATAATTAATTCCTTTGTATATTTTTACAGTAGTGGTTATATTTGTGTTGTGTCATACATGTGTACTTAGGAAGCAGCCAACAAGGCCTAAAGTGAGTGATATTTCATGAGATAAGGGGTTGATTATAGGTACTAATGCCTCGCTCTCTCCATCTACAGAAACAAAGAAGAAAAGCAATAATTCACTGACCATACTTCCAGGTTCTCAAAATGACCACGATCCCACAATCTAATCCATCAATGACATCACATCTGGCTCCACCATAACGACGTCTCTGATGACGTCACTTCTGGCCATCCCCGATGAAATCACTTCCAGCTCCATCACAAAGATGTCACTTCCGTTCATCCCTGATGATGTGACGTCACTTCCGGCCATCTCCGATGACGTCACTTCCGTTTTGTCATTTCCTGTCATGACCATTTCCTGCCACCATTTTCTGCTATATAAACTATCATACCCAACACGTTTTTGTCGAATGTCTCATATTTTTTATTCTTTTGGCCTCATATTTTCATATTGTCCGTCGGACATTATACAGGGAAATTCTTTTTGAGTATTCCAGCATCCTTTTTTTTTATTACAGTTGTTATATGCGGAGCACACTAATACAAGCATCAATTTTACCAGAAGTTGGTTGGATTATATCACCTGTGTGAAGCAATAACCTGCTTTCTTAATTACTGTTGCTTAGTCGCTCTGCAAGTTAAATATTATATTAATGGATGATTATTCTTCTATAAATAGATTGATAGACAGGTAATAGTAGTGGTTCTGGGTGTGGACACTTGGTTTAACGATGACTAACGTAAGGTCGGTGGGAAGTTCCCATTGAAGATAACCTTGCTGAGGTGTCTTGCTACAGAATGTGTGTGTGTGTGTATGGCTAAGCCTCCCCATAGCTTTAGGGAAATTCTTTTTTGGATGTCCAACTAACCTGCACCACATTGCCACTCTCCAGTGCGTAGATTGATAGATACATAAACAAAAATAAATATACTAAATTTGGTGACAACCTAACATGGTGCACTATCCAAGTAAAATAATATTTTTGTGAAACGTGATGGTGGGCATGTCATGGTTTAGGGGTGAATTGTCTACTGAAAGCATTGATACCATTCTTTAATTGCTATAATTCACAATTCTATCATAGCAATAATGCCATAAAATATTTTTGGAAGGTAATATTTAAGCATCTATCTATGAGTTGTTGTTAAACCAAAAATGGATATTGCACCATGATAATCACCCATCACCCTATACTAAATCTATCAGAAACTGTGGGCTGGGGTTTGTTTGATACTGGTTCAATGTGCACGTCTTCATGCCAGTCCCTGCAGTCACCCTTAATGGGGTGTGTTGACCACAAAGCCCTGTTTTTCCTCTGTACCCTCAACCAGTCACTTGCTTGCCTTCTCCACCTCATCTGCTAGCTCTCTAGTAGCCTTCTGTAACATAGAGCTGGTCGTGAGGGATTGATGGATAGCCATAATGGAAAATGTCTGACTGTGTCATGCCTTCGCAGATAAACAAGCTGTGCCACACAGAAAATAACTAAAATGCATAGCAAAAATTAGATTGCAGTTATTTAAAACACACAGGTAGGCCTTAGTTTTTTAGCATCATTATTTAGTTAGGTCTTTTATTAAAATAAAAGCAAATGCATGAGAGCCTACTACAACCCCTAACGTGGCATATCCTTTACTTGTTTGTAGTTTGGTGATATAAGCAAATTTCTGTGTTATGATTTCTCAATGAGTGCTGGGAGGAATGTATTTATTTGGTCAAGCTCTAAAAATGACTGTATGTGTGGAAGTTAAATTAATGGCACCAGCCTATTCCTTGTGTCATTCTAGTGCTTATCGCCTGCCCTGTGACTCAGGATTGTGAGAAATAGCAAATGTTTCAGTCATATGAAATTACAGTATTCTTGCAGCATTTCAATGATCTAAGAAAAAAAAGATTATTTAGACATAAGTGCAAACACTATAGCAATGTGGAAAACTAATCAGGACTGAAATACTGTTTGGAAAATTAAAAATATCTGCAGTATTTCATATAATGTAATTCTCAATGGGTCGTCTTAGGCTGAAGAATACTTGGAATCTTTGTTAGGATGCTGCATGGAGTTAAGGGGGTACTTAATGGGCAGGGGGCACTTGGAGAAAATTGAAATTATAAGACTCTCCAGTTTACAAGTAGAAATGAAACAGAGGGCAAATATCCAACTGATGAGAAGAATGATGAAATTATAGGAGACTGCAGAGGCTTGTGAGGGTGAGGGTGAAGTTTAGAGACAGGTCCAAGTCCATTTTCCTCTAGACAGGATGGGACATTGACAAGAACTAGAATCTAGAAATTTATATTTATTTGTTATACCAAAAAGTTTTGTGAAGCCCAGGGGCGTGTACAGCCAACATAACCCAACACAGACAAACAGGACACAACTTTGCCACACAGCACACGTTTTTTTTTTACAGTCGGGGAGTGCTTTTCTTTTGCTCCCCATACTGTAATACTGTCCAAATCGCTGATAATAAAAAACACAGACCTTTTCCTTTTCTTCTGGCAAGCCTTGTCCACCTCCTCTGGACTCCGGCTCTCCAAATGGAGTGAGGTGGCTCCTTTTATTCAGCACCTGGGAGTGCTCCTTGTGGTTCATCAGGATTACCTGGAATCACTCCCAGGTGTGGTGGAAATCCAGTGAATGGGTCTGCAGATCCCCCTGGCGGCCCCCACGGAACCCAACAGGGCTGTACCAAACTCCAACTCTCAGCCTGCCCTGTGGGAAACCATGGTGCCACATTCACCCAGGAGTGCTGCCCTCTAGCGTCCCAGGGAGGTATTGCATTCTTCCATTTCATTGGCACCCCGGCCGGGTAATGGCCGAGGCCACCCATCACTATTTTTAAATATATATATATTGTAGCAAATACGCCCTTTGTCCACCTCTTGAACCCTCAGGTACCACTCTGAACACCGGATGAAAGTATAAATATTCTTTCTTTTATTATTAAACGGTGCACAAAGCACTCTCCACACCACACCCATATAACTACAAACTCTCTCAATAAACAATACAATCCTCCACTCCCAGACACTTTGCCCTCCTACCTCCCAGCTCAGCTCAGTGTACTGGGCTTCCCACAGTCCTTTTATAGCCCCTGACCCGGAAGTGGTTCCTGGCACAACCCACAAGTCCGTTTCCTTCCGGGTCAGGGCAAACAGTCCTCTTCTTCATCCCGGGAGCACATTGTTTCCTCCAGTCACGTGACTGTGACGCACTCCCGGGTTATAGGGCACGCAAGAGCCCACTAGCCCCCCTACAGCGACTCCCTGTGGTCCCCAAGGTATCCAGCAAGGCTGTGTATACAAACTACAAAGTCCATGAGGCCCTGCTGGAACTCGGGGCACCATCATGCTGTCCGGAGGGCTCCTCCTAGCGGCCTGGGGGTGGCGACCGGAGTCTGCATCCGGTCGTCCATCACAATATATATATATATATAAGTATATGTATATATGTACAGTATATATATATATATATATATATATATATATATATATATATATATACAGTAATCCCTCCTCCATCACGGGGGTTGCGTTCCAGAGCCACCCGCAAAATAAGAAAATCCGCGAAGTAGAAACCATGTTTATATGGTTATTTTTATATTGTCATGCTTGGGTCACAGATTTGCGCAGAAACACAGGAGGTTGTAGAGAGACAGGAACGTTATTCAAACACTGCAAACAAACATTTGTCTCTTTTTCAAAAGTTTAAACTGTGCTCCATGACAAGACAGAGATGACAGTTCAGTCTCACAATTAAAAGAATGCAAACATATCTTCCTCTTCAAAGGAGCAAACAAATCAATAGGGCTGTTTGGCTTTTAAGTATGCAAAGCACCGCGGCACAAAGTTGTTGAAGGCGGCAGCTCACACCCCCTCCGTCAGGAGCAGAGAGAGAGAGAGAGAGAGAGATAGAGAGAGATAGAGAGAGACAGATAAAAAAATCGATACGTGCCCTTCATGCTTTTAAGTATGCAGCACCGTGCAGCATGTCCTTTCAGGAAGCAGCTGCACAAAAGATAGCAACATGAAGATAATCTTTCAGCATTTTCAGACGAGCTTCCGTATCGTCTAGGTGTGCGAACAGCCCCCTTGCTCAATCCCCCTACGTCAGGATCAGAGAAAATCAGCGCAAGAGACAGAGAAAAGTAAGCTGGGTAGCTTCTCAGCTATCTGCCAATAGCGTCCCTTGTATGAAATCAACTGGGCAAACCAACTGAGGAAGCATGTACCAGAAATTAAAAGACCCATTGTCCGCAGAAACCCGCGAAGCAGCGAAAAATCCGCGATATATATTTAAATATGCTTACATATAAAATCCGCGATGGAGTGAAGCCGCGAAAGGCGAAGCGCGATATAGCGAGGTATTACTGTATATATATACATATATTGTGGCAGAGGGCCAGGGATCTTGCCCCACCAGGACGCCTGCAACCCGGAAAGACCGGGAGAGGGGCAATTCCTCCCCCTGGACATAAGAGGGCAGCTCCCCCTGAATTCCATCAGGACCACGGAGCTGGGAAGCGCAGCCCTGTGAGGGTTCATGGTCACCACCAGGGGGTGCCTGGATGGTTCCTGAGCCAAAGACAACAGCACTTCCGCCACACTAGGAAGTGCTGCCAAATCAGGAACCATGTACGCCCAGAGAGCTTCCGGGTGCAAGGGAACCACTTCCACCACACTATGAAGTACAGCCAGAAGGCCATCACAGAGCACCTGGAGCACATCCAGGGCAGGATTAAAGGGGTCACCTCATTCCATTTTAGGAGTTGGAGTCGGGAGGGAGAAGACAGAGCTTGCGAGAGATGAGTGGAGGTGGCTGAAGAGAAGTACAAAGGACTGAGCCTTGTGGTTTGTGCACAGTATTGTGTGTGTGCAGTTATTCAATTATAAAGTGTGTGCTTTTTGGGACATCTGGAGTGCGTGTCTGTCTGTTGCCGGGCTCTTTCACTATATATATATATATATATATATATATATATATATATATATATATATATATATATATATATATATATATACACACATACATATTATGAGGGGCCGTTCAGGAAAAAAAGATTGGTTCGTAAATATATACATTGGTTCAGTTATATATATCGGTTCGGATACATTGGTTTGAATATATACATTGTTTTTAATACATCCGTTCAGATATATATATCGGTTCACATATATACATTGGTTGGGATACATTGGTTGAGATATATACATCGGTTTGAATACATCCGGTCAAATATATACATTGGTTTAGATACATTGGTTGAGATATATATAAATTGGTTTGCATAGATCCGTTCTGATATATATACATTGGTTGAGATACATCCATTCAGATATATACATTGGTTTGAATACACCCGTTTAAATATATACATTGGTTGAGATATATATATTGGTTGATATACATTGGTTTAAATATATATATGTTGGTTTAAATAGATTGGTTTAGATATATACATCAGTTCAGATACATCCATTCAAATATATATATTGGTTCAGATAGATCCGTTCAGATATATACATTGGTTGGGATTTACGTGCAGGCACAACTCGGCCACCCATGTTTAGCATCTCCCTTTCACTTCATCATTACTTCAACACCGTTGTAATTATTGTGCATATTTTATACAAGTTGCATATGCATGTCTGTCGCGTTTTGTTTCGTAAGCCTTCTTGGTTGGGGGTCCTCGATTTCAAAGCACTTTTTTTCTTTTCATTATTTAAAACACTCGCACAGATACCCGCCTCTTTGCCTCGCTCCGTCCCTCCCCGGCTCATTGTACCTGCCTCATTCGCTCCCTCTTGTCCCACCCATGACAGATTCTTCTCAAAAGCTGAGTTACCAGAAGGCATTGATCGCAACCTCAGTACTTCCTATTTTTTCACCTCATGAGACGCTGGTTTATCATTGACTGAAAGCCACCCGGTGATATGTGTTATTCCGTATTGCAAGCATTCCATTAAGGGGTGATCTGCTTCAGCAAGGAACTTAGTCCCATTTTCTGAAAGCATGTTATGGAGGAAAACACTGGAGTTGCTCTGTTTCTTTTAAATGTTGATCAGGGATCAAAATGACCAGAATATTTCCGCTTCACAAATAACTGATGTACACGCTCACACACACACTCAAACTCACAAATCGTGGGTCGCACATACTACTGATTAAGCGTATCTGTCAAGGACGATTATTTTTTCACCCCATAAAACTTTAGTTCATCATAGATAGAAAGCAGCACGGTGATCTCTGTTATTCATTATTGGCATAATTTCATTTAAAGAGGATTCATGTCAAGGAGGAGAAAGGGTCTCTTATTTTGACAGGACTTTTTTTTTTTTTTAGGCGTAAGCACTCGCACATGCATGCGCTGGCACAAGAAGAGAATAGTAAACTGAACGGATTTATATATATCCGAACCGCTGTATCTGTATATATATTTGAACCGGTGTATATATATTTAAACCAATGTATATGTAAAATAGCGATTTTCAACCTTTTTCATCTCATGTAGTAAGTAGTAAGTAAAATTCTGCGGCACCCCAAAAATCATTTTTTCCGATCTGACAAAAAAATAGGCATAATTTTTGATTGACTTACAAAAAAAATAATAATAGTAATTACTTAATCTCTTTGCCTCAAAGTGGCTTTTTAAAAAACCTTTTTGATATAATTTACTTATGACAGTTTAAAATAAAAAAGTAGTGCTCAAAATTATAATGTGCCGTGTCTAACAGGAAAAGGTGGCGGTACAGGGGTAAGATTGCCGAGTCGCAGTTAAATGATCACTGGTTTTTGTCCGGGGCCTTCCTTTCTGTCATTTTATTTTATTTATTTATAAATTACTTTGATTAGTAAGAAAGGCACTATAAAAACTTAAGGAATTATAATAATTATTATTATTATTATTATTATACATGTGCACGCGTGATCAAATTCAGCTGCTGCGTAGTGGGGTATACATAGGGACACTATGTGCTCGACAATGCCACGTGTTCATTGGAATAACTACATAGCAAGGTGCTCACGCAATACAAACATAATGTGTATATTATTGAAGTAAAGGTTCATGTAATTTGATTATATGAAATAATATTTAGTATACAAATTTTTAACAAGTTGAGATATGTAAACTGGTTAAAATACACGAAATTATACATGTATTTATTTATAGTTCACATATAGTGTATAGGGGCGGCACGGTGGCGCAGTGGGTAGCGCTGCTGCCTCGCAGTTAGGAGTCCCGGGTCCTCCCTGCGTGGAGTTTGCATGTTCTCGCTGTGTCTGCTTGGGTTTCCACCTGCTACTCCGGTTTCCTCCCACAGTCCAAAGACATGCAGGTTAGGTGCATTGGCGATTCTGAATTGTCCTTGGCGTGAGTGTGTGTGTGCCCTGCGGTGGCCTGGGGTTTGTTTCCTGCCTTGCGCCCTGTGTTGGCTGGGATTGGCTCCAGCAGACCTCTGTAACCCTGTAGTTATGATATAGCGGGTTGGATATTGTGTATATATATTATTAAAATAATTATATAAAAATAATATAGAATGGTATCGAATCTGCGTAGTAGACTTGCTTTGTTATTCCTCCAAAGAAGTCTTCAATTGGTTTGGTTTAAAAAAATTTTACGGCACACTTGTGAACCGTTGAAAATCGCTAATCTAAGAATATATATTTGAACAGGTGCTCTAAAATATCGGTGCCTCATAGAATTCAGTGTCCCTTCTCTTAGATGTGATCGTTGCAGAACTCCTCTTGTTCGCGTGCCTTTGCGTGCCGCTTGTCTTTTGTTTTAACGCATGCTCCGTGCAAAATGCTGTCATGTCTGTTAGTAAACATGCATGCGCAGCAATGTCCTGATGTCTGCATTCTATGGCTGCAGGTATATTTAACGTTATTGACGTTTACCGAGGTGCTCTGTGATTGACGGCGGACAGAAACCTTTGTTAAAATGGTATACAAAAATACCAGTCATCAGTTGTAGTTTTCAGTCGTTTGGCATGTTTACTATATGTTCTGTTACCACAAAATTTTTCAATGGGGGCTCATCAACAAAGAAACATAGATAGTAAGATTTAGTAAAATATAAGTAATAATAATACAATTACTCGACACCCAATAACTCTGTACAAAGACATTTAAATGACAAATCGTTAAAATACATGTAGTAATCCACTTTCACGTTATAAGTGATTCCTTTCTGTTAAACACAGGTAGTTTTTCCTAGGAATAAAAAAATAAATAAATAAATAAAAATAAAAAAATCCAGGAAAAACCTTTGCTGTGGAAGTTAAAGTTCACCTCTGCCATATGAGTGATTAAAATCGCTTATCAAACTTATGCCTCATCCACTGGCTGGGACACTCATTTTCATGACAGGAGCAGAGCATTGGAAATGTATGCCCCCTGACTGCTGTTTACCAAATGAACACTGTTAAAAAATGATGGTAAAATTATGCAAAATTGAATGAAAAAGATTGTAGGTAGTCTTCTTTATTGTTTTCTTCTCCACTATGCCACTGAATCCCATCCACTTGAGGGGACACTCATCTATCCATCCATCCATTATCCAACCCGCTATATCCTAACTACAAGGTCACAGGGGTCTGCTGGAGCCAATCCCAGCCAAAACAGGGCGCAAAGCCGGAAACAAACCCTGGGCAGGGCGCCAGCCCACCACAGGGCAAAGTGGTACTAATACTTATTAAATGATTATGTATTTTGTATACCACTTAGTATCTTGGTGGCGGCACAGGGGTGCAGTGGTGACAGTGCTGCCTCACAGTAAGGAGACAAGCTATGTATAACATCTCGTGCCCGTTCTGATCCCATCATATTGGTTATTACATTCAAACTGCTCAATTAGTGAAAAGTTAATTCAGTCTATGCGCCTAGTTGTAAACAATTGTAACAATGCCGAAGGCAAACGCTAAAGAACCAATTCCTGATTTGGGTCCTTCATAGAAAAGATCGCCTGAATGAGTAGTCAGGACCCCTCAGCTGATATTATCTGGTACGATCTTTTTTATTAAAACATGCAGTACATACTAGGTAAACGCTACATGGTACTAGGAAACACACACACGCCTTCAAATAGGCTTTCAAAAAATACGAGAGCTATGGTATACTTAGGCGGCCAAACATAGAGCCTGCCAAAAAAATGTGAACCAATGTAAATATATCAAACCTAATGTCTTCTGTTTTATGTATTGGAGTTGTTAGACCGGTTAAGATATATATATACACTGATTTTGATATATATACAGCGGTTCGGATATATATAAATCCGTTCAGTTTACTATTCTCTTCTTGTGTCAGCGCGTGCATGTGCGAGTGCTTACGCCTAAAAAAAAAAAAAAAAAGTCCTGTCAAAATAAGAGACCCTTTCTCCTCATTGACGTGAATCCTCTTTAAATGAAATGCTGCCAATAATGAATAATAGAGATCACCGCGCTGCTTTCTATCTATGATGAACTAAAGTTTTATGGGGTGAAAAAATAATTGCCCTTGACAGATATGCTTAATCAGTAGTATGTGCGACCCACGATTTGTGAGTTTGAGTGTGTGTGTGAGCGTGTAGGTGCATGTGTGTGGTATTGTCAGTTTTACTATAAACACAGTTAAACATCAGTTATTTGTGAAGCGGAAATATTCTGGTCATTTTGATCCCTGATCAACATTTAAAAGAAACAGAGCAACTCCAGTGTTTTCCTCCATAACATGCTTTCAGAAAATGGGACTAAGTTCCTTACTGAAGCAGATCACCCCTTAATGGAATGCTTGCAATACGGAATAACACATATCACCGGGTGGCTTTCAGTCAATGATAAACCAGTGTCTCATGAGGTGAAAAAATGGGAAGTACTGAGGTTGCGATCAATGCTTTCTGGTAACTCAGCTTTTGAGAAGAATCTGTCATGGGTGGGACAAGAGGGAGCGAGTGAGGCGGGTACAATGAGCCGGGGAGGGACGGAGCGAGGCAAAGAGGCGGGTATCTGTGCGAGTGTTTTAAATAATGAAAAGAAAAAAAGTGCTTTGAAATCGAGGACCCCCAACCAAGAGGGCTTGCGAAACAAAACGCGACAGACATGCATATGCAACTTGTATAAAATATGCACAATAATTACAACGGTGTTGAAGCAATGATGAAGTGAAAGGGAGATGCTAAACATGGGTGGCCGAGTTGTGCCTGCACGTAAATCCCAACCAATGTATATATCTGAACGGATCTATCTGAACCAATACATATATTTGAACGGATGTATCTGAACTGATGTATATATCTAAACCAATCTATTTAAACCAACATATATATATAAACCAATGTATATCAACCAATATATATATCTCAACCAATGTATATATTTGAACGGATGTATTCAAACCAATGTATATATCTGAATGGATATATCTCAACCAATGTATATATATCAGAACGGATCTATGCAAACCAATTTATATATATATATCAACCAATGTATCTAAACCAATGTATATATTTGACCGGATGTATTCAAACCGATGTATATATCTCAACCAATGTATCCCAACCAATGTATATATGTGAACCGATATATATATCTGAACGGATGTATTAAAACCAATGTATATATTCAAACCAATGTATCCGAACCGATATATATAACTGAACCAATGTATATATTTACGAACCAATCTTTTTTTCCTGAATGGCCCCTCATAATATGTATATATATATATATATATATATATATATATATATATATATATATATATATATATATATATATATATATATATATTATTAGGCACACAACAGCAACAATGAAGCTGCAGCAACACTAATGCACCTTAAGTGGAGATGCAGTTTATTGTCTAATTTCTGTGAGAATCTTAATTTTGCATTCTTTCATCATCTTTATTGAATTGGCACATTCTCTCTATGTTTACATGAGTTTTCCTTTGGGTATTCTGGTTGTCCTCTCACAAGGCATGCCAGTTAGGTTAACTGATGACTGTAATTTGACTATGGTGTGGATTTGTGTGTGCCCTGTGATGGACTGGTTCTTGGTCTAGGGTTGTCTCACATTTAGTAACCAGCGCTGCATCTGGGTACCACCACCCCATCACCATGAACTACAATAAGCAGTTTTGACAATGTATGTATGATGATCACCACCAACACACAGGTTATATTCAGTAATTTCTATAAGTTTTGAAAGTAAATTTGTGTAGCACTGTGATTTAGTAATTAGAACTACTGCCTAAGTAACACAGCGTTATGGGTTCAAACGTTACAGTGCAATTAAAATTTCCCTTGGATAAATGAATGTACTAACAAGCCAAATAGGTAAATGCCAAGTTTCATTATCAGCAAGGGCTGTCTTCGAATTGTGAAACTAGTTGGAAGGAAAGCCTGCAGCCACTGCGGCCATCCAGGACCGTGATTGAGGACTCCTGATGTAGAGTTTGCACATTTTTTCTATGTCTCTGTGAGTTTTCCTCTGGACACTCTGGTTTTCTTGCTAAATTGTCGATGATACATGTGTTAGGTAAATTGTCAATTCTACTGTAAATTGGCCAATAAGAGGTGAGTGCATGAGTGGACCCTGAAATGGGCTTGGACGTTGTTCTGAGGTCTACCTGTCATGCAGCCAATGCTTCCAGAATAGGCTCAAGTTTCCTGAGCTCTTAAGTGCATTAAGAGATTGTGAGAATATAAAAATAATTACAGTAGCCAGCTATTACTCTAGCATCCTTCATTTTGTTTTCTATGTCTTCATTGATTATTGTAGCAAAGTAACTCAGCAATTAAGTTCAAGTTCAAAGTTTATTGTCAGGTGCACAGTAAGGAAACACGTTTCCCTGTACAATGAAATTCTTTCTTTGCTGTCCACACAAAATGACAAAACCAACGTATAAAGATAAACATAAATAATAAGTAGCAGATAGATAATAAGTAGCAGAAGCAGCATAAAGTATAAAAACAGAATAGAAATATAAAGTGTAATGTGCAGGTAGGTGTGTGATGGACAAGTCAAATACAGTTGTGTGAGGTAGATAGAATGAGGTCGACCATGGTTATAAACTCCAGTCAGTTATTTAGGAGTCTAATGGCCTTGGGAAAGAAAGAGTTCTTTAGCCTGGAAGTCCTGCATTTCATATGTCTATACCTCCTGCCTGAGGGTAGAAGCGTGAACAGTTCATGTTGGGGGTGGGTGAGGTCCCTGAGGATCGAGGTAGTTCTCTTGTGGACTGTGCAGTTGTAGATGCTCTGCAGAGAGGGCAGTGGGGTCCTGGTCATCTTCTCGGCAGTCTTTACCACTCTCTGCGGGCGTTTGCAGTCCATAGCAGTAGTGTTGCCATACCACACGGTGATGCAGCTGGTCAAGATGCTCTCAACAATACAGCTGTAAAAGTTGCTGAGGATCTTAGTCGACATACCAAACTTCCTCAGCCTCCTCAGAAAGTACAGCCGCTGTTGAGCCCTCTTGACCAGCTGTGTGGTGTTAAGTGTCCAAGTGAGGTCCTCATTGATGTAGAAGCCCAGGTATTTAATGCTGCTCACCCTCTCCACTTCAAGCCCTCAGATGAACAGCGGCTGGTGAGGTCTCCTCTCCTTCCTATATAAATGTAATGAATTATTATTATTATTATTCCTCATGTCCACTATCATCTCCTTTGTCTTGTCTGTGCTGAGAGGTTGTTGCCCTCACACCATGACTCCAGACTGTCCACCTCCCTCCTGTAAGCCACCTCATCCCCACCAGTGATGCGTCCTATCACTGCGGTGTCATCTGTGAACTTTAGGATGATGTTATCTTTGTGGGAGGTGACACGTCGTGGGTGAACAGGGTGTAGAGGATGGGGATGAGGACGCATCCCTGTGGGGTGCCTGTGTTTGTGATAATGGTGGCTGAAATCCTATTACCAATCCTGACAGACTGAGGCCTGCCAGTCAGAAAGTCTAGGAGCCAGTAATAGAGGGTGGGGTGCAGGCCAAGTGCAGACAGTTTATGGGTGACTTTATGGGGGATAACCGTGTTAAAGGCGGAGCTGAAGTCAACAAAGAGCATCCTGATGTAGGAGTCTTTGTTGTCAAGATGGGAGAGGGAATAATGTAGTGTGGCTGCGATGGCATCTGAGGTGGACCTGTTGGGCTGGTAGGCATACTGCTGCTCTGAATGTGGGCCAGCACCACTCTCTCAAAACACTTCATTGTGATTGGAGTGAGTGCTACCGGCCTGTAATCATTCAGGCAGGTGGGTGGGCTTTTTTTAGCAAGGAGGACAATGATCGTAGTCTTAAAGCAGGACGGAACGAAGCTCTGACTGAGGGAAAGGTTGAAGATGGAGCAGAGAACATCAACCAGCTCGTTGGCACATGATTTGAGAGCCCGCTCAGGGATGTTGTCTGGTCCAGCTGCCTTACGGGGGTTGATCTTCCTTAGTGCTTTGTGTACCTGACCTGAAGAGACCACTGGGGGAGGGGAGGGGAAGGGGGTTATGTGGTCCAGGTGTGTGTGTGCCTCCAGTTTGTGCTGTTGCTGGATGTGTCAAAGTCGGTGTAGAAAGTGTTGAGATCATCCGGCAGACTGTCTGTGGAGCTGATTGTGCTGGTGGTGGTCCTGTAGTCTGTGATGTGCTGTAGGTCCTGCCACATACGTCCAGAATCAGCAGTAGAATAGAAGCTCTCCAGCTTCTCTCTGTACTGCCTCTTGGCTGCTGTGATGGCTTTTCTTAGTCCGTATTTTGCATCTTTGTACTCTGTCTCAGTGCCTGATCTAAATGCAAGAATGCAGGCACGCAGCATGTGGTGTACCTGACTGTTTATCCAGGGCTTCTGGTTGGGGAACTTCCTGACTGGTATTGTGGGCTATTTTGGAATAATTTACAACAAAAATCAGCATTATAAAACAGTGAACAGAGTAAGCAGAAGTAATAAATAAACACAATGGCCACAAAATATGTTGTACTGTTTTCTATGTGACCTTTCTTGTTTCCTGTCTCTTGATCCACCACAGCCAAGCTGGCAAACTGTTCTCACAAGTCACCTACCAATTCTAGACAGCTGGAGCAGTGACAGCCATTTATACTCTAAAGCCACTATAGTTTATATTGTACAAATTCTAAGTAATATTCATTTTCTTCATAATACTTTCTGGAACTCTCAAATTTCACTGTATCCTTAAACCCTGTTCTGTATTTACAGTAAAAGATCCATCACCAAAAAACTGCTGGACTGCCTTGCAATTACAATATGTCCTTGGACCTGAATAGTCCCTTTTAGAATCCCACTGCTGCCATTCATAAGATTAAGGGCAGCATTATCCCATGAAAAGCAGTGCCCCAGTAGTGTCACCAGTTTGCTTGCACTATCAGAAGAGTGCATTGTCTTTCCTTCGCAAAATAAACAGACATACAGTATATCTGTCCATTTTGTTAACCTGCTTTTTCTGTTGCACAATTGCAGGATAACAGAGCTTATCCAACACACAGAAAGACTTTTGCAAATGACAATACAGTTTTTATAATTTTCAGTATCACTGGATATTTTTATTCAAATAAAACAATGTAATTTCTGTATTATTAAATGGCTTTCAGCCTTCCTTTTTGAAACTGGCAAAACTATGTAGTTCCAATGGTGCCGAGCAGTAAATCATCAAAGATCCTGGTTGTGGCCTGGAGGTCATTCCAAGGGACATACAGAACACTTGCATTTACATTTATTTTCTTAGCAAATGCTTTAATCCATCTCTTATAAAAGATATCAACATAATTGAGTAAACATGGGTCGTCGAGACTGTTTGAGAAGAAGTGTACAACTGAAGAGCACTGAACAAAATATAGTTCCTTCGTAACAAAAACCTAATAGCCACTATCAGTTAGACAGAAATTCACCAAACAATCAGGTCTTCCAAAGCTTCCTAAACACATTGAGGGATTCTGAATTTTGAATGGAGGTGGGCAGCTTGTTCCAGCTGCTAGAAGTTACACATTGGAAAGAACCAGGTTTGAGATTTGATTTCCTACAGAGGTAGCATCACTATGCGCCGTTCAACAGCAGAGCCCCTCACAGGTGTTTCCACATATTGTATATATAGGTGATGACCCACTGACTACTCTGTAGGCAAAACATGTTATTTCTGAGGTGTCTTTTGAGGACAGTCTCTAACTTTAACTTGTGAGACTTCAAAATAAGGCTGGGTAGAAATAAATGCACAATCGGGGCCACTCTGAGGTCTAAGCCACTTTCTTTTCTGGTTCTCAGATACCCTTGGCAGCCATTGCAGGTCATTTGGTATGTATAATGTTTTATAATAGATATAGTCTGATATATGTTTTTAAATATGTATCTGATCCATCACTCTATTGCAACCTAAATTTTAAAAGAACAAGTTTTAAATTCAGCGTATTTTTTATCAAAACTTGCCTGGAATCTAGCCAAGGTGTTATTTCTCAGTGAATTGTGTTTTAATTTTACTGTAAGGAACTCCCAGGGGCAGGTAACATGGTTCATTGGAGCTAAATGGCATGGACCGCAACATCAGTACATTCCGACAAGTTCAATTGCTTTTCAGACATATGTAAACTTTAAATAAGTAAGATGAAGTGGAAAGCAAACAAAATTCCCAGGAGTAGCAATCTACCTAATGTCTTTATTGTAAGTAAACTCTCATTATACATTCTAGGCATAGAACAGCTGAGTAAACTAAAGTAAAATGTTTGTAATAAATAACATAATAGCATAACTTCAATGTCTGCTTTAATTTGTATTTTCTCTTTTAAATACTTCTTACTAGGATGACGCTTTCTTTGAGATTGACCTCAATATACATAAAACAAACAATTAGACTATATCGGAATATATTGTGGTAGGAGATCCGACTAGTCCAATGATCACATGCCCACTGGGAATAATTGTATAGCTTTTAACTATAAAGGTTTCAGTCTGCAATGAGTCTTATCTTTTATAAGTCATGTCTAATTACTTCCTGTACTATATATAATTTATCTTTATATATTTTATGTTGATTTTTTTTTGTGATTTTATTTGTGATACTGCTGGAACAATTTAAAATAAAAGATACAAATGTGAGGTTAGCATGGTAATGCAGTGCTTAGCATTAATATCTCACACCTTCAAGAGTCTGGACTTGATTAATTCTCTATTCCATATCCAAGAGTAATTAGCATGTCCTCTTTACATCTCCCTGCATTTTTTACAAGTACATCAGATTCATTTTACTTTCCACACATATACACTTCACATAGATTAGTAACTTTAATTTGAGCTGATAAGAGGGACTATGAGTGTGTGAATGAGTCTGATTTAATTGCAGATTTTGACAAATCCTGGTTTAGTCCAAACTTATAAGAATGAATGTCGGCTTATGGACTAGTTATCTTCAAAAAGAAAGAAAGAACATATACAAAAGATAATAATGCAATAATAATCAGGTATTAGAATAATGTATTAATAATCATGTATCCATTCCAATGTGTTGATTGTAATGGAATGTTGTGAAGATAAGCATAATGGTATGGTTGGAGGAATAATGGTGATGAGTACATACAAGTCATCAAAAATATGTGGGCCAGAGTGATGGCTGCATTCTTGTATGAAGCAGGAGTAGGAGAAGAGTACAAACTGAGACTGCTCTTCAAAAAAAAATAATGTTAATGATCTACAAAATTGTTAACGATTCCAGTGTGAGAGGTGTAATGAGATATTGTGAGGATGGGCATGATGGTAGGAGACCTAGCAGCTCCTTTTTTTACACTGCTATAAGACTGACTAAAGATACTATAAAATAATGTGCTATGGTGAGAAAGGCCAGCATTAGCCATGATGACTGCTAGTTTGCCAACATACTCTTTTTCTTGCATTGTCTGCAGTGACTCCAAGTTCTTTACTGATATGCAACTGGCCTTCCCTAATTGTGCTACATATAGCGTAACTGTTACCTGTGACATATGTTATAGGTCCTCTGTGTGCCTTTTTAACAACAATAATATGTCTCAAATCCAAGGTAATTGCACATAGCATTAAGAAAGAAATAATAACACATGGAGTCAACAAAGAAGTAATTATAATGGAATAAATTATAAAATAAAGATAAAACCAACTGCATACAATGTACAAAAGAAAAATTAGTTAAGACAATAAGTAATAAGTAAAGTACTGGCAGAAATGAAAGGTTTGCCATTTTGAATAAAGACAGGAAACCCTAATCTGAGATGCACTGAGGTAAGAAATTCTAGAGCTATGATATGTGTATGATAGATAGATTAAATTTTGTTTGTCCCCAGGTGGAAATTTGGCATTCTACAGAAGTTCTTTAAACAAATAAATACATAAATACATGCTGTAAATACATTTTATATGATTATGATTATTATGATTATAGTTGATTCCCCTTAATTGGGACACATTAGAACTAGGACATTTTGTCCCAATTAAGCAGCTGCCCCAATAAAGCGAATTCAACATAAAATTAAACAATAAATAATTTTCTTTCAATATTTTAATAAAATTATTGAACCCAAATATAAATTATAAGAAAATAATATAAGCTGTGAAGAAAAAATAATAATAAATTCTAAAGTAAAATAATTAGGTATGTACATAAAATTTAATGCTGCAAAAATGCATCAAGTGTACTCTGTCTTTTGTTTTTGTAAGTTTGTACTTTGTCCTTTGCAGTTCATCTTTTCTGTAATGCCCATTCCTCACGCAGTTGATTTTCTTGTTGTAAGAGACGCACTATGGTATATTTTGGTACAACAGTTATCTCAGCGAGCCTACGATGGCTTGTATTAAATGGCTGGCTTTTAATTTTATCCAGCAAAGCAATTTTACTTGAAAGTGTAAAATAATCTCTTAGCATCTTGGCAAAGGTTAGAATTTTATAAATAAAATTGACAAAAAAAGTTTACGTATACGTACACGCGAGGTGGTGTAGGGGTAACTGAATATGGTTCGGTAGTGGTGACGGTAAACTATTAAGCACACATGTGCTACTCCACTCTAAGATTGTACTATCTAAACTTACCAGTGCTTCTTCGATGGGCGATGATAGATGACTGACTTGCAGCACGCGTCTACTACTGTCCCAATTAAATGGAATGTTATCCCAATTAAGCGTTTAAATTATGTATTAGTTTGTTATTTTGGTTTTCATTCCTTGAGATTTGGCCCAAATAAGCAGCTGCCCCAATTAACCGGTGGCCCAATTAAGCGGAATTGACTGTATATATATATATATATATATATATATATATATATATATATATATATATATATATATATATATATATATATATATATATACACACATACATACAGTCACATGAAAAACTTTGGGAACTTTTTCCAATTCTTTGGACTTTTGTTTATCATTGGCTGAGCTTTCAAAGTAGCAATTTCCTTTTAATATACGACATTCCTTATGGAAACAGTAGTATTTCAGCATTGACATTAAGTTTATTGGATGAACAGAAAATATGCAATATGCATCATAACAAAATTAGACAGGTGTATAAATTTGGGCACCCAACAGAGATATGACATCAATACTTTGTTGAGCCTCCTTTTGCAAATATAACAGCCTCTAGACACCTCCTATAGCCTTTGATGAGTGTCTGGATTCTGGATGGAGGTATTTTTGACCATTCTTCCATACAAAATCTATCCAGTTCAGTTACATTTGATGGCTGCCGAGCATGGACAGGCTGCTTCAAATCATCCCATAGATTTTCGATGATATTCAAGTCAGGGGACTGTGCTGGCCATTCCGGAACATTGTACTTCTCCCTCTGCATGAATGCAAAGCGTTTTTTGTTATGACCAAATAACTCAATTTTTGTCTCAACAGTCCAAAGCACTTTGCTCCAAAATGAATCTGGCTTGTCTAAATGAGCATTTGCATACAACAAGTGACTCTGTTTGTGGCGTGAGTGCAGAAAGGGCTTCTTTCTCATCACCCTGCCATACAGGTGTTCTTTGTGCAAATTGCACTGAATTGTAGAACGATGTACAGATACACCATCTGCAGCAAGATGTTCTTGTAGTTCTTTGGAGGTGATCTGTGGGTTGTCTGTAACCATTCTCACAATCCTGTGCATATGCTGCTCCTGTATTTTTCTTGGCCTGCCAGACCTGGGTTTAACAGCAACTGTGCCTGTGGCATTCCCTTTCCTGATTACATTCCTTACAGTTGAAACTGACAGTTTAAACCTCTGAGATAGCTTTTTGTAGCCTTCCCCTAAACCATGACACTGAACAATCTTTGAGAATCTTTTGAGAGTTGCTTTGAAGATCTCATGCTGTCACTCTTCAAAGGAGAGTCAAAGGGAAGCACAACTTGCAATTGACCACCTTAAATACCTTTTCTCATGATAGGACACACCGGTCTATGAACTTCAAGGCTTAATGAGCTAATCCAACCAATTTGGTGTTGCAAGTAATCAGTATTGAGCAGTTATATGCATTCAAATCAGCAAAATTACAAGGATACCCAAATTTTTGCACATCCAGTTATTCATATTTGAATTAATTTCATACAACTAAATACTGCTTCACTAAAAATCTTTGTTTGGAAAACACCCCAGTACTCAGATGTTCCTAGGAAATGAAAGACATACCACTGTTGTCTTTTTTATTGAAAGTAGAGTAAATTATTATGCAGGCTGAGTGAGAGGGGTTATCAAACTTTTTCATATGACTGTATATATACACACACTAAAGTCTGAACATCCACCAGAGTGACTAAAAGGAAGAAAACTTAAAAAGAAATACAGCTGTTAGTACAAAAGAACCCTGATAGTGTTTCTCAACACACCTCTGCTGAATAATTTGTTGGCTGAAAGTCCTCAGAATTAGTGTGTTAGAGAGAGTGTGTGCACCATTGTTCATAATGGCACTCAGTTTTGTTTAATTGTCTCCTTTGCTACTACCTCAGGGTGTTCAAAATGTGTCCCATAACTAAGTCTGCCCTTTTTAATTAGCTTAAATCGGTTGGTCTCTCTTGAAGTGATGTTACCAGCCCACCACACCACAACGTAGAAAATCACACTGGCCATCTGCAAATTGTAGAAAATGTGAAGGATGTCACTACTCTCACTTCTCCTAAAGAACAAGGCCTGTTCTGCCCTTTCTTACATAACTCCTGTTATGAGACCAGTCTAGCCTGTCATTGATGTGGAACCTCAAGTACTTATAGCTGTGCACCACCTCCACATTCAGTCTCTGAATACTGACCAGACACAGAGAAGTAAGAAGGCACTAAAAGAAATCTTATCCGCACCTATTTTTTTGAAAAAACATCAATAAAATTAAATCACTCTTACAATTAGACTAGTTAATTATTAAAGGTCTGTTGAATTACTAGAGCAATGGATATGTAAATTTGTAAACACTTTTACAAAATTGAAATATGTCCAAAATATATTTTTACAGAAAATATTGGTACCAATGAATATGAATATTTTTGTGCATTATACTTTAAGGATAAATATATCACAGTATCTTGCATTATATTGTAAAAAGTATAAATTATTGCCATTTTTGTATACTGCAGCATATGTTCCATAATATAAAAGTATATTTTTCTAAGTTTATGTCACAGGTGTCTGGTCACACTTATAGGTAATCTAACTTAGACACTATTAAAATATCCGACTACGCCACCCAGTTTTATTAAGAGACTGGGAACTCCTGAAATTTACCAATAATAGCACACAGGTTTCTTTAAATTGGGTGGTGAGTAAACACACAATGAAAGACACAACAGTAATTTCAGAAAAAGGCAACAGTAAGTTCTATTGTACAAGACAATATAAGGTACATTAAAAAGATAAACGAACATAACAGAACCTAAACATATCAGGAATTAATTTCCTTTTTTTAAAAGGAAAATACACTGTCCACACTCTAAAAGTCCGTAAAAACAAGAATTGGAGGATACAACCTTTAGTGGTGCAGAGTCCAGTTTGGGCACGGTGTTACCCCAACACTTAATTGTTCATGGATGCACTCTGTTCCTCGGTAGAAGTTGTGTCAAATTGTTGACTCCCTGTCAGCGTCTCTTCGTTGTTCCTTTTTCTTCCACTCTGGGCTCCTTGTGTGGCTGGGATCTAGGCACGCCTCATTCCTCATCTGTCAGCTTCGCTTGGTCCTCTCATGCGGCTTCCCTCTTTCGCTGGACCCACAACTGGCGTCTCCTTGTGGAGCTGTCTTTTCCTCCCTGGAAGTAAATGTTGCCGTCCTTGTACCTCACGTCGTGCCAGCCAGGTACCCTTGTCTGCCTGCGAGCCCCTGTGCCCTGTCCGAGTGTCTTGGCAGCGTTTCCTGTGGACTCTCCCCCCTGCCTTCTGCTGGCCAGGAGTTTATATTTACTTCAGCCCCTGCTGTTGTCAGTCCTGGACAAACAGTTTAATCAATGGCACATCTAAATTGCCTGGGTTTAACAATTAATAAAAACACAAGTTAACAAAATGTATGGTTACCAAACATTAATAAGTACAGATATGCTGATTAGGAACCAATATTTCCAAGCCAGGTAAATACAGACATTCTCTAAGGCCAAACTTCAAAGCAGTGACTCCCTTGCAGGACAGCAAATACCATTAATAAGTACAGATATGCTGATTAGAAACCAATATTTCCAAGCCAGGTAAATACAGACATTCTCTAAGGCCAAACTTCAAAGCAGTGACTCCCTTGCAGGACAGCAAATACCATTAATAAGTACAGATATGCTGATTAGAAACCAATATTTCCAAGCCAGGTAAATACAGACATCCTCCTTAATAAGTACAGATATGCTGATTAAAAACCAATGTTTCCAAGCCAGATAAATACAAACATTCTCTAAGGCCAGACTTCAAAGCAGTGACTCCCTTGCAAGACAGCAAATACCATTAATAAGTACAGTCAGCCTTTTAACTTCTCACCCCCCAGTCCCAACAGTAGATGCCTAATGGAACCACCCAGTGCACAAAAAAAATGTAAAAGTGTCCCCCTCTGACATATATTTTAAATTACTGGGAATAATATACTGTAAGGTATATTTTACAAAATTGTGAAATATAATTTTAAATATACTGTAAATTCTAGTTGTAATGTACTATACAATATAATTTAGAGTATGTGAATATGTAAATATATTTTAATATATATTTGTCCTTGTCCTTTTTGTGTAAGGTGGGACCCAGAAACTCATTCAGGCAATAGCATGATAGTAGTGTGTAGTTCTCAAAAACGTCACCATGTATCGTATGCTTACAAGTCTGTTTAATACACAATTATGCAGGTAAATTCAACATTTTTTTTTCTCTAAGCCAACATTTTTTTTTCAACTTGGATTTGTTCCTAAAGAACTTGTTCTCTATGGATACACTGTTAATCAGCGACATTACATTGAATTGCTGAGGTGTCTTTGTGAAAGCATCAGGGAAAAACTGTCAGAGGAGTGGTGAACAAAAAACTTCTTTTTGCACATTGACAGTGCACGTGCACACATCACTTTGCATGTCAAGGAGTTTTTGGCCAAAAACAGCGTGGTTGTTGCTTCACACACCTGGTATTTGCCAGATCTTACTCCATATGACTTCTTTTGTTCCTCAAATAAAAACTGAATCTGAATGTAAGAAGATTTTTAAAAAATATATTAACCTGCCATTGGAAATATCATCCAATAGATATGTCATAAGTGTTTTGGAATTAAGATAATTGACCAAATTGCATTGTGACACATACAGCTCATATAATATTTCAAAACCGTGTATTAACATCGGACAAGTAAGCACTAAGGCTGTAACCTGCAATGTGCTTTCATCAGTATTTGAAAATTGTAAATGGTAGTTATACAGTAAGTGAGTGATTACAAATAACTTGTAGTATGTAAAGAATTTTTTAATTCCTTAAATCACTATATTTAAAAAGAAAGAATGTTATCATTTTAATTGCAGCGTGTTGCTTTGTATTTTGATATGCTATGAGAATATAATTTTCAGTAATATAAGATTTGGTTAAGAACAAGTGTTTTAATATTCCAGACTTTTTTGCAGTTAACTGTTAGCCTGACAGAAACTTTACTCATCTGTAGAAGCCTACAGTCCATGTTTAAGCAAGGAATTGGCAGACTACATATGCTGACATATTCAACTACTTAATATGTTCCACCGGTTTTAGGAAATTCAAAATAAAACGGATTCATCTGGAAGAAGTTTTTCCAGATATAATTTTAAACTACGAATGACCTTTTGGTAAAGCAAGTCTGGAGTCTGGACACACCGTGTATTGCATATCTTATACACAATGCATTTAGAAATATGTTTTTATAACATTTTAAGAGAAATGTCTGTTTCAGTATATTTCAGATATTATCTTATAAAAATATACATTTCAAAAGTATATATTTTACATTACATTGAAAGATATGTCAACATATTTTTCATATTATGATATATTTCATCTTCATATGGGCAAAATCAGATTCATCCTTAAATTCCTTCTATGTCTTATTTCCACATGAGTTCAATTTCCAATCCTGCACTTTCAGGTTTCATTGCACACAAGAGGCTCTGTAATGTAAGAAATCAAGGAATGAAATTTGAAATTAGAGAATGCTGGAAATGCAAACAGATCTAATCAATGTAGTGATTATCAGATTTTATTGTAATTACGGTATTTCACTGATGAAGTGTTTCTTCAAATGGCAAAACTGAGTAAAGATGTCTGCATTCAAAATGTTGTTTGGTTCCTCAGGGGATAAAATTTTTAACGAACTCATGGAGGACTATTTTAATTAAATGGAAAGCCCTTCAGTATACAGTTCAGAATTATGATTTACCACCCAGTGATTTTTACATCTTAAATCTTATTGTGCATATTACCGTTGATTACCAAACGCAATGTTGATTATAGCAGCAAATCAATGGTTTGGTGCAGCTTAAGATGTTGTGATAGGTTAATGTCTTCACCTCAAATGTGTCTCTATACTTTATCACTGTGTGGATTGATTTTAAATCAGATGTCATTGCCACTGGTGGTGAAGGTATTAACATAATACAACTCTATGCTAGGGCTACCCTGGAGATGACAGAATCATGGAAAATGGGCAAGGATTACCATGTCGAGATTGGAGATGGCCAGAGAATTCAAGAATGGAAGGAATTAAGGTGATGTGTAAGAGGAGCAACACTGAAGTCTGACAGGAAGATGTCAATGACTAATAGAAATGGTAGATAGAAGAAACATTTGGATATTGTGTTTACAAGAGGCTAAATGGAAAAGTAACAAAGTGAAACAGCGAGTTATGGAATGTTAATTGTTCTACTACAGCTGTGACACTAAATAATTCTACATAAAAAAGCAAAGGAGGAAATTATGAAAGTTAAAAGAAGTACAGATTGATTGGTAAACAGTTGTTTTTATGAAATGGAAATCCCTGGTGTAAAGATGTTACGCACCTCAATTGAGATATAGTGAAGAAGAGAAGGAAGAATTTTTAGAAAAGTCAGGGTGGTTATATCAGACATTTAAGAGAAAAAGAATGTGTGTTTGGCAGGAGACATGAATGGTCACATTGCAGATAAGAATAAAATATGGGAAGAGGTGTGTGATGTCTGTGCAGAAGCAGATGTGGGGGGTTGTAGGAGAAAAACGGAAGTATTGGTTGTTGGTGTGGATGTTAAATAAAGAAAAGATAGTTAAGCATTACACGTGCGTCAACTGCTATTTCTGATACAACAGTTTGGCGATGAGGATGGCAGAGTTTGGTTTACCTCCTCCAGCTTCTTTCTTGCCAGTACCTGGTGAACCGCTAGTTCCCTGGAGAATATCATATATCATTCGTTCGAGACGGACCTATTGGCAGCCGGGTTGGATAACATTGAGACAGCAAGGAAAAGGGCGCTTCTATTACACTGTTTGGGAGCGGAAGGCCAGCGCATTTTTTCTACCTTGCAACCGACTTTTGCTGCAGCGGTGGCAGCACTGGATGGCCATTTCGGCCCAAGCCAAAGCGTCCCCCTGAGCCGTTTTCAGTTTCATCAGCATGCTCAGCAGCCGGGTGAATCAATCACACAGTTTGTTTCAGCGTTGCGTGAGCTTGTGCAACACTGTAAGCTCGGGACACTACAAGACGAGTTAATAAGGGACCAACTGATTGAGAAAACGTCTTATGAACAGCTGAGAGATCGTTTATTATTGGAACCCGATACCTTAACGTTAAGTAAAGCCATAGAGATTGGAAAACAAGTCAAAGCAGCGATATTGGCTGCATCTAAATTGTCAGGCACAGCAACAGAACAACCTACTGACACATCATTGCCAATGCCTGTGCAGGCTGTAAAGAATGTCCCGCAGGCTCACCAACGGCGTTATGGAAACTGTGGCTCCCTCAGACATTTTACCAAAGCACGAGACTGTCCTGCTCTTGGCCAGCGCTGTAAAATTGTCAAAAAAGGAACCATTTTGCTCGGTGGTGTCGCTCTGCTCCAAATCCACCCCCCTCTGAGACACATTCATCTTCAGCAATAATTAAATCGGTGTCCAGTCCAGGCAATACTTTCAAAACGTGTGCCTGTTATGTAAACGACATTCTTCTCCCTTTACTCGTTGATACAGGAGCCAAGGTTTCTTTGTTGAATAAAGTGACATACGAGAGACTCCAACACACCTCAGTACCACTTGCAGGATATGGTAATTCAAACATACCAGTTCTGGACACTGTTTGTATTGCTGTTCAAGGGCCTTTTGATTTTATATTTTTTGTAACCACAATGGGTGCAAATCTAATGGGTTTGGATCTGCTCCACAGATTACAATTTCATTTGTGTGATTCAAGTGGCACTGACATTATGCAGGTGACATCACAATGGCAACAGGCTTTCCCAATGTTATTTACTGGGTTGGGCTGCATTACTGGGTTCATCCATCGATCCACAGTGGATAAAACAATTTCTCCAGTTATCCAACCACTGTGCAGAGTGCCATTATCATTAAGAGACCAAGTTTTGACAGAGCTCCGGCACCTCCTGGAAGAGGACATTATTGAACCAGTGGATGCATCCCCATGGATTTCAAATTTAGTTGTGGCAAAGAAAAAATCAGGAGGTTTGTGTATTTGCATTGATCTGCGTTCTGTAAATAAAGCAATTATTCCCGATAAATACCCTTTGCCAACTGCTGAGGAGCTGACCACACATTTTCATGGGTCTACAGTGTTCAGTATACTGGACCTAAATCATGGCTATTTTCAGGTTCTCCTTGATCCTATAAGAGAGATCTAACAGCTTTTGTGACATACCTCAGTGTCTTCCGTTATAAGAGGATGCCTTTTGGCCTCAGCTCAGCTGTTTTCAGAAGTTCATGTCTAGGGAATCCGGTAATCAGGAGCCCGGGATTCCCTGGACATTTTTCATTCCTGCATTCCCGGGAATGAAATGGCTGTAATTTGTGGGAAAACGGGAACAGCCAAGCTCACATATATAATGTGTAAAAATCGATCGAGAAATAATAGAGTTATAGTTTATAATAATTAAGTGGCACGGTTTTTTGGCCCACAATGTAGTGGGTTACTCATTAATTCATTCAACAACAGACCAGCAGCAGTCAGTCTCCCGGCTCCCACTAAGACTGAGCACAATGGACTGGGAGGTGTCTGCACTCTGCAGCTCACGAATGCTGGGACGGGGCAGAGTTGATGGACGTCTGTTGTGCTGTTGACAGCTTTGAACAGCAACTTGAAATTGCAATGCGTCAGTCTGTTGCATCCGCATTATCTGTGCCAAGAAACTTGCCATCACAGAATGATGACAAGAAACTGGATGCATCAGTAAAAGCTGAAATGGCGGTGTTTCAGAGCAACGGCAAGTGCGGGCGTTGTTTAGAACAAGTGTATCAGTATCTGATGACTGTGCCGCCTACTTCAGTGGAGGCAGAGCGTGCTTTCTCAGCGGCTGGCGTACTCTGCACAAAGGTGCACTTTCGCTTGGACGACCGCACGCTGGACACATTGAGCTTTCTACGCTCTTATTACCGCAACTAAAGATACATGTACTTAAATGACAGCATGAACTGCTTGTAGATAAGGTTAGTCTTTTATTTGTGTCAACATATTGCAGTAGTTTTATTAAAAATAAGTGTTGGTCGTTCTAAAACCGTTCACATGTGAGATGTCCATGCACTGTGTCATCCCTGGGAGCCTGGGATTCCCGGATTCCTGGGAATGGATAAACCCGTCCGGGAATGGATTCCCTAGTCATGTCTCTCATGCTTACAGGAATTCCAGGTGTAGCCATTTATTTGGATGACATCATAGTGCATGGTACCACCCTGGGCCAACATGATGAACGCCTTTCTCAGGTGATCCACCAACTCTCACATTACCATGTCACTTTTAACTCAGAAAAGTGTATTTTTGGGGTGCAAGAAATTGAATTTGTGGAGTATAGGCTCTCAGGGCAAGGCATCACACCTATAATGTCACATGTGGATGCCATCCACTCTCTTCTTGAACCTCAAACATCCTCACAACTGGCATCCTTTTTGGGAATGGCTACATATTATCTTCGCTTCCTCCCACAGTTTGCCTCAACAACAGCACCTCTACACCATCTCCTTAAGAAGGATGTTCCCTGGCATTGGACAGCAGACTGTCAGAAGGCAATGGAGACACTTAAGCAGCAGCTCACCAGTTCTCCTACTTTAGCTCACTTTAGTCTTACAGCTCCCACTATTGTGACATGTGATGCTTCTTTTGCAGCTTTGGGAGCAGTCCTTTCCCAAGTACACAATGGCATAGAAAGGCCTGCCGCTTATGCTCCACGGGCACTGTCTCCCGCTGAACAGAAGTATTCTTTTGGAGAAAGAGAAGCTTTGGCCTGTATATGGGCTTGTGAACGCTGGCACCCCTACTTGTATGGCAGGTCTTTTACTCTCCGTACTGACCACCAGACCCTTACAACACTGTTACACACAAATGGATCTGGTCATAAGCCCCTCAGGTTGCTGCATTGGGCAGATCGTTTGCACCAGTACAATTTTAAGCTTGAATTCACACCGGGTAGGCACAATGCAGTAGCAGACCTCTTATCCCGAGCAGCTGTGCCAACTGCAGTACAGCAAATTTGTGACCTGGAGCCAGATCTGGTGCTTATGTTGCATGCTCCCCCTCTTCTGTTATCTCTTTGGACCAGCTGCACCAAGCATCTAGGGATGACCCTATTTTTTCCAAACTTCACTGTTTTATTAGGGATGGATGGCCTACCACAATAGAACAGGAACTCATTCCATACTATAGGGTTAAGGACAATTTATTCTGTTGGGAAGATGTCTGTATTGCTCAAGGCCATCGTACTCTCATACCAGCAGTGCTATGAGCACAAGTTTTGCGAATGGCACATGACGGCCATTTGGGCATTGTTTAGCTGAAACAGCGTTGTAGGGATATAGTGTGGTGGCCTAATATAGACCGTGATGTTGAGATACTGGTAAAGGACTACACTGTCTGTCTCCTCAGTGGCAAATCCCCACCTAGTCCACCAGCTCCTCTTACTCCTGTACAGTGGCCACTTGCTCCTTGGAAGCACATTTAAGTCGACATTTGTGGTGAATTGCTTGGTGCGCCACACCATGCTCGCTATCTCTTGATGGTGTATGATCTCCATTCCAAATGGCCAGAAGCCCTGCCTCTTGCAACTGTGACTACCCAATCCATTATTAGGAGCCTGGATTACCTCTTCGCTCGGTGGGGCTTGCCAGACATGATAACTACTAATAATGGGCCCCCAGTTTACTTCTGGTGAATTTCATAACTATTTGGAAGAGAAGGTCATTAAGCACATTAGAACTGCTGTGTATCACCCAGAATAGAATGGTGGAGTCGAACGCCTCAACCGCACGATAAAAAATGGAATCCGGGCATACCTGACAAAAGGTTGGTAGTTTGAGGCAGCTCTCCTCCAGACCCTGTTACATTTTCGAGCAACAAAACATACCACAACAGGGGTATCACTTGCTTCCTAAATGTTAGGTAGAGAGCTGACTCTTCCTTTGGACGTCTTTCTTTGGGTAAATCATTACCTATACCAACACTCTCACAGACACAGGCCCATGTTACCTCTCAACAGCAGCGTATGCAGCAGCATTTCAATCAGGCCAGAAAACCAAAACTGCCATTACTAAAGGAACAAGACTGGGTGCGTGTGTGGCTTCCTCGCTGTATCAACAAGATGAAACCGCGTTGGTCAGATCCATTGAAAATTACTCGGCAGCTTGTACCAGCTACTTTTCTTCTGCAAGATGGTTCTAGGTGTCACGCAAATAGCCTAAAAAAGTCACATCACCAAGTCAGCTTCATCATGGCCCAAAGATGCATAGACTGATGGCATGGGAGCTCCAAACAGTGTGCTGGAAATGGACTGGCTGCTCCTCAATCACTCCCACGGGTTTCCAATGAAGTTTCACATTCATTCAGGCACAGAAGACCTCCCTCCTGGCTTAAGGACTATGTTACCAAGTAGGCCTTCATTTTAAAAAAAGGGAGGGGAAATGTGATGTCTGTCCAGATGTGGATGTGGGGGGTTGTAGGAGGAAAACAGAAGTATTGGTTGTTGGTGTGGATGTTAAATAAAGAAAAGATAGTTAAGCATTACACATGTGTGAATTGCTATTTCTGATACAACAAGATGCATGGTAGACATGAGTTAGGAAAGATCAATGAGAAAGGTAGAAACATTCATTTCCAAGAAGGCATGAGGTAAAGATTTTAAACACTCAGTTTGAAAAAGAAGAAAACCATGTGGTAACGTATAGTAGAGGAAGGAGGAGAGCTCAAATTAGGTATATTATGAAAAGAAGTCAAATGTTGTGTTGGGTAACTATAAAATCTGGCCTTTCAAAGGAGTACTGACACATCCTGATGTATTTGTAGAAGAACTAAACATGGTGAATGCTAGGCAAATTGAGACAAGAAGAAACCAGGAAAGATCAGATGGCAGAAGCTAAAAGAACAGAGAATCAGAACTGAGAGCAGAAGAGTTCAGAGTGAGGAGAGTTTGAAATGTTAGTGGAGCAAACGGATAAAATTGATAAGGGAAGTGGGAACTAAATGAGGGAGAGAGTCAAGTAAGAAAATAGAAGGAAAGAAACCCAGTGAAGGAATGAAAAAACAGAAAAGCTGTAAAAGCTGAAAAGAAAATGAAGCTGAAGAGATGAAAGAAATCAGGAGAAGCATCAGAAAAAGAACAGCAAAGAATATACACAAAGAGAAGGAAAATAAGAGAAAAGCAAAAAGTTATTGATGCATGGTACAAAGAATTAAATGCTAAAATGAGAATGAGAAAGATCTACTGTACAAAGTTGCAGCAGGCCGGGATTGGAAAATCAAAGAGATATTAGACATATGAAAAAATCAAAGATTAAAATGGAATAGTTCAGAGCAGTATCATCTCCATCCATCCATCTATCCTCCTAACCCACTTATTTATGGCAGGGTCGCAAGTCAGCCGGTGCCTATCCCATCAATCATTGGGCAAAAGGTAGCTGCAATACCTGGGCAGGACGAACACACACACACTCGAGCCAGTGTGGTAATGCCAATTCACCTTACCTGCATGTCTTTGGAGTGTGGAAGGCAACTGGAGCACCCTGAGGAAATCAGGTGCAGAGAACATTAGAACATTAGAACAATCTTAACAAGAACAGGCCATTCAGTCCAACAAAGCTCACCAGTCCTATCCATTTATGTCTTCTAAAACAACATCAAGTCGAGTTTTGAAAGTCCTTAAAGTCTTACTGTTTACTATACTACTTGGTAGGTTATTCAAAGTGTCTATGGTTCTCTGTGTAAAGAAAAACTTCCTAATGTTTGTGTGAAATTTACCCTTAACAAGTTTTGAACTGTTTCCCCGTGTTCTTGATGAACTCATTTTGAAAAAAACAGTTTCGATCCACTGTACTGACTCTCTTCATAATTTTAAACCATTCAGACATATCACCTCTTAATATTCTTTTGCTTAAATTGAAAAGGAAAAATTATACATTCATTATTTTTCAACTTCCACTTACTTCTCCACAATAACTGTATATGTGAATTTGCTACATTAAATTGTTTTTAAAGCGAATCAATTCTTTATGAATTTTAAAAAATACCCAGCCTGTTCTTGCATTTTAAAATGGAGGGGATGGCCCAGGGGTCCAAATAATAAAACAAAAACTTTAAACATACTGAACACAACCATTTTGAAGCAGCAAAGGTTTCAAATTAAGAACACAGGCCTTCCACATTCCTGGAGCATATTTGTGTAAAAAGAGGTAAACTGGAAGTAATACATTTTATCATGGACTGTTGAAACTGATCTTGAGGTAAGAATACATTCCCTGTTTGCTTCTGTGTGAGTTTTGGGTGGAGTTTTGACATTGTACACAGGTGCATCCTCAATTTGTCAAAAAAATATCAAACTTGTCCTTTAAGAACAACTTATTTAATGCACCCACTTACTGGAAAAAACAGATGCGTAAGCAATGACATCTGTAATTGTTCAATGAAAATCAAGGGTGGCCAAGGTTTGCAAACACTTAACACACTGAGTGACATGAACCAAATTGTTTTTTTTTTTATTGGGACATATTAAAGTTTCTCCTTATAAAATTGCCTTCATAATCTTATTTATTGCAAATGTTATACACTGTATTTTTATTTTCTCATTAATATATGCATTTATTCAATATGCTTTTGCAATGATTTCCAGTCTTTCCACTGCACAATTGTCCACTGATTTCTACTCATTTACCTTGACTCGGACAGGAGGACTAAAAAAGGAGGCTAGTGCTGGTGAGATCCCAAATATTATTTTTGTGTACTTCTCGCCATTGCTAACAAGGGGGTAACTCCACTGTGCTTTCAACACACTTCTAAATATTTCTCCTGATAGCTTTCTGGGAATTTGCAACTGCTGGCAAATTAATTGGGGTTCTCACCTAGTCTGTCTTAGCAGATGTCTGCTTCGAATTATGAAAATGTGCTTTGAATTCCCTTGTCACCTTTGGCAATTATTATCTTCTTAATGTGTCATGTTTTGCAATCATACAGATTTTCTATGTACATGTCCTCTTTTCAGGTTTTCTTTCCTGAGCTAAGAACTCTTTTTATGAAAGGAAGTTTAATTGATTTTGCTGAATCTATAAATAGGATAATGTGGTTCTACAAGCGTCCTGCGGTGGGTTGGCACCCTGCCCGGAATTGATTCCTGCCTTGTGCCCTGTGTTGGCTGGGATTGGCTCCAGCAGATCCCCGTGACCCTGTGTTCGGATTCAGCAGGTTGGAAAATGGATGGATGGATGGTTCTACAAGCCTGTTTCTTAAAACAAATGATAGTTCAGGTTTGTATTGAGTTATAACGATGAACACTTCCACTCCTCACTCGAAAAACCCTCTGCAGATTTCACCCTCTTGTCAGCCATCAGACCACTGTGTAGAGCAATAGCAATGACATGTAAAATTTTAACAGGCGACAAGAAAGGCAATATAGTACATCTTCCGTGGATAACATTAGACACCAAAGGAGATCTTGATATGCTATACATATTAAAATATTTACAGTTTCCCATTAGAATAGCTTTTGCTATGACAATTAACAAATCACAGGGACAAACATTCGAAAAGTCAGTCTATTTATTAGAGAGAAAGAAACTATATATTTGCGTTGTCATGATGTAAGTCCAAACACGGAATCAAAATTCAATGCGACATTGACGAAAAGTTAATTCCAAATATTGTTTTTACTGAAGTTTTATAGTAAAAGTGGAAGTTTAAAAAGTATTTACGTGTTAATTTCAAAGCTAAACAGAATGAAAACATATAACACAATGAATACCTCTAACGAAACATGAAGCATAGTTTTCTTCCAATTTATTACATTTTATTATTTTTTACTATGGTTAATTACTCGCTGTAATGTAAAAAAGTTAGTTCTATTATGCATATGTAACAATTCCCATGAAAATAACAATCTGTTGTGAATAAGGTGCTATATAAGCGCCCGACCCGGCACAGATTCACACTGAGGCACGTATAAATCTTTTATTTTTCTTCCCCTGTGGGGCACGTCTTCCCCGTGAACCCCACAGGTATAACACAGTCCCAAAGCACCTTACTGTTAACACAGCAATCATTCCGCTGGCACCACCACTCCTCTCAGGCAACTTCGTCCTCTTCCTCCCGATTCTGGCCCTGAGTGGTGGTTGCTGGCTCATTTTATGGTCCTCCCAGGATTGCTCCTGGTGTTCCCAATCGCACTCCCGGGTGGGTTAGATGATTAAACCAGCTGGGCTTAACAATCTCTGCCTCACCCCCATCCCAGGTCCCCATAGGGTTGGGGAGAACTCCATCTCCCATGAAACCCTGCGGGAAACTGAGGCATCATCAACGATCGAGGCTGCCACCAAGCGTCCCGGTGGAGGTACTGAGGAGTCCATGGCTGCTCCCCCGGACCATATACAGCAGGGGCGTCCCATCCGGGCATGGGACCTGGCTGTCCATTACACCGGCCCTCTTCCAGATGAGTCTCGTGGGACTCAGCGGCCCGTCCCACGAAGGGCTGGTCTTCTCCATAATGGGCAATCGGTGTCCTCGGCACTACGGTTCTGCCCTGTGGAAATAAAAGCAAATGGTCTGGGGGTGTTGCCCCAATGTCGCTGCCACTTGGATGTCATCACAAGACAACACCGCCAGATGTGGCCACAGTTGCCACAGTTGTAGTACACTCGACTCCCTTTGCGGGAGTAGAAGCAGGCAGGAAACTCCTGCCAGTTCACCCGCTCAGTTGAGGTTTCCAAGCGTCCCAGGGGAATGTACTGAGGAATCTCTGATGGCTCCCCCCAGAACATGAGCAGAAGGGCCGTCCCGGCCGGGCATGGGACCCGGCCATCCACTACACTGTACATCCGCTTCCCCATATATAAGCGGCAGAGCCACAAAGTGGCTAGCAAGTAGCGCCCGCCAGGAGGTTGGCGAGCAAAGCAAGCAGGGGGCACAACCACCTAGTATATAGATACAGTATATATATATATAAATACATATATAAATATACTGTATACTGTGAATTTAGAAAGTATTCAAACCCCTTCACTTCTGAGCACACTTTATTGTGTTGTAGAGTTTTAAATGGATACATTTGTCATTTTTGCCCACTCAATAGTTCATAATGACAAAGTAAAAACATGTTTTCCTAAAGTTCTGCACATTTACTATAAATAAAAAACTGAAACCTTTCATTTATATAAATATTCAGACCATTAAGTCAGTACTTTGTAGAAGCAACTTTGTCGGCCATGAAAGTCTGATTTGGGAAGTCCACCCCATTCGTCCTGGCAGATCCTTTCACACCCTGTTAGAGTTTAAGCATTAGGCATTCGGTTGCGTAGATTATTCCTTGATACAGATGTCATCAGCCTTAAACCTTTTATAAGCTGGATTAAAGTGTTCTACTCTTCTTGAGGAATGAACACAAATGTAATGCATGTATGGCAGAGTTAGGTTAGGTAGACATTTCAGAGTAATGAAAAGGCCTGAGTTGCTTTGAAAGCCTGTATATTGTAATCTTTTTAGTTAGCCAATAAAAGGTATCATTTTGCTTGACTTCTTTTTACATCCATAATGGCTAACACAGTATAACACACTAGTACTATGTGATTCAGAGTAAAATTTATTTGCAGCAGGAAAGTACAAACATTCAACAATTTACTCATATACAAGAAAATAAGATAAGCAGCAATAAATGACAGCTATCAGTATATACTGTATATTCATAGGATTTCTACTCTAAAAGTATTGAACTCTAAAAGTACATTATACTAAAATTCTGTAAGATGTCTGCAACTAATATAATTCAAAATGCTAGAACTCTGAGTATAAAATAGTTCTTAAATATGTTGCTGCTGAGCCTTGGGGATGTAAATCTGCAGCTTGATGACAACTAATGAAATTTAGAAACAGACAAAGGCTGCTGTCTGATTGAATCAAGTTATCCTTCTTTCTAACTCTCTTTTTTTGTGATACAGCACAGTGAGCTAGGGCTACTGCTAACCAGTTAATGCTGTTTAGAGTTTTTTTGTCCCCAATGCTAAGGTATTTAAACCAACAAATAAACGCAAATGTGACAACAGATTCAAAAAAGACATTTAAAAAGGTTTGTCTACTCTAAAACAGCTGTGTTTCCTTAGAAAGGCTGTCCTTTTCTGTCCCTTCTTAGGGATTTGTTTGGTGTTGTCCTGTGTGGACAGTTTCCACTACCCTATTTAAAATCACACGGTTGCATTTGTGGACAGTCGGTCCTAAAGATCTAAAGATGTTCTTGTCCAGAGTCTCGATGACCACAACAATCAGGCAGTTTCCATATTTTATTGGGTTCAAAGTTTATTGGGAGTGGTCGTCAAAGTTACAGCTAAATCAATCTGTTCAGAGTAATGATAGTTCCAATCAAAAGCAGAGAACTTCCTGTACATCATTTTGTCCAGAGTAATTATGGTAACATTTTAAGAGTTACAGTGCTCACTTTACCAGTTAGAGTCTCTCCACCATTTTCTTATCCCCACCAGCCTTATTTTCAGATTGGTGATGCTAATCCAGCAATTTGAGCAGTCATGGCCGGCTTGTACACTGATACTGCAAGTACTGTGTAGAGTGAAGGCAGAACCTCTGTGTTTTTCCCAGTTGATTCTGGGGTTCGTCAGGAATGTGTTCTTTCTCCTACTCTTTTCAGTGCTTGCACGAACTGGGTGTTGGCCAGGGTAATGGGGTCCAGCGGCTGTGAGGGATCTGTTGGTGAAGAAATAGTCACTGATCTTGACTTTGCTGACGATGCTGTGATCTTAGCGGAGTTAATGGAGGCTCTGACTGGGACTCTTGAGAGACTGAGAGAGGAGTCTGAATGTCTGGACTTTCAAGTGTCTTGGATAAAAACCAAGATCCAGGCCTCTAGTGACCTCTTGGGCACAGCCATCAGCAGTGTGTCTGTCAGCGGAGAGAGTGTCGACCTTGTCAAAGGGAAGGAAGTTGATGGAGTGACAGAGTGTCGGAGAAACTCGAAAGCTCAAGTTCACAAAGTCGCACAGTGCCCGAAATAAAAAAGAAGTTGTAAGATATCAAAGTCGCAGTGAATAGGAGAGTCGTAGCCCACCATCTAAGTGTCATATGAAAGCTTATTAGGGTACAGAGAAAAAAAAATAGGCACACAGTGGGGAAAAAAGCATGAAATGTCAACTTTAATCTCAAAATTTCAACTTTAATCATGTAGTTTATTTTGTCATTAAAGTAGAACATCATAAACTTCATCTTAAAATTGTTTAATTTACTAGTTTCTCAAATCCCATTGTAACTAAAGTAGCACGTTAAATGCTTTGTTTTGTATTTGATCTTCTATGTGCTCTATGTGTGTGAATCACTATGTGCTTCTTAAACGGGCTTTCTCTTCCTCTGACAGGACACAGAATCCATTACATTTGTGATATTACAGCTCTCTGAATAATTAAAATGTATACATGATATCATTTTCATGATGAGAGAAATTAAAGCATGTTATTAAACATGGGAACATGGTGGCACAGTGATTGTTCCTGCCTCACGCAAGATGCTTGCTGCACCGTGCGTGACCTTCGATTAAATACTTTATTGTAGCAGTACTGTCTTTTTCAAAGTACTAACCCCCAATTCCTGTCCTTACTTTTCTTTCTCCAAATACCCAATTGCCACACAATCAGCTCTGTAATAGACGTTAAGCCATCTGTAAATTTAGAACGCCGATTCTTCAAAACTTTTAAGGAACATTGAAATATCTTCATAGTACATATTTAATTATTGTATCCATCTATCCTTCCAGTGTCGCACCAGCCCCAGCAAGAATACTGTACAGCGTGATGCAGGAACAATCTGTGAATGGAGCGCCAGCTCCTCGCTAGCACTGCTGCACCATGTCCTCACATGATTAATTATTAACAATATAGATTATTTAAATGATGTTAACATTTTATCTGTATAATATAATAAACATATTTTCCTGCATTTCATCTTAAAAATGGTATCGTCATCATATGTAAATATGCGCTTTATAAAGTGGCTCAGGTTGTGCAATATTATAACTGTAGTGCAAGTTTACAGTGAGGTGATTATACTTATAAGTACAAACAGTTCTACAAGGAGCACTTGATAGACTGAGTACGTTTAGAGTTCTTGGGATGAAACTGTTTCTGAACCGCGAGGAAAGGCTCTGAACGCTAAAGCAGTTATGGTATTTAGAATAGTTTGACCATTCTGTGGACCATTATATTATTACAGGTTAATTACAATCAGATGCATTAAACTAATAAACAATATGCAGTTAATTTCAGTGTATTTGTAAAGCCGCGTCAGGGATGTGGATCTAAAAAAGAAAGGGAAACCACACTGGAACAGTAGCACTGCTTTGACGCTGGGTGCCGCCAGTTTGCAAAACCGAACGGAGAACTTTCGTACACCAGTGTTGGAGCTACCGTGAAAATATGTGTGGCTTTATGCCAAATTTAGGTTTTATACATCGTGATTTGAGCGTGGAAACGGGCTACGCACCGTTTATACATGAGGCCCCTGGTGTTTCCTGTTTTGCTATATGGTTGCGAGACATGGACGCTATCCAGTGACCTGAGATGAAAACTGGACTCCTTTGGTACTGTGTCCCTTCAGAGAATCCTTGGGCATTGCTGGTTTGACTTTGTGATGAATGAGCGGTTGCTCACGGAGTCCCAAATGGGGCACATTACCTACATTATGAGAGAGCGTTAGTTACGGCACTACGGCAATGTGGCACAATTACCGAAGGGTGATCTGGCTCAGAGGATCCTTACTGTTGACAACCGAAGCGGCTGGACCAGGCCAAGGGGATGCCCACGTAACACCTGGCTGCAGCAGATAGATGGTCATTTCTGGAGGGTGGGACTGGACCACGTGTCTGCCTGGGAGGTTGCCAACCAGGATCCTGAGTTATTTCATCATGTGGTGGATGTGGCAACATGCTGTACTAGTGCAACCTGCCCTGACCTAGTGATGGTAACATAAAAGTTCAATATTTGTAGTGTTTCACCATTTCTACAATCTAAAGGTTTTATTATTGTTGAGATTAGCAGAAGTATGGAACATAAACTGCATAGCCATGTGTTTTGTTTTAGAGATATTTAGTTTAGTTAGAAAGGAACAATCACACCATTTAACAAAATCACTAACAACAGGTTGATGTTCTGAGTACAAACAAGTTACAGTTTTCAGTCAACACTTCCTGTTTTAACTCTTAGTGTCCTCTACAGGTTTGTGTTCACTGTACAGCCAATCATCTAATATAATCTGTCAGCTTTCAATGATGCTGAAGAGACTGGACGAAACGGCTTTTCCCTCCCCTAGGGCCTCATATATAAACAATGAGCATGCACAAAAATGTTGCATAGGCCCATTTTCATGTTCATGTCGAGATGTCTAAAAACTAAACTTTGTGTAAAGCCATGCACATTTTCCCAGCAGCTTCAGACCATGCATATGCATGCTTCTTCTCAGTTTTGTAAATGACCAGTATCAGTGTCAAAGCAGTGCTACTGTTTCTGTGTAGTTTCCCATTCTTTTTTATATTCGCATCCATGATGTGGGCTTTATCAAATACATCAACATTAATTGCATATTGTTCACAAATGTATGACACTTGATTGTAATCATTCTGTAACAATATTGGTGCGTGGAATGGCCAAACTATTCCAACTGCCATGGCTGCTTTAGAATTGTTAGAAAACATTGCAAATGGAAGAATTAGAAGAGAGCTCATATTTAAAGATGTTGAGGACTGGTCGATTTCGATTTCCAAGAGCTATCCTCTTAAAGCTGTCTGCTGAATGGCGTGACTTTACAAAGGCAAACTTTGAGGAAATGTGCTGTACTGGCTGCTTTGCAAATTCTGTCCACCCTCAGGTTTTTAGCCACGTGAGTGTTTCAATGTAAACTGCCTGACTGATCAGGTATTTCTCCGTCATCACTGAGTTGCACCATGCCAGCTGTATGGGATGGTATACTGTATATCTGGATGACAAGCAGATAATAATATTTCCTTACACTGTGGTTGAACAGGCAGACGTCAAAGCGCAATATGCAGCAATGTTCATTTTGCCAAATGTAATTGGAGCAATCGACTGCACGCACATTGCTATAAAGGTGCCTTCAGAGAATGAATTTGCTTATGTAAATAGAAATCATTTCTACTCTATTAATGTGAAAATTATCTGTGATGTGAAAATGTGTTTCATTAAAGTTGTGGTTGTGTCTTGCCAATAATTGCAGCAGCTCGATGCTCAAATGGTGTGAGCCCCGGAATTCTGCTACCTCCTTCAGTAGTGTTGACACTCAGACAGTGTCTCCTTTTCACATCGACTTTGACATCTGACCACTTCTTTTTTATTTCAGGCACTGTGTGAGTTTCTGAACTTGAACTTTTGAGTGCCTCTACCACACTGTGCCACTCCATCAATTTCCTTTTGTTGTTTATATCACTGCATAAGCCACCAAATAGTATGTTTTTCCTTGCCTCCACTTCACTGAGCAGGTCTGCCATTTGACATTTGCTGAAATTCTTCTTTTTTACAAGTGCTTTTGCCATTGTCTTTTAACAAAACACTGAATGGAAGGGGCTATTTATTTTGATTTGCAAAATCCAATAGGCAAAATTCTGGGAGGAGTTGGGCAGGGGCTGTAGACACGTGCATGTGCGTTTAAATTCACGTTGATTGGGATTTATAAAGGGAAAGTGCAGAGAACTATGTTTCCACACAGTTTTATGCTTCTGAATTTTGTTATCTGTACACCATATTTTAGTGTGAATTCTATGCAAGGCGTTATACATGAGGCTCCTGGTGTTGAGATCCACCCCAGCAAAGATGTATCAGCCAGCTCTGCAGGAAACAGCAGACTCATCCTGGTAGTGCTCTGTTTAACTATTATATGACTATCAAATTCTAACTTTAGGGCGGTTTTGTGTTTTATATTTGTCATTAATTTAGACCACTTTGCAGAGATCTGTTTTTATTTCACATAACAGTCTTTCTCTGTTGACCAATATAAAACAAAATCAAATAAAATACACTGTTATTCAGTGTTGTACAAAAATTAAATATGAAAACTTCTACGGGATAAATATTTCTTTATAGGCACTGTATAATATACACTTTACTTACCCTACTTTGCATATAGTAGAATTAACATTTTTCTTTTTCTTTATAGATTTAAAGTTTAGGGTATTTATTTATTTCATGTAAAATTATTACCTCAGCATAATGTATTCTGCTATGCTGACAATCCAAATCCAGTTTGTAATACCCTTTAAATTAAGTTTATTTAAATGGCCTTGTAGAATATGCTGTTTCAGATGTTATATTCAGTTGTGAGGAAAACTGATAATTGAATTATTTTATTGGACTGCCATCTGTTGTTAATAGGTCAATAGCAATAGATTATGAAGTTTTATCTTTTCATATCATTTTGTTTATAAGAGCCTTAGTTTAGAATAGTCCTCTCCAGGGCTCTTGACCTGTGAGACAAGTGGCCACATTCGTATTATTTTTGCTGACACAGGAGCATAAATCATTTACAGGAAATCTGACACCTCTTCTTATTATATAGTGTGTTGAAATGTACAATTTCCTCTGCACTCAGTCTCCAGCAATGACTGAATATGTTACTTTATTAACCTGCCTATGCATTTGCAGTAGATTACGTGATGCTTATAAACTGCTAAGACAGTACACTATAAAATAGAATGTGTGGGATGTTAACATAGCAAGATTGTACAGTATGTATTATTAACTGTTTGTTGTAAAAGTACTAGCACTACAGCTACTACCCTTTTAAAATCAAGTTTTCTGTAAATAAAGAATCAGAAGTACAGTACTTGTTCTTTCCTGGTAAAGCATCTGACACCTCATGGTTAGGGAGAAATTCCACGTTTAGTGAAGCTACTGCATCCACTTTGCAAGTTATGGACCTTGTGCTACCCAATTTCTGCTAATATGAGGCTGTCACTCCTTCAACACCCACACTGCCATTTATACAAATAAACATTTGATTCATAATTAATGTACTAACAAATTCCCAAATCACTCCAGAGGCTATAACCTACAGTGGATTCAGAAGGTATTCAGTGTGGTGGATTGCCGGCTTCTTACTCCGGCCATCACCCCCAGGCCGCCAGGAGGAGTTCTCCGGACAGCGTGGACGTGCCCCGAGTTCCAGCAGGGACTCATGGACTATGTAGTTTTTATACGCAGCCCTGCTGGATACCTTGGGGGCCACCAGGAGTCGCTGTAGGAGGACTCGGAGGCTCTTATGTGCCCTATAATCCGGGAGTACATCATGGTCACGTGACAGGAAGAAATGACGTGCTCCCGGGTTGAAGAAAAGGACTGTTTACCCTGACCCGGAAGGAATAAGGAACTGTGGACTGATTGGGCAGAAACACCTCCGGGTCAGGGTGGATAAAAGGACTCTGGGAAGCCCAGTACATTGAGCTGAGCTGGGAGGTAGGGTGGCGAAGTGTCTGGGAGAGGAGGATTGGTGTTTATTATTGTGATTATTGAATATATGAGTAGTGTGGAGTGGAGGGTGCTTTGTGCATGTGACAAGAAAATAAAGAAGTCTTGTGCTTTTACCTCATGTTTGGAGTGGTACCTGAGGGTCCAAGAGGTGGACAAAGGGCATATCTGCTACATCAGACATGTTCACTTTCTGAACACTTTATTGTGTTGTAGATTTAATCTTAAATGGATACATTTGTAGTTTTTTGCCAATTGATCTTCATTCAGTAATTCATGTCAAAGTGCATACATGTTTTAAGAAAGCTTTGTAAATATATTAAAAATCAAATAATTAAATCTCTCATTTCTGTAAGCATTCAGACTCTTTTCTGTGGCCTTCCAAGTGGTCAGGTGCATCCTGTTTTTTCCGCTCTTCCTGAGATGTTTCTAAAACTTCATTGGAGTCCACCTGTGGCAAAATGAATTGATTTGTCATAGTTTAGAAAGGAACACACCTGTGTATATAAGGTCTCATAATTCACATTGCATGTCAGGATGAAAAAACAAGCAATGAAGTACACCTCTGTGAAAAAACTGTGGAGAGGCATAGATCAGGCCAAAGGGATAAAACCATTGCTAAAGCTTTGAGTGTTCCCAGGAGCAAAGTGACACTAATAATTGTGAAATGGAAGAAGGTTGGAACCACAAGGACTCTTCCTAGAGTTGGCCACCAGGCCAAACTAAGTAACTAGGCAAGAAGATCCTTTGTGAGGGAGGTGACCAGGAACCCAATGGTCACTGTAACAGAGCTTCAGAAGTCCTCTGCACAGATAGGAGAATGTTTTTTGAAGGGCAACCATCCGGCCCTTCAAACAGGACTTTACGGTGCAATGGCTAGACAGACAAATACGGAATTCTTTGGGCAAAACTCCAACCACTATGTAAGGTGAAAACCAGGTATGGATTATAACCCACCTAATACCATCCCTGTGGTGAAGCATAGTGGTGGCAGAATCATTCTATAGTAGTGCTTCACAGTGGCATGGACAGGAAGACTGGTCAGAAATGAGGGAAGATTGAATACAACCACATACAGAGGGGTCCTTGAAACCATGACCTCAGACTGGTTTGACAGTTTTCCTTTCAGCATGATAATGATCCGAAGCACACGGCTAAGACAACTCTGGAAAACCTTTGGGACATGACTGTTAATGTTCCTGAGTGGGCTAGCCAAAGCACAGACTTAAACTCTATTGAACATCTCAGGAGAGACTTGAAGATGGCCGTTTACAGACACTTATCATCCAGTCTAACAGACTGCTAGAATCCAGGTGTTTAAGGCCTGTAGAGAGTTACCCAAGAACACTTGAAGCTGTAATTGCTTTCGAAGGGGCTTTTACAAAGTACTGATTTAAGGGTCTAAATTCCTACATGAATGAGAGACTTCAGTGTTTGATCCTTAACAAATGAACAAACCCTTTTGAAAACATTTTCACTTTTGTTATTATGGGTTATTGAGTGTAGATTATTGGGCAAAATATTGCATCTATCCATTTAAAATTAAGTCCACAACACAATAAAGTGAGCAGAAATTGAAGGGATCTAAGTACTTTCAGAATCCACTATAGTTATGGATCTTTGCCAATTTTTCATTATGAGGCTGTTACACTTTGACAAACTGCACTTCCATTTACATAATTAAACATTTGGTTTATAATTTATGTACTAACTAGGTTTTCAAATTTCCAAAGCCTTCAGAGGCTATAACAAGTGTCTTGCAAGTATGTTTGTGCAGTGGTTAAGGCATTGATCTTACAACACCATTGCTATTGGTTCATTTATTACTTACTACTCTGAGCAAGTCTCTTAACCTGCTTCTCCAATAAATGTAAGAAAAATATATATCTGTACACAGTTGTGCTATGAATTTCCATCTCACCTACAATAAAATATACAACCCCAAATTAGAAAAAGTTGGGACAGTGTGGAAAATGTGAATAAAAAAAGAAAAAAGCAAGTTATAAATTCTCCTCAAATTTTATTTCATTGCAGACAGTATGAACACAAAATAATTCATGTTTTTTTTTGTCAACATCATTTGATTTGTAAATAAATATCCATTCTTTCCATTCAGGCTTGCAACACATTTCAAAAAAAGTTGGGACAGTACAGCATTTACCACTTTCTACAGTTCCCCTGTCTTTTAACAACACTTAAAAGACGTTTAGGCATTGAAGAAATCAAGTGACTAAGTGTTGCAGGTGTTAGTTTGTCCCATTCTTCCTGCAAACAACGTTTTAGGTGCGCAACAGTACGGGGTCTTTGTTGACGCATTTTTCATTTCAAAATGCGCCAAACAATCTCTATAGGAGACAAATCAGGGCTGCAGGCAGGCCAGTCAAGCATCCGCACCCTCTTCTTACGCAGCCATGCCTTTGTTATGCGCGCAGTATGTGGTTTGGCATTGTCTTGCTGAAATAAGCATGGGCGTCCCTGGAAAAGACGTTGTCTTGAAGGCAGCATTTGTTCCTCCAAAACTGAGATATACTTCTCAGCATTGATGGTGCCATCGCAGAAGTACAAGTTACCTTTGCCGAAGGCACTGACACAACCCCATACCATGACAGACCCTGGCTTTTGGACTTGTATCTGGTAACAGTCTGGATGGTCCTTTTCTTCTTTGGTCCGCAGCACATGGTGTCCATTTCTTCCAAAAAAGATGTGAAAAACCGATTCGTCTGACCACAATACACGTTTCCACTGCACAATGGACCATCCCAGATGCCTCCGAGCCCAGAGAAGTCGACGGCGCTTCTGGACACTATTTATGTAGGGCTTCCTTTTGGCACAGTACAGTTTTAGCTGCCATTTCCTAATGTAACTACGTACTGTAGTGCTTGAGAGTGACTTCCTGAAGTAGTCCTGAGCCCACGCAGTTATATCATTTATTGATGAATGACGGTTTTTAATGCAGTGCCGTCTGAGGGCTCGGAGATCACGGCCATTCAGTTTAGGCTTGTGCCCTTGGCCTTTGCGCACGGTAATTTCTCCAGATTCCCTGATTCTTTTCACTATGTTAGGCACTGTAGAGGGAGAAATGCCCAAATCTCTTCCTATCTGTCTCTGAGAAACGTTTTTCTTCATCATTTCAAAGATTTTTGCCCGCACTTGGTGGCAAACTGGCGATCCTCTGCCCATCTTTGTTCCTAAAGGAGTAGGCCTTTCCTCGATGCTGCTTTTGTACCAAATCATGATTGCAATCACCTGTTAACATCACCAGTTTCAAATCACATCATTATTTAGTTATTATACCTCATTACTACCACTTAATTGCCCCCATCCCAACTTTTTTTGGAATGTGTTGCAAGCCTGAATGGCAAGAATAGATATTTATTTACAAATCAAATGATGTTGACAAAACAAAACATAAATTATTTTGTGTTCATACTGTCTGCAATGAAATAAAATTTGAGGAGAATTTATAACTTGCTTTTTTCTTTTTTTATTCACATTTTCCACCCTGTCCCAACTTTTTCTGATTTGGGTTTGTACAAAAAATGTGGAATTGAGGCCTAAACATCTGAAATCAAGTTTCAATCCTCTTTACCTGTGTGCTCTAAACTCAAAACACCAAAATGAGGCATTGTCTCCTAAATGTAGCTCCAGGTTTCCTTGTGGCCTAATCTGCAAAATGGGCCTTTACTCAAACTAGACGACACATAAATAGAAAGATCAGGCTCAAAACAATTTTTAACATTCCTCAAGAAAGATTTAAAACATGGAGATAAACAATAAAATTTCTCTGGTTCAAAGATAATCAAGTAAAGCTCTTTGAAAATGTTAAACGTTTGTTACAATTAATATATTTTCAAAAACAAAACAAACACAAAAAGGGTGTGTTTTAAAAGGAAATGCAGGATAAACAAAAGCCAACCTCTAACCCAAATCCACTGTCCATTAAACAAAGCAAAATAATTTAAAAAAGTGAAAAAAAATCCAATACTTATAAAAGTGATTAATACTATACCCAACTCAATGCAAATCTAGAGAACCTGTAGTTCTGCCTAGAATATAAAGGGAGAAGGTGGTCCTGCAAAATGAATTATAATAGATAGATTCCTTTGTCTGGACCTCTATATAAAGGGAACAGGGCACATAACAGAAAACTGTAATTCATAAATAAGCACAATACATACTGTACATGCTAAATAATAATTGGATAAATCAATACTCAAAACATAGCCTACAAAAGAACAAAACATAATCAATGAAATGATATTCAGAAAAATAATATGTGGAGAATAACATGTAGACGACAAAAAATGAAATTACACCTATGCCAGCATAGAGGCACTGGCTAAATCAATTAGACAGAAATTTGCCAAACATGAGTGACTTCAAACACTTCTTCAACACATTGAGAATCAGAATTTAGAACTGTGTTGGGCAGCTCTTTCCACCAGTCAGGAGCTACATATAAAAAGAGTCTTGATTGAGATTTGATGCCATGCAGTGGTGGCATCACCAGACGCTGTTCATCAGCAACCTTGACTGGTTTTGAATGAGTATAGGCCCGGAGCAGTGTCATTATATATATAAGTGCTGACCCATTGACTATTTACACTTAATATGTGCCACTACAGGGAGCTAAGGTAGTGATCTGAGAAGAGGAGTGACATGTGTCTGTCTCAGCTGGTTGAACACCAGACATGCCTCTGCATTTTGAATCATCTGCAGTGGCTTGGTGACACATGCTGGTACTCCTGCCAGCAGGGAGTTGCAGTAGTCCAAGCATAACAAAACCAAAGGCTGGACGAGGAGCTGTGCTGCATACTCAATCAGATACGAACTGATCAACCAGATGTGGTGTAGTGAATCTGCAAGAACAAGAGACCATTGTAACATAGTCAGTGGACAGCTGGTCATCGATCACCTCCCCAAGGTTTCATACATACCTGGTGTAGTAGAAGAAATATCCTCTGTTTCAAAGAAGTCATTCACAGAGACCAGATAAAAATTAAGAACAATTCTTTATTTGTACACAGGTATGCACAAATGTCTCATCTATGGAGTGAGCAATCAATAAAACACTTCATCTGCTTTTACGCTTTTCTGTTACATTACCTCATCCAATACATCACATCATCTGACTCTTACGCATAATATGCATTGTTTCATCCAATCAACGAGTGCCACCAGTGTAAGCTGACTCTTTTTGACTCTCCTGTTAATCTGAATAGTGCCTTGCAACAGGAATGATCGGTGGACTTGTCTATTGATTTTAGCACCGCTTCATAGGGGGGACATTTGGGCTTTCCAATTAGCTTATTCCCTGCTTTCTAGAGGAGTGTTTGTTACTCACTTACTTCATTTTACCTTTAGCAACTAACTTGTTGGCTCCATTAAGATGAGGCAACAGCCTCACGTGCCTAGGCTTTAAGCAAAATGTAGTTATTTCTTTGGTAACATTCAATTATTATCCTTATGTTTAATAATTCATTGTGATAACTTCATATAAGTATATACTTGTATTAAAATGTAAAATTATATCATGTATTGATTAAAAATATTGATTAACATTCTATACTGGCAGGTAATAGCAATAATGAGTTAAATTGAAAAGAAATGGATGTTCAATAGATGGATGAGCTGGGATAACAAGAAGTCTGACTTTGTCAGGTTCATCTAGAGATGGTGTTCCTTTATCCGGTTTGCAATATCAGCGAGACTTGCAGATAATCTGGCTAATATTGTGCGGTTCTCTGGAAGGAAGAAGACAAGTCTTACCAACTGATCTGCAGTTGCTCTACTTGAACTGTCTTTGTGAAGATTAAGTTGTTAGAGGTACAAGAGCTCATTGTGCAAACTACAGAGTGTCATACTATTTACATATTGTATAGTGTTCTCCATGTTTTATTGTTTTTACTGTATTTGTTTATTTTGTGGATCTGGTATAAAACAATAAACAATTGTGCTGCTCTTGTCATTGATTACTGTTATACCATCTTTTAAAGTGTTTTTCATGAAAAAGGCAAGCAGAAAAAAAATTCACATGTTCTCGACATGCAATGCACAATCTTTTCCTTACTATATCCTTCCATTATTTCACACATTATGTATGTTAAGTTTACTGTGTGGTATAGTGGGTCCGCAGCTCAAAAAAAAATGGGCCAGTTTTAAATCCATAAAGCCGTGTCACTCTCCGTGGGCACGATTGCACGACTGCGGGGAGTTAATGAGGTAGTTGGGGCGAGTCGCACCTGTATGTGCGGGAGCGATCGTTCTCAATTGCTTCAATGGCTTCCTGCAGCATGTGATTAAGACGCTGCATCCACAGAGACCTGGGTGTATATATACGGGTCGGCACAAGGAAAGGGGGGAGGAATCAAAGAAATGAGAAAAAGATTGAATTATATCTTTAAAATTACATTAAAAGACATTAAAAGACATGAAAGGCAGTTTTAGCAGGAGGATCTGGCCGCTAGAAAGGAGGAAGCAGTAAGAGCTGGGGCCCTGTGAAGGAGCGTTAGCTGTGGTGCTCTAGGGGCTAATTCACCCCACTGAATATTCAGGTGGAGTGTGGCAAGCAAGGCAGATGCCCTCCCTAGGCTTCTGAGGTGTGACCACGTGAGCGCAAAGGAAGAAGGGAGGAAAGCCGACCTCAGATGGTCTGGCCGTGTTGCCTGGAGGCAGCCAAGATGGAATTCGGCCGAAAGGAACTTGTGGCTTGCTGAGTCTTCACTGGCTACGCGAGCAATGGGTGAGCCGGGGAGAATGAGAAGGAGGTGGGCTGAGATCAGAAGGAGTTAGTCTGCATTTTAATCTCAGATTTTTATCATATTTATTTATTGATTTTTATCCCCACTTTTCACAATGATTTTTTATGGATTTATTTATGTACTTTTTTGCGAACACTGCACAATTGACACTTGTTGGTTTTACTTTTGTGTTGACTGTTTTTTAATAAAAGCACTTTGACACTTTTTCAACCATCCTCTGGCATCATCAGAGAATTGTCCTCATTTGTCAGCTCATTTTGGTCATAACTATCGACGGTGTTGGTTCAGCAGACTCCCATGTGGGAAGAGGGAGTCTGTAGGGGTCCAGCGTCGTCATATACTGGTTTACAGTTAATTGGATCACTCTTTTTATGTAATGGAATAATATTTGTTAGATAGGAATTTCCCTGGTGTGCAGTGATTTTTTTAAAAAAAATATGTGTCAAGAGTTTATGTATATGCTTATTGACTGCCTTTGCCACTTTAGGATAAATGTTGTATGATTCTAGTGATTTATTAGATTTCAGCCAATTTAATCCATGCAGCACTTCTCCCTCTACAATTTGCAAATTACTAAGAACCTCAAAGGCAGACCCTGTTATTGTTGGGAGGTTATTGATGTCTTCACATATTCCATCCATTTTCCAACCCGCTGAATCCGAACACAGGGTCACGGGGGTCTGCTGGAGCCAATCCCAGCCAACACAGGGCACAAGGCAGGGAACCAATCCTGGGCAGGGTGCCAACCCACTGCAGGATGTCTTCACATATTAAAAAAAAAAAAAAAATAGAAAGTTAAACTCTATGGCTTCAATGTGGCACAGTGTTTAGTGCTGCTGCTTCATGGATACAGCATTTTAGGTTCAAACCCCATGCCTCGTTATGGGAAATGTGAAGCTTTCATGGTTATCTTGTGTCTGTGTGAGTTTTCCTCTGGCACTCTAGTTTTCCTCTAACATTTTGGTTTGGTTAATTGGTGGTTCCAAATTGGACATGTGGGTGTGACTGGAACCCTTAACAGGGTTGTGGAGAGTGAATATGTTCTAAAGACATTGTTGATTTTTTTTTCCTATAGCTGTTTATTTCCTTGTGTATTTCTTAATACTTGATGCTTCTAAATTAAAATCTGTAGTCTGGAATCCAGCCACCTGCCTGTGTTAGGCTCAACTTAAAACAACATGTGTCTGTCAAGTGCTCTGACCTGTTAAAGAAAAAGGAAGGACAAGATGAGAAATTCATGGGGGCCAGAAAAAGGTCAAAAATATTTACAATATGTGTACACTGAGATAAAAGTGCTCAAAAACTGTACAACTGCGGTGGTCTGGGTTTCAAAATGCCCACAGTGACAAGGATTTTGCAGTGGGTGCGTGAAAGTGCATCATCTGGGGCCTCATGTATAAATGGTGCATACGCACAAAAATGTTGCGTACGTCTGTTTCTATGCTCACATCGTGACGTATAAAAACTAAACTTGGCATAAAGCCACGCACATTTTCATGCTAGCTCAATCCCTTGTGTACACAAGTTCTCCACTCGGTTTTGCAAACTGGCAGCACCCAGCATCAAAGCAGTGCTACTGTTCCTGTATGGTTTCCCTTTAGTTTCTAGATTCACATCCGTGATGCAGCTTTATCAAATATACTGAAATTAACCACATATCGTTTATTAGTTTAAGGCATCTCATTGTAATCAACCCATAGCCATATAATGGTGCACTGAATGCGCCAAACTATTTTAAATACCATCACTGCTTTAGTGTTGTTATTCCCAGTGCACCATTGAGTATTTAATCCACTGTATCTCAGTGTGGAATTATAGCTGTACAGCAGCTGATCGGATTATCGGTATACAGCATCTTACACACGCTGTCTCAGCCATGCACGTAATCTATTTGAACTGTTCCCATACGGCAAACGCTTCAGAGCCTTTCCAGTAGGGACCTCGCGGTTCAGAAATGCACTCAATCAGTCCATCAATTGTTCCTGGTAGAACTGTTTGTACTTATAAGTACAATCACCTCACTGTAAACTTTCACTACAGTTATAATATTGCACGACCTGAAGTCACTTTATAAAGCGCGTATTTAAATATGATGATGACTGGCTTCTAAGTCGATTTAGATTTCCAAGCGCTATCTTCTTGGAGCTCTTGATATCATTTTTAAGATGAAATGCAGTAAAGCATGTTTATTACATTATACAGATACATTTTAAACTTCATTAAAATAATGTATATTGTTAATAATTAAACATGTGAGGACACGGTAGTGCAGCGCTAGCGACGACCTGGCGCCCCTTTCAGGGATTGTTCCTGCCTCGCGCTGTATGCTTTTTGGGATTGGCATGACCCTGGATGGATAGATGGATGGAATAATGAAACATGTACTACGAAGATATTTCAATGTTTCATAAAACTTTTGAAGAATCTGCGTTATAAGCTTACAGATGGCTTGGCATCTATTACAGAGCTGATCGTGTGGCGATTGGTTACTTGGAGAAAGAAAAGGAAGGACAGGAATAGGAGGTTAGTATGTTTGAGAGAGATAGTACTGCTGCAGTAAATTATTTCATCGAAGGTCGTTCACGGCACAGCAAGCATCTTGCGTGAGGCAGGAACAATCTCTAGAAAGGGCGACAGCTCATCGCTAATACTGCGCCACTGTGTTCCCATGTTTAATACATGCTTTAATTCCTATTATTATGAAAATTATATCAAGTGTACATCTTAATATTTAAATTGTTCAGAGAGCTGTAATATCATGAATGCAATGGATTATGTATCCTGTCAGTGGAAGAGAAAGCCTGTTTAAAAAGCACGTAGTGATTCACACACATAGAACACATAGAAAGAAGCATTTAATGTGCTACTTTAGTTACGATAGGATCTGAGAAACTAGTAAATTAAACAATTTTAAGATGAAGTTTATGACATTCTACTTTGATGACAAAATAAAGTACATGATTAAAGTGGAAATTTCGAGATTGAAGTTGACATTTGGACATTTTTTTCAACTGTGTCCCTATTTTGTTTTTCTTTTCTCTCTACCCTACGTCTCGCCTTTTCATGGTGACTTTGATATCTGGCAATTCTTATTTATTTCGGACACTTTGCGACTTTCTGAACTTGAACTTTCGAGTTTCTCCGCCACTCTGTTACTCGATCAACTTCCTTTTGTTGTTTATATCACATCTTAAACCAACAAATAGTATGTTTTTCCTTGCCTCCACTTGATATTCGCTGAAATTCTTCTATTTCTCTGCGCTTTTGTCATTGTCTTTTCACAGAACGTTGAGCTTAAGGGTTATTTATATTGATTTGCATATTCAAAGGGGCATAATTTTGGGAGGAGTTGGGGAGTGGTGGCCACTTTTACTTTTCACACTGACCGGGATTTATGTAGCGGAAGAACGTGGAAGTTGGCATACACACAGATTTATGCATCTGGATTTTTTTTGTGCATATGCACATTTCCGCTTTTGTCTGTACATCATGTTTTAGTGTGAATTTTACACATGGCGTTATGCATGAGGCCCCTGGAGGCTAGAGTACTAATAAGATTTCCAGCTGCTTTTATTGGCTTAAAAAAACATCCATTATCAATTGGATGTTCTTTCTTTTCACTGATTCATGTATTTGCCTGTTTATTTCTACATATATTTTTCTGACCTTTCGTGAATAATTATTTGTGTCTTATTTTATTCCTTACTTAAGCACTGTATGGCTTTTTTTGCTCTGCAGGAGTTAGTATGTGTAGGCAGGCACGCCTCTCTAACCACATTGGGTCAGTTGAGCAAAGCAAATCCTTATGATCCACAAAACAAGACCACCATTTTACTTCTAATTTTCAGGCCTTATACCTACAAAACTAGAAGTCACTGTTTTAAAGTATCTATCTATCTATCTATCTATCTATCTATCTATCTATCTATCTATCTATCTATCTATCTATCTATCTATCTATCTACCCTTATAGCTAATAAGTTCTAAGAAATATTATGATCTGAGTTGTTTTTCACTTTTTTCTGAGCTGTCTGTTTTTCTAATCAATTCTGATTGGAAACATTCCTAGGCTTTTCACAATGGAGAATTCATTGATTTCTTTTGAAAATACATTTGAGGTCATTTTAGTATAGATGGAGATATTTTGAATCTTCTGTGCTGAGGGAATGGTATAAAGGTCAGCATTGTGTACTTTCTGGTTGTCCAAGATCATACTGTAGATATCTTAAAACTTTACACATGATTTCTAGCAATTTGGTGTTTCTGACTTTTGATATCTTGGTTATGATTTAGCCTTGTTTCACTGGTTTTAACATTCAGAATTATTGATCTTCCTGTACAAACTTTTGGCATGTCTATTTGACATTGCCTACTGCCATCACCCACCATTTAGCAGAATAACAAACATGTTGTATAAGTACTATAGAAAAAGTTCAAAGACCTACTGAAAGGACTGTGGTCATTGTTCAGATAGACAGGAGGTGGCTGGAGACTTTGTTGCTTTTAAATGTTCTCTGTGTGTGGGTGGGAGTGTGAGAGAAAATGCTGAGTGTTGGTTCTGAACTCACATGGGGTTAAGCAATGGGTACTATGAAAATATTTAATCCCTCAGTGTTTTCTAGCTATGATATTTGCAAGTGAATGTTGCAAATATAAATTTTGATATTATTTTAGAAGGTCACAGCCATATTTTTCCATATGTGCTGGACACCAAGACTGATCTAATCATAAGGCAGTCATTAATAACAGTTACAAACCAGGAAACCAGGCTGTACACATTAACCCTAAAGTGGCAGCACATATGCAAATGTGAAATATATATATATATGAAATCAATAAAGATTAGCTGCTGAGCCAATAGTCTATGAAAAATCAATAAAATCTGGGAAGTATATTCAATAAAAAAAGTCTTTAGAAAAGTTTCTAGGCACACATTCTAACATGAACTGTCTGTTGTCTTGTTTGGCTAATTATCTCAATTAAAAAATGCATAATTATGGATTTTATTACCCTAAATGGAATTTACATTGAACATTTTCATTTGCTTCAATGACTGAAGACTTAGTTGCTGACCTGAAATAATCTTCTAAATGATATCAATTATTTTTTAAGGAATTTTACATTGTTTTCATCCATTTTCATTTCAATGCTTAAAAAGCATATTCAGTAACTATTATGGGTAATGGTAGTTAATTTTCATCTGTCTAGTCTGCTATATAATTGTAGTGCAATTGAAAAACAGTATTAATCTTCATATTGATGGTTTTAAAGAAAAGCTGAGATAAAAATATAAATGTAAAAGACATTATTTTTTACATAATTTCTGGAATAAATTGATAACATACACAGCCTATACATTTCAAAATAGTGAAAAAAGACACAGTATGAACTGTAAAGGGCTGGGGTTACAAAGAGACGCGCCACTGTACGCTGACACCAATTTCCACAGCAAGATACAGTGAAGAGAAACATAATAGAGGAGGGTTAGTGGCACCTCATAGTTATTGTGAACAATCTGAAGAAACATACTTTTTCTTTAAATCTTTAATATCCATCATTTAAATCCATTTGCTTTCTTAGCTTGCTTAGTTCATACAGGGTTTCTGTACAAGGACACAAAGCACAAAGAATCCTTATAAATAAAAGATTTATTTAGCAAAATAGAAAAATACAACAAAAACACAAAAGAGACGCAAAAGGAGAGGAATTCCAATGATCAGAACAAAATACTAAAGAAAAAACAGAATATCCAAGAGAAAATCAATACTTAAACCCTTTCTTTGCTATCCTGCAATGAACTAGCGATGAATGGAGAGGTGACCTGGGTCCTCTGGATATTAGATTATGAGGGTGCATATTTTTTCCCCAAAATGTATGGCTTTTTCCCCCCATCTTATTTCCACTGAGATATTGGTTCTCGTAATATAGATTTATCTGTTCAGTCCTAGACAAATGGCAAGTAATCTATATGGAAACAAAGACAAACACCAGTACAAAACAAATCAGCTGTTGTATTTTGTGGGACAGTTGAATGGACAGAACAGGACAAATGCTACTCAGTTCAAGATGGTCTGCTGGATAGGAAGTGGGTAGCTCCAGATTTGATGACCTGTCAGCCAGATACAAATTATGCAAAATTTAAAAATCCTTAAGTATATCTTAGAAGTTTCTACTTAGTCCAGGGTGTCTTTGTGCCTAAGTCTAATACACTGAAAAAACAAGTTTCCAAAAAATAGAAAGACAAAAGCTCTATTTAATCAAGAACAATTCTTGTTTGTTTTATTTGGTTTCTAAATTGATAATGTGAGTAGCACCATCTTCTACTGCCCTACCCATTAAAACTTTAAGCAACCCTGTACACCACCTTGGCTTGGTGATCAATGATCAGCTGTCCTTCACAGACCATGATGCAACTGTCTCTCGTTCTTGTAGATTCACTCTATATAAAATCCACAAAAACAGACCATATCTGATGGAGTATGCAGCACAAGTCCTGATCCTGGAATTAGTCTTGTTACAGTATGTCTGGACTACAGCATCTCTCTCCTGGCCTGAATACCATGTCACCAAGCCTGAAAATATTGGATCATTGAGTAAAGAGCAGGATGAAAGATTCCATTAGGATATCAAGAACATGGAAAGAAAGTACCAGGGATGTTGGGATGTCAGTTTGATCATCCACTAACTGTTGGATGATTCATAGGGACGCACCAGAAAAAGTGTGCAAACGAAGGGCCACCAAATGAAGTTTTGGATCAAAAACTTAAAAACTGACAAAAACTGAATCAATTAGTACACATTATTGTTTTCTTTGCGTATATGTGTAAAATTAATATGTTGACTAAATATTTTGATGTTAAATTCATTTAGAACAATATTTGTATGCATGAATATTTTATGTAATCTGTAAAACCAGACTTTATCTGAAAGAGTAAACAACTCAACTCTTGGTCCTGGCTTTGGTCTTGTCACAACTGGACTACTGTGACTCTTTGCTGGTTGGAATACTGGAATGTGCTACTAAGGCACAGCAGATGATTCAAGTACAGCTGAACGGCTGGTTTTCAACAAGCAAAACTCTTTACAGATCACTCCATTGGCTACCTGTAGCTGCACTTATTAAGTTCAAATCCTAGATGCTTGCCTACAGAGTAGTCGATTAGTTAACAGTTATGTATACGGTGACACTTGTGAGGTCCTATGCTTCTTCTTTACCACTCAGGTCTGCTGATGAACAGTGTCTGTGTGGCATCGAATCTTAGTCCAGACTCTGTTCATGTGTAGCTCCTAGCTGGTTGAACAAACTGTCCATCTCCATTTGAACTGCTGAAATATTTGAAGACTTATTCTGAGCTCTTTACTTGTGATGATCATTTTTGTAACCTTGTCATGTAACTCTTATTCCAAAACAGTTCCAGAGACTGACATTTACTTGATTATGTTGACCTCTTTCACAAGTTTTTTTGGATAAATGCATTTGCTAAACACACAAATGTAAATGTAATTCCCAATGAGCCATGGCCCTTTGTTGTCCTTTGTTGTCTGAGCTCTGTTCTCACAGTGTAAGAAAAGCTACAAACAATCATAAATAGTTAGGGCACCTGCAGGGAAACCTTTTATAACCCAAAATACAGATACAAACAGCGTATCGAGGAGTATTTTGATAACAACGACTCACGGAACATGTGGAGAGGCTTAAAGACCATAACGGATTATAAGGGCAGCAATCAGCAGGTCAGCTATGTCCCTAGTCTCCCTGACACCTTGAACAGTTTCTTTTCACTCTTTAATGCATCTAGCAGCAAGGAGGCTGTACATCTCCCTTGGCTGGAGGAGCAGCATCAGCCTCTAGTCCTGCAACTACACCAAGTGAGGTCCACCCTGAGGAGGATCAACACCAACAGAGCTGCAGGACCGGATAAGGTGTCGGGTAAGACACTGAAAATATGTGCTGATCAATTGGCAGGAGTCTTTCTGGACATTTCAGCCTTTCTCTACAACTTGCAATGATCCCTGTTTGCCTCAAATCCTCCACTATTGTGCCAGTGCCTTAAAAAGCAGCGGTCACCTGCCTTAATGATTACCGCCCTGTGGCTCTGACCCCAGTAATAATAAAGTGCTTTGAAAGCATCCTCCTAAGGTACATTAAGGATGCCATCCCTGCTGGATTTGACAACCATCACTTTGCCTACATGAGGAAAAGATCTACAGAGGATGCCGTCTCAATAGTACTTCACACAGCCCTGACTTATCTGCAGTGCCCTAACACTTATGTTAGGATGCTATTCGTCGATTTTAGTTCAGCATTTAACACCGTAATCCAGGACAAGCTGGTACAAAAGCTTCATACTCTGGGTCTGTCCACATCATTGTATCGCTGGATCAGGGACTTTCTCACCAACAGGCCTCAGGTGGATAGAATTGGAGATCATACATCAGCCACATTGGTTTTGAACACAGGCCCGCCACAGGGTTGTGTGCTCAGCCCAGCACTCTTCACGTTATTTACACACGATTGCTCTGCCATCTATGCCACAAATATGGTTGTGAAGTTTGCGGATGATACAACCGTGGTGGGTCTCATATCAGACAATGATGAGACTCACCATAGAGAGGAGATACAACACCTAGCACTATGGTGCTCAGACAACAACCTCATCTTGAATACCAGCAAGACCAAAGAAGTCATTGTGGACTATAGGAGGTCCAGAAGAACAGAACATGCTCCTATATTCATACATGAGGAGGTTGTAATGTGTGTGGACAATATCAAGTTCTTGGGTATCCACATCACATCAGATTTGACCTGGTCTTTGAACACATCTCACCTGGTAAAGAAGGCCCAACAAAGACTCTTCTTTCTCAGGAAGATGAGACGTGCTAGATTCTCCTCTCGGCTGCTCACAAACTTCTACAGATCAGCTATAGAAAGCATTCTCTGTCAGAGCATGACAGTGTGGTACGGCAGCTGCACAGCACAGGACAGGAAGGACTTGGCATGGGTGGTAAGAACAGCACAGGAGATCGTGGGAAGTCCTCTCCTAGACCTGGACTCTGTATATGTTGGAAGGGTGCAGAAGAGAGCCAAATGTATAGCTGCGGATCTCACTCATCCGGGAAATGGACTGTTTGTACCACTACCTTTGGGAAAGCAGTACAAAAACATTAAAAGACATACCAGCAGACTGAAAGACAGCTTTTTCCCCAGAGCTGTGAAGTCCATCTGCCCCTGCTGATACACACACATACATCTGCCCCTAACCTGCCCCCGTAGACATGCGCACGCACTTACCCTCGTAATCAAACACACAAACTCGTATTCCTCACCTGTAGACCCACACACACAGATCACCGGTCTCTGCAGGCGTACTACCTCAGGAAAAGTCTGGACTTGATGATGTTTTATTGCTGCTGTTTTTTATACTTATTATGTTTATTTTATTATTTATAGTGTATTGTGTATTTAAGTATTCTGCCTTGAAGCAGAGTCCTACCAACAAAAAATGTCATTATGTGTATGCATAATGACAATAAAGAATTCTATCTATCTATAATTCAAACAAAATGTGAGTTACAAATGCATCGAAAAAGAAACGAAGCATCTCCACAGATGCTAGTCTCAAGAGTGGCTGCTCCAAGATGTTAAAACTTCTGGTTAAATACCAACTAAGCAGGTAGAGGCGGGCCAGGTGGATGACATCAGAAGTGATGTCAAAGGGGGTAAGGTTGTCAATCATCCAGTCTGCATAAGGGAGAAAGAGACGAAGTGTTAGTATATGGCACCATCCTGCAGATTAGCAAGGAATTACCATCACCATAACTTTTACGCTGTCCCCAAGGCGCACGTGTGTGACAACAGTTATTAGAGAAACCCAACACCCCACATGAAAACACTGAAGAAAAAAAATTCAGAGGTGGTATTAACATTGTAACCATAGGCATACCATACGCTTTTAGAAGCATATTTTAATCTCTACTACGCTAGGTATTTCCTAAGCCAAGAGAATCAAGTGTCAGACATTTTCTTGTGGGCACCACCATGTTCTGTAGTGGAAGCCATTACTATAAACATGTTGGTGGCACCCATTGAACGCACAGCACAAGACAGTAGCACTCATTAAACTAAATGGCGAGTCAAAAAAAAAAAATGCAAAACTTAACAAAAATACACAGGAGGCAAATTCTTTTAATATAATACAGGTGGTTTAGGACACAAATCCATCTCAAAATATAATTTCCAAGGAAAATTTCCAATAAAAACATTAGTATAAACAACTTTTACAATAAACAGTCAAGGATACCTTAAGAGAACAATGCATGTCTGTTAAGCCTGACTCAATTGCCATGTGTACACAACACAATGAATTTCATCCTTGCATGTCTCCCACAGATTTGTGACAGTAGCATAATGCAAACAAAAGACAATGAATACACCAGATGATATACAATGACAATTGCATTTGTGTCAGTATTGTTAAGTTATCCGCATGTTTTTGTTTTCCAGGAGTGATGTGTGTTAACTCATTACATATATACAAAAACAGGAATAAAGACTACAGTAAATAACTGACAAACCACTGCTTGCTTTCCACGGAAAATCAAAAGAAATGAACTCATGCCAAAAATACAAAACACAGAATTTGCATTTATTAAGGTAGATAAGCAGAAATATATTTAACATTTAAAATGAATATAATGAATTACTCAGAGCAACAGAGACAGAAGAAGCCACTTTCACTTTCATAGAACAAGGTTGTGATGACCTGTTTTCATTAAATCACAGGCTTTATATATTTTAGCAAAAGCACCTCAGTATTGTGCTTGACGTTAACTTGATAAAAACAGCAATATTGCTGTTGATACCATAAATAGCAGTTAGCAAAAGTTACTTAACTACAGAAATCCACCTTTCTCTATCCATTTTCTTTACCTACGTTACCTAATGTGAATTTCCCATTGGGATTAATAAAGTATCTATCTATCTATCTATCTATCTATCTATCTATCTATCTATCTATCTATCTATCTATCTATCTATCTATCTATCTATCTATCTATCTATCTATCTATCTATCTATCTATCTAATGTGTGATTGTGGGGGACTAATGCTATCCTATAAGACCCCAGTACAAAACAAGGAACATCTATGGAGGTAACTAGTATATATCAGAGCATACTTACAGATGTCTGCACACAGCAACGCCCATTTACAGTGGATTTGGAAATTAGTCAGACCCCTTCACCTTCTGCTCACTTTATTATGTTGTTAAATGAATACATTTGCCACTTTTGTCCATAAATCTACACTCATTTGGTCATAATGACGAAGTGAAAGCATGTTTTCAGAGAGTTTTATTGAAATCTCTTGTTTATATAAGTACTTAGACCATTATCAATGGCATTACAAATTGTGGTCAGATGCATCCTGTTTGCTTTAATTTTCCTTGAGATTTGTCTAAAACTTGATTGGAGTCCGCCTGTGGCAAACTGAATTTGTTAGATGTCATTTAGAAAGGCACACACCTCTGTGTACAGTATATGAGGGCCCACAATTCACACTGCATGTCAGGACAAAAATCAGGCTGTGAAATTCAAGGAACTCTCTGTAGACTTTGTGGTCAAATTGTATTGAGGTATAGATTAGAGTAAGGGAATAAAAACATTTCTATATCTTTGAGTATTCTCAGGAGGACAGTGGCCTCAATAATTTTGAAATGAAGATGTTTGGACCCACCAAGACTCTTCCTAGAATTGTCTGGTTACACTAAATAACCAGGCAAAAGGGGACTTGGTAAGGAGGGTGACCCAAAGGTGACTCTAACAGAGCTTCAGATGTCCTCTGCTGAGATGGGAGAACCTAACGGAAGCACTCCATCAATCAGACATTTATGGTAGAAAGGTTAGATAGATGCCACTCTTGAGTAAAAAGCATATGACTCTGAAAGCTTGTGAAAAAAGATTCTCTGGTCTGAATGAGACACAATTGAACTCTTTGGGCAGAACTCCAAGCAGTATGTCTGTCAAAGACCAAGCACTGCTCATCACTTGGCTAATACCAACTCCTCTAGTGTAGCATGGTGGTGGCAGTGTTGAGGTGCTTCTCAGTAGCAGGGATGGGGAGACTGGTCAGAACTGGGAGAAGGATGCATGTAGTAAAATACAGAGCAGTCCATGAAAAAGCTGCTACAGAGTGAACATACCTTCAGACTGGGGCAATGGTTCACCTTTCAGCACGACAGTACCCAAACCAAACAACCAAGACAATGCTGTAATGGCTTCAGGACAAGTCTGTGATTCTCCTAGAGTGGCCCAGCCAAAGCCCAAACTTAAACCCCATAGAACATCTGTGGATAGATCTGAAGATGGCAGCTTACAGTCACATTCCATCCAGTCTAACAGATCTTGAGAGGATCTGCCAGGAAAAATGGGATGATCTGCCCAAATCCTGGTGTGCAAAGCTTGTAGTGACTAACCCAAGAAGTCATGAAGCTGTAATTGCTGCCAAAGGGACTTCCACAAAGTACTGAATTAAGGGGCTTCATACTTATATGCATGAGAGATTTAAGTTTTTTTTTTAAATTACATTTGCAATACTTTCTAAACACATTTACACTTTGTTATTACCTGTTATTTAGTGTATATTGACAGTCAAAATGACAAATTTATCCATTTAAGATTAAATCTACTACACAATAAAGGGTGCAGAAAGTGAAGGGGTCTGAATACTTTCTGAATCCACTGTATACAGGAAAACTGAGTGTCACTAATGAAGCTAAGATGCACTGTTTGGGCTGCAGGATGAAAAAGGGAGGAAAAAATAAAAACACAAAATAATCAACTTCACACAAATATTAAACAAGACTATGTTTGAACCCAAAATTCTGGAGCTGCAAGACAGCTGTGCTAACTATAATGCTATGAGAAATATGTTATCTAGCCAAAGTTCCTTTCAAAGAATAATTCTCACCGTAGTGAAAATAAATAAATGTTACCATTAAAAACATTGATTGTGTAAATTAAAATATATTTGATTATTCAAGTAAAAATTAATGCCTGTTTAATTTACAAATGAATATTAAAAATAGATGAGTAATATTTTTAATCTGTACTTTGATCACTTTGTTTTAAAGCTCTACAATATCCTTGACTACAGGGCTGTTTTATCACACAGGCACTGGCCGGGGGCTCCAGGAGCTTAGGGGTCCACAATATTTCTGATTCCTATGTTTGATTCTGTTTTGCTATCAAAGCAGGGGACCCAGCGCACTACTTTGCCCGGGGGCCTATGATGCTGTTAAGATAGCCCCGCTTGATTGTTATTTGATAATGTTAATAAAGATAGCTAAAAATCACTCAGAGTTGATTTGAACTTTCTTAGCCTGCCCTAAACTTCAGATTGATGTTAACAGCTCTTTTTTTCATAACCAGTTTCCTGTATGTAATACATAGTTGAGTACTGCACATTTTGGTCTTAAATTATTGATGTAGTATCCTGCTGACCTTATGGTGCCATCTACTCTGCTGTTTATCCGTTTCCAGTAGGTGCCCAGTACTAAACAATCAAGCCCTCTTTAACTTACTGGTCTTGTTTCTCTTTTTTTATTTTTATTCTACTGTTGTAGAAATACATACAAACTGTATAATATTTTGGCGGTGTTCACCTATAATGTATGACTGGAGGTTTGATGTATACATATTATTTTAGAGTTTAATCTAACTTGTTACATTATGCCATTTGTAAGCAGTTTCTTTCATTTTTTTTAATATTTCAATAATCACATTCTTTATGTCAAAAACAGAAAGTAAGTGTATGGCAAAAAATACTAAGTTTTTTTTTCTAACATTGTAATTTAAGATATTTGAAGGATGATACGTTAAGCTCACAGGAAATGATTTCCTCCACTTGTTACCTTAACCCACTTTTCTTCCATATAGACATATAAAAAGCACCATCTGCTGGCGTCTCTTTATTGTGCAATGAGAAAGTGCAGTAAATGTCACATAAAGCCAGACTCATTAACTGCAAGATGTGGAGCTTCCTCAGTTCCTAAAGTACTTCATATTGTTAAGCTCCTAAAGGTTAGGGAGGTCCATCAGTGTTTTTATTGACCTCTCTTCTCTTAGTTAAACAGGTTACCTGATATACAGAAAATCTCTCACTATGAATATACTGTATGACCTTTACATTTGGATTCTTTTAAATACAAATACATTTTTGCTTAAAGGGCTAGGGCAATAAATGCTTCAGAATGAACTGGAGAAAATCTGAATCTCTGAATCTGCTTAGCTCTGGTGTACTTGTCCAATATGACTGAGCAACAAGGACAGGCACTATAAAAGCTGCATTCCGCTCATCTACTGTCATCCCCTAGGGCTTTGTGTTCAGTTCTCTCCTTTATTCTTAACAGACTTCTGTGTTTACTTTATTCCTTGCCTTAAACTATTATCATACAGTATTTACATTGAGTTTTATTTTAATTCTGTAATTTTTGCACTGAGATTGTATTGTTTTCTCTTTCACGTTGTAGTATTCTTTTCTCAGCAAGTTGTATACATAGTTAACTTCAACTAATATTACATTTTCAGCACAGTTCCTATGGTTTATCATAAAGGATTATTAAACTGTATATGCTTTTTCTGTTCTCGGTATCCTCATGTGGCACTTGGTGCCACTGCCAGATTGTTGGCCTGCTTATGTTAAAGTTATCTCAGATAAAGGATACACTTGAGGCACTAACGTGGGTTGTAAATGACATTCTGATATCCTCTGATGAAGGAAACTCCACTGTTATTATTTTGTTAGACTTAAGCACATCATTTGACACCATCAACCATTCTATTTTACTGCACAGGCTAGAAAATGATGTTGGGCTTACAGGCACCGTTCTCACTTGGTTTAGTTCTTATTTATCAAATCGATTCCAATATGTACAGAAATGTGCTGACAGTACTCCATCATTATACACAGAAGTTCAATATGGTGTCCCGCAGGGCTCAGTACTGGGACCTTTACTGTTTTCACTTTACATGCTTCCACTGGGATCTATCATTAGGAAACATAATGTTAATTTTCACTCGTATGCAGATGACACCCAGTTATACCTTTCATTTAAATCAAATGAAGTTTCTCCGATGTTGTCTTTAATTAGTTGTGTTAGCGAATTAAAGGAGTGGATGAATGAAAACTACTTGTCTTTAAACACAGATAAAACAGAGATGTTAAGTGTTGGAGGGAATGACGCTGATCATAACAATATTTTGTCATCATTTAACTCAGTTGGAATCCCAATTAATTTTACTGAATCAGCCCGCAATCTAGGAGTTATCTTTGACTCTAGCATGTCATTTAAAGCGCATATTACAAAGTTGTCCAAAACATGTTTCTTCCATCTTAAAAATGTTAGGAAATTAAGGCGCTTTCTAAATAAACAGGATTCTGAGAAATTAATTCATGCATTTATCTCTAGTAGGATTGACTACTGCAATGCGGTGTTCACGGGATGTTCAAACTATTCTGTATACAGCCTCCAGTTAATCCAAAATGCAGCTGCAAGAATTATTACAAGAACAAGAAAATACGAAAACACATAACTCCAGTTCTTAAATCCTTACACTGGCTCCCGGTTAAGTTTAGGACAGACTTCAAAATCCTCCTTTTAACATATAAAGCATTAAATGGCCAAGGTCCAGCTTACTTATCTGAATTTATCATGACTTACAAACCTGAGCGCACATTAAGATCTCAAGATACCGGTCTGCTTATGATTCCAAGGATTAATAAAATAACAGTGGGAGGTCGAGCTTTTCGTTACAGGGCCCCTAAACTGTATAAGAGATGCCCCTTCGGTGTCAGCTTTTAAATCCCAGCTGAAGACTCACTACTTCAGTTTAGCATATCCTGACTAGAGCTGCTGATTAACTGTAAAGACTGCATCTCTGTTGTTAGTAATTAGCACTAAAACATAAGTAACATGATAGTTAGAATTGGATTCTAACCCTCACCTTTTCTGTTTCTCTTCTTGGTACTCAAATGTGGCACTTGGTGCCACGGCCCACCTGCCAAGTTGTTTTGCCTGCCTAAGGTAAAGTCATCCCTGATGGAGGATCGCAGGAATCGTGAGAAAGAGGGGTCCTTTCATCAGATTGGCTAGCCCAGCGCTGTTTCAGCCGTGGAATGACCAAATGGGGGAGGCAGCTTGATGGATGAGGTCTCCAGGAGTCTAAAATTATCTAAATCTTATTATGTGATATCATCTACTGCTCCGTACTTCTAAAAAAATTTTTTTTTAATTTTTTATTGAGGATTTGTTCTGTTCTGTGTATTGTATTGTATTGTATTGACCTCCTACTTTTGACACCCACTGCACGCCCAACCTACCTGGAAAGGGGTCTCTCTTTGATCTGCCTTTCCCAAGGTTTCTTTCATTTTTTCCCTACAAGGTTTTTTTTGTGAGTTTTTCCTCGTCTTCATAGAGAGTCAAGGCTGGTGGGCTGTCAAGAGGCAGGGCCTGTTAAAGCCCATTGCGGCACTTCTTGTGTGATTTTGGGCTATACAAAAATAAATTGTATTTTATTGTACTTGAGTAATTGCTTAGAAGGGTCCTTTTATTGAACTGGCCAATAGGGTGGTGGTGGTTAGTTGGCTGAGGTCTCCAGGACTCTGACTGTACCTTTTCTACAATCTGGCTGTGTTTCCATAATCAGCTGAAGAACAGATACTGATGTTTTTCATTTATATTAATTTGTTTCTCCTTTGATGTATTTGAACAAATCTGTATTCTTATATGTGATAGTGGTGTATTTAGTAATCTATTCGTGCATTTTGCCTTGAGAGCTGCCTGCACTTAGTGAGGAGCGCTGCACAAGAACAAAGTAGTTTGTACTGTTGTGTTGTATTTCTGAGGTGGCCATGATAGATTGGTCATCTAGCTCTGTGAAGAGGACTACTTTGTGTATTGTATTACATTTACCCCATTTTTGACCCCCATTGCATGCCTAGCCTACCTGGAAGGGGGCCTCTCCCTGAATTATCTTTCCCAAGATTTCTTTTTTTTTTCCCTACAAGGTTTGTTTTCAAAGTTTCTTCTTCTCTTCTTAGGGAGTCAAGGATTGGAGGTACTGTTAAAAAACATGCTAATACAATGTCACACGCATGTGCTTGGGAAACAGCCTCAAGGCTAAGGTGAAGCTTAGGTATGCCAAGGATGTCAGTTTGAAGCTATACTGTTTAAACCTTTAGAGAAGGGGCATTGTCGACAACCCACCTAGGAATCATGTTACTGTCTCAAATATTCCTTGAGGTGAACCTGAAGAAAGAAAAAGGCTCAAAAAGAAAATCACCCATCAGTCATCAGTTACACCGCTGCATGTAACCTTTTAACTCATGGAAAAAGTTGCACTTTAAAACCCTACATGGTGGTCCATTTAAGATTCTCACCAATGGATTCCCTCCTCTGATGCAGTCACTCTGCCATTGACTTTCACTGAAGCCCTTGGTACAGAGCCCTTGCTGGGCACTACCAGCTGGACTCACACACGCCCAAGTAGACTGTAGCACTACCACATAAATTTATGTTTTGGTTTGTCTTTTGCCTCTCTATGTGAATCCTGTCTCCGTCTGAGCACAACAATAGCATAACATGGGCGAGTTGGATAGGGAGGACCTTAGTGAGGTATGGGGCTGTCGTTGCGATTTCTGGGAGTGCCATGGAAATGGACACACTATTGAAAAGGAGCACGAAAAGGCAGCAAGAGAGGAAAAACAATCCCAGCTTTATGGCAGAAGGGAAAGACAAGACCTATCTAAGGCCAGGAAAAGGATTGTTTCTTGTGGAGCACCAAAAGTCCAATGCAGTTTGGGGGTGGCCACCTCAAAGAATCCGATACACTGAGGGAAGTGGACAAGACAGTGGATGGCATCGGGGTCAGAGTGAGCAATAAATAATCTTTTATTCTGGGATTGGCACTTCTGAAGAATTGAAATATTGGGAGATATGATTATCTTATAAACAGAGTAAATTGAGTGGACATTCTGGGATATTTTTGAGTACATGAGTTTATGGTATTTTGTTTACTGTATATGTTGGGAGAGGAGAGGGTGGGTGGTTTCGGAATCGGTTTATGTCCAGAGAGTTTAGGGGATTGCATATAAATCATTAATTACATTTTTTCTCTGTACCTTTTCTCTGGGTCATTTCTGTAAATACACTTTTAGATAGATAGATAGATAGATAGATAGATAGATAGATAGATAGATAGATAGATAGATAGATAGATAGATAGATAGATAGATAGATAGATAGATACTTTATTAATCCCAATGGGAAATTCACATTCATTTTATTTAGTGGGTATAATTTTCGGCGCCATGAAAAGGGGTCTGAAGACAGTTTGGGGTTGACATACAATCCGTAGTTAATTTTTCACTATAAACTTAGCGAAGCGTAGCAGTTACGATCGCTACAAGACAGTCTAATTGGCTACCAGCTACCTTAATTCAAAGAAAAGACAGATTCATTCTGATCAGATTAATGGAGAACTGCTTGAGCAAGACCAAGTTTACACATATTTAGGCTTTCAGACTGATGATTAGTTTGGTTGTTTTAATAGTGCCATGGTGACAGGAAGGAAATTTCAACAGAGGTTGTTATATGGTTTATTTACCATGATATGTATGTTTACGCATATTACTTAAAGGTGAAAACATTTGTGTTATTTTGTATCATATTATAGTTGTAAGTATGTGTAAGCTCTCTGCTCCTCTACTGAATGAACAAATTTATTCTGAATGGAGTTTAATGAAACACAACACATCGCATGAGCAATATTGCTGCTTTATGATAAAAAAGTAACTCATAAAAAACTGCAATGCGTTATATTTAAGTGATCACATTCCTTTTTATGGTATCTCATATTTGTGATCATTTTTGTTACTGTGACACAAAAGACTGATTGAGTTTTCCAATTGGGGATGATAATAGTTCACCTTGACTTTAACTTGGCCACAAATAGTGTCCATAGACTGAATCTAGTTAGCATTAGTAAACCAGTAAGATTTCAGACTTCTCATGTACAGTATATATGATTTTGGGACGACTTAGCTATCGACTAACCAAACAAGCTAGATGAAATGAATGGTCTTTGCACATTTGTTTAACTTCTTATGCTCTTATGTTTTAAGCACTTAAGGAGTTGTAAAGAGTAAGCATCTATAGGAACAATCCATTAGCTAGGCTTAGTGCCATAAGGTGGGCCTACGGAGGTGCCACCATCCACATCAGTTACCAACATAAATTCTCTTTCCTGTGTAGCTCAGTTAGTAAGATGTGAACACAGCAATTGCACTCTGATGCGGACCAAAACAACCATAAAGAGATGCTGGAGCAGTTTGTATGAGGTATACATGTAATCTGTCACTGGACTGAACTAATTACAGGAAATACTGTGCATTATGGGAAACATTTTTACTGACAAACAGGCAATCTCAACATAAAAATAAATCCACATACAGACACATTTACATAAAACAACTTGCATAAGCACAAGTCAATCAGATTAATTTTAGCACTTGAATCAGCCTCAGGGTTTCTTTTCTCTCTTAATGATCAAACCAATTAGTAATCTGCAAATTAAAATAAAAAAAAAGAAAAAGTGGTTCGCTTGTGATGAGGTAGATCAAACCAAGCACAAACACAGTTTGTGAGAAACCAATGCCCTTTACAACCAATGATCAAACCCCCTAATCTTACACGGCATGAGGTTGGGGTTGTCCTCTCAAAGCAATCAACATAACTGACAAACACTGAAGATGCATTAACTTTGATACTATGTGGTAAATGTCAAACATTCCTAAGTGAACATTATTAACTAATATTTACTAGCCTAAAGACAGCAGGCATGTGATCTCAGAAACCTAATTTGAGGTGACGTTCAGCCTATTGGAAAGTAAATACGCCACATCATGGAGTAAAATGACATTTTCCTGATACATCTTCTGTCTAAATTAAATGAAGGTACATCAGTGTATGCCCTCAACAGAGCATGCCATAGACCTGCCTTGATAAAATATATTTCTTCTGTAGTATGTAAAGTAACACATTTTCATTTTCTTTCCTAGTTCTCAGATAAAAGACATTCTGCTCAATGAGCTCAGCTGGGTACACCAACTACATTATCATTGCAAATGTACCAGAGTACAAGGACAGCTCTTGTTGAATCTTCATAAAGATTTCTCCCAGAAAAACCCTGTTTCTGCCCAATGAATGAAGTCTGTGACACATCCATGGGGAGTTTATTTTTACTTCTGCTCTACTTGGAAGTTTGCTGTTTGAAACACAACCTAACTAACCGGAGATAGAAACAAAAGCAACAAATCATCTTGCGATTCAACTAGAGCAGGGGTGTCAAACTCCGGTCCTGGAGAGCCGCAGTGGATGCAGGTTTTCATTCTAACCATCTCCTCAATTACTGATCAGTTTTTGCTGCTAATTAACTTCTTTTGCTTTAGTTTTAATTAACTTGACTCAGGCCCCTTAGTTGTTTCTTTTTCCTTAATTAGCAGCCAAACAATAATGAGACACAAAACAAGCCACCACATGACCAGCTCACCTTTGCCCATCGCACAATATGTGGAAATAAAGAAAGGTGAAGGTCTCAGTAAAACAGAAAATCAACAGTTTTGGAAATGTCTGCTGTGGCCGAATGAAAGCAGCAACAAGCCATGGAATGAAATGACGGGTTTAATTAACAGCAAGAATCAGCTTCTCATTAAGAAACTGGTTGGACTGAAATTGGTTGGAGTTTGAATCCCCAGTTTAATTGGTCATCTGTCAGCTCGTTTCAAATCTCATTTCTGTTTGGCTGTCATTTAATGAAGAAAAGAATCAATTCAGGGGGCTGAATCCTTAAAAACAGGGCTAAAGAAAAGAAGGTAATTAGCAGTGAAAACTGGTCACTTATTACAAAAAGAGTTAGAATGAAAACCTGCAGCCACTGTGGCCCTCCAGGCCTGGAGTTTGACACCCCTGAACTAGAGCAAATGGACTAGGGGCCTCATGTATAAACGGCATAAAATCATTTATAGAACATTATGGCTGGCTTCTAAGTTGAGTTATATTTCTAAGAGCTAACCTCTTGGAGTTGTGTGCTGTTAGAATACTAGGATGTATACTTGATATAATTTATGATGAAAAAATATGAAAGTATGTATATTACATTTTACAGATAAATTGTTAACTTCATTTAAATAATGTATACTGTTAATAATTAAAATTGTGGGGTCACAGGGGCATGGCAGAAGCGCTGCTGTCTTGAAGTAAGAGGGTCATGTCTTAGGTTTCCTCTGCGTGCATCTGGACAAAGCGCCAGCTCGTTGCAATCAGCACACACATTCACTAGTAGCATCACCAAATCCACTAACCTGCATGACTTTGGAAGGAAATCGAAGCACGCCAAGGAAACCCACCAGGAAAACATACGAACTTTGGTCAGGGTGCATCCAGGACGTGACTCCCCTTAAGGCGAAACAGCGGCACTACTGCTGTGCCACCGCGACCCCCACATGTTCAATACATGCTTTAATGTATTTCATCATGAAATTGATATTAAGTATACATGTTAGTAGTCTAAAATGTTCAGAGTTCTGTAATATCATGATTGTAATGTATTCTGTGTGGCAATCGCTGCCTGCACGTTCCTGTTGGCAAAAGAAAAATCCTGTTTAACAAGCACGTAGCGATTAACGCCTGGGTTGGGGAACACTTAAAACACAAAGCATTTAACATGCTATTTTAGTTACAATGGGGTTTGAGAAACTCTAGTAAATTAATCGTCTATTTTAAGATGACGTTTACAACATTCTACTTCAATAACAAAATAAACAATGAGGTTCAAGTGGGAATTTCAAGATTAAAGTTGACATTTCAACATTAATCTGGAAACAGTGAAGAAAAAAAAGGTCTATGTTCCTACTTTTTTTTTCCTTCTCTGGTGGGTTGCAACTCCTCTTTTCACATCGGCTTTGATATCTGACCATTTCTTTTTTTATTTCAGGCACTGCGCAACTTTCTGAACTTAAACTTTTGAGTGCCTCCACCATGCTGTACCACTCCTTCAATTTCCTTTTGTTGTTTATATCACTGCTTACACCTCCAAATAGTATGTTTTTCCTTGTCGCTACTTCACTGAGCAAGACCTCCATTTTACACTTGCTGAAGTTCTTCTTTTTTACATGTGCTTTTGCCATTGTCTTTTAACAAAACACTGAATGGAAGGGGCTATTATATTGACTTACACATTCAAATATGCTGAATTCTGGGAGGGTGAGGCTGTAGGCTCATGCATGTGTTCTTAAATTCACATTGATAGGATTTATAAAAGTAAAGTGTATGGAGCTTTGCTTACACACAATTTTCTGCATTTGAACTATTTTGTGCAAACGCACATTTCTAGTTTTGCCCATACGCTATGTTTTAGTGTGAATTCTATGCAAGGTATTATACTGTACATGAGGCCCCAGGGGTATGAAAATGCCTTTAAGACCCAAGCAGGTGATCTTAGTGGTCAAGTCTAATAATCATCTAATAATTGCACACTCTTATATTTTCCTTTGTTAAACTTTCAGGTTTGGTGTAAAACAACATTTTGGATTGACTAGGAGCATTGTATTTGTTCAACAATAAAATTAATCCATTTGCCTAATAGTTGTACACAGAATGTGATCAATTCACCATATTTGAAAGGTTTAATGATGTTACAATATTGTTTAACTCCTGGAGAGCTTGAAACTCTAAGTACATGTTTTCTGCCTACATGAAAATAATTAAGGAAGGTTAATTTTTGTTTTAGAACATTAGAACAAACTAGATGAGAACATGCCATTCAGCCTAACAAAATTTGCCGTTCCTATCCACTTAATTCTTCTAAAGTAAGATCAACTTGAATTTTGAAAGTCCCTAAAGTCTTACTGTCTACCAAACTATTTAGTAGTCTATTCCAAATGTCTGTGGTTCTCTGTGTAAAGAAAAACTTCCCATGTTTGCGTGAAATGTACCCTTAGCAAATTTCCAATTGTTTCCCTGTGTTCTTGATAAACTCATTTGAAAGTCTTGATCCACTGTATTAATTCCCTTCATAATTTTAAACACTTCAATCATGTCACCTCTTAATTTTCTTTTGCTTAAACTGTATAGGCTCAGCTCTTTTAATCTTTCCTCATAATTCAACCCCTGTAGCCCTGAAATCAGCCTAGTCGCTCTTCTCTGGACCTTTTCTAGCGCTGCTATGTCCTTTTTGTAGCCTGGTGACCAAACCTGCACACAGTACTCAAGATGAGGCCTCACCAGTGTGTTATAAGGATTGAGCATAACCTCCTTGGACTTGTATTCCACACATTGTGCTATATATCCGAACATTCTGTTAGCCTTCTTAATGGCTTCTGAACACCGTCAGGAAGTCAATAGCTTAGAGTCCACTATGACTCCTAAATCCTTCTCATAAGGTGTACTTTTGATTTTCCGACCGCCCATTGTGTATTCAAACCTAACATTTTTACTTCCTATGTGTAACGCTTTACATTTACTGACATCAAATCAAATCTGCCACAAATCTGCCCAAGCCTGTATGCTATCCAAGTCCCACTGGATTAATGGATTCTAGATCATCTGCCAATCCACCTATCTTGGTATCATCTGCCAATTTCACCAGACTTTTACTTATATTTCTATCCAAATCATTAATATATATTGATTTTGATAGGAATATACAGTAAGTAACAAGTAAATTCATTTTATTTGGAGTAGATTAAGTCAGTGGTTCATGTGTTAAACAGTGCACAGCTTGCCTTACTTTTGACTGTTATATATATGAGCATATTATGGAGTTAATATTTCTTTAACATTGCTGTATTTATGGAAAGTGAAAAATGAATAGGTTTGCATTAAAATGTGACAAGGAAAGTCAAAGGCAGTGAAGATTTTCATTAAAGTCTTCCATCAGAACCATTTGGCTGATGAACAGTTTAAAATTTACATTGGCTCTAACCACTAGTTACAAAAATTGGTGACCTTTTAAAATCATTTTTACAAGTGAACTGTACGCCATGTACTACATGGTAGTTAAATAAAATAGGATACTGAGAATATATTCAAATCTCAATGGAAAGCTTAATTTTCCCTGCACATAATTTTACATTTCTGTAAGGGACAGTAAAGATGCTAAGTAAACAGGCATTTAATAGTGAGTGGCATAAATTGAAGTTATAGTGTTCCCTGCAGGGAAGGCTGACATTGATTGCAGCACGTTAATGGAGTTACTTTAAACAGAGTTGAAGGAAATTAAGATGAGATATGCTACATTGACTTTGGGCTCCTGCAAAGCACAAAATGCAGATGAAGCTGCAGATCATTCAAATTTTAGACATGGGCAGCCTTTTGGGGTTTATTTACAGGGCGCTGCTGCATTTTGATGTTATGGAAATCTATTAGGGCCACAGGGAAGAAAAAAAAACTTTAGAGACAGTGATTTTATATCAAGATTTAAATCTCAAAATTTCAATTATAATCCCTTAGTTAATTTCATATTTAAAGTTGAAAGACAAGAAAAAAGTGATCACATGAACTATAACATTGTGACCTGTGAATAGAAGAAAACACTTTCCATATGCTCCATAAATATGAATGTAACAGCACATACAAATCTGTCAACGGATAAGTCGATTAAAGGTGAGTGTGCGTATTTTATATACCAACTTAAACAGTTAAAACTGCATACTTTGTTTCTTCAAGATTCCAAGATTGTTAGTTTGCGGTGCTGTGGCCAGAAATGAAACTCTGTTCACCTGCAAAACTGTCACTGTGAATTTCTCCCAACAACTGAAGAAATATTCCACATGTCCATTTTCCTTGCCTCTGTCTGCACATAGTCATTCCAGACATCCTCTCAAGCATGACACTGCTGAGATAAAGAGGTATGCAAAAACATTTGGATCATTTTTAGTGGGGCACTCCAAACCACAAGACCTCAATGCAACTGCAAATTGTAATAGCTTATGGCTTCTGTGTGACAGCACATCTGGACTGCTGTGCCTGCCTTAGCTCCACACCTGCAGGATCAATCACCTTGAGCAGCTGTCCTACCACATCTTCTGTAACAACATACCCTCTCTGGATTGCTCATAGGTGTAACCACTGATACTCCTGCATTTGTCCATTAGGGGCATGAGACAAGTTGTAATTTCAACTTTACTCACTAAATAGTTGGGGTTTTTTTCTCTGTCTCTTTTTGTTTTCTTCCCTGTAGCCTTAATACACTTCTGTTCCTGCAAAATTCGGGTTTATCTGTTTAATAAAATGCTAATGTGTTTATGTGTGTGTGTGTGTGTGTGTCCAGAGCAACCTGATTGGTGAGTTTTGCTGTGGTTGCTCAGTCAAATGTGATCAAGACAAGAAGCGTTAGGTAAGGGAAGTTGAGACACACCAGGATACCAAGGAAAAGCATCGTAGGAACCCTGAGAGTCATCTTCAAACAAAGGAAGTATGTGCAAGAATACAAATGATATTTTCACTTTGGGTAATTGGGACCAAAAAACGGACAGGAGGCAAGCAATGTGCCTCAAAATGAAAAAAATAGGCTTTATGGGAATGCATTCGGGAAAAGAAGCACTGGCCAACGGAGGATGAAACACATGCTGGTACCAAGAAAGGTGCAGGACAAACTCTGAAGACACGTGTAAGGTAAGGCAAGAGATATCAGATATCAAATATTTTTACATTTATACTATTACCTGCCTTTGACGGGCAACATAGCTAGTTTAAAATAAATGTACTTATATCAAAATTAATCTAATCTGTCTATTTTTAATCCTATTTAGACTAATGAAAGGGCCACAGGTATCTAAGCTTCTGAACGGCACTGGGCATTAGGGAGGAAGCAAACCTGTGTAAAAACATAAAAATGATGTAATTGAACAAAATGTATGTGTGTACAGAAAATAGGACAGAATGATGAAACTTGTTTGTGTTTTGCGTACGTGACAAAAAACATGTATACTTTCTGGAAGTTTTCTTTTGATGATGTGTGTGACAAGAAAATATACCTTTAGGGTAATGACTTTACAAAAATTGGAAAAATACAATGAGTCAGGACGCTATTTTTATTGCTTACGTGGTCAACGATCAGGAGATTAGAAAGGTATAAAAGAGCAAGGACATCTGCGCTCGAGGCAGATGAAGCGCGGTGTCCTAGGACTGTGTTTCTCTGTCATTTTACCCTTGTCTGGTATGTATCAATAAAAGGTTTTGACTAATTTTAATTTTCTTCTCTGTCTTCAGTCACAAAAGTGCCCACAGTTTTTGGCGCCCGGACGTGGGGCAAGAGACGGCCGGTCGACTCCTCCAGCGAGACCATTTCAGTGATCCGTCTTACCAGCGGACTGCCGTCAACTTGAGTACTCCGGCAGCAGAGCATGCAGCTCCGGCAAAAGTTAGGACTGCCCTGTCCTGAAACAGTTCTTGCGTGAGGAGTCCCTGGTCTCCTCTTTGCTACATCCACAGTGACTGAACGGATTTCCAGACAGAGCTTGCACACTTCCAGACTGGGGTAAGCACCGGGGGATTTCCGAACATTTTTTATTTTCTAAAGAACGGGAGGGCGAGTTTCCTGTTGACCGTCTAGTCATACTCATATCTCAACGGGTTGCTTAAGGTGATGGAGACTTGACCCAAGCAGTTTGACGCATACGAAAGGTCTGACGAAAGGATACTGGCCTCACCCATATCCTAGACTCGGCTGGACGTATTGATGTAGTATTCTGCTGAACCGAATCGGACACGAAGTCACCTGAGCTGGAATCCGGGGATGTGAGCGGACAGGCTAACGGGACGAGTAACGGGGTGGTATGGAAATATAAACCGAAAAGAGCACAGATTGCAGGATTGCTGTTAGTAAGGAATAAATAAATCTACATACGGAATAAGCAACAATACCGTGTTCTCCTGGGAACTGGAACAGGACCGATAGTTAGGTGTCTCCCCTTGGAACTAAAGAAGGGAACAGTAAGGGAATAGTGAGTGGCACACTTAATACCTCGCTGATTCATACGTACAAGGGATTAGGCGAATCAGTATATAGTTGGAAAATTAAATACAGGACCCGGGAGGGCAAGGGAACATAATGGGAACTTATAACAGTAAGCCTGTTAATCGCCACACAGGGGGATCAAAATCATTAATGCTGGAAGAATTATTTTCGGAGGATCAACAGACGCCCCGTAAAAATGGGTCTCCTAGAAAATTTATAGAAAAGAAGACAGGTTTAGATTTATCCTATTATTTTTTTCCCCTCCTCAGAACCAACCTCAGGCACCTCTATTATCCCCTCCTCTATCCCCCATTCCGACTGCCCCCCCCTGCACTACAACTAGCAGAAGTTTCCCCTGATGATTCCCCAGGCACAGATCACTATGACCCCTCAACCCATCGTGATGACCCACCCTGTACTAGACAAACCCCCGTCTCCAAATGCACTCGAAGTCAAACCTCCACTCACAAACCAGCTCCAACTTTTTTCTCTTCTGATCCTTCACCTTCACTTACTTGCCCTTTAATAGAAGTTCCCAATCCCCATTATAACCCTGCCCATCCAGCTGGACCCCAAAATCCCACAACAGTTATGATAAATCGGAATTGGGACATCCAAGAACTAAAAGATGTCGTGAATGCACTTCCAGATCCAAAGGAAGTAGGAGGACTAAAATTTGTTGAACAACTTGATCAGTTAGATAGCATGTATAAGCCTAATGCTGCTGAATGGACCCAGGTACTTCGTCGAAAGCTTGGGACCACATGGGCCACTGTTAGCAGGGGTGTCCGCAATGACGTTCCATGGGTATGGAACCCAGCTTTAACTCGAGGACAGGGGATAGGTGGAGAAGGCGAATTTAACCCACAATGGGAGGCGTTGAGACAAAATATTGCAGAAAAATATAAAAAAGGAACGGACTGGTCCCTTATTTCTGCTGCAAAACAAAAGAGACACGAAACGGTTGATGAATGGGCACATAGGATTCAAGACCTTATGGCTAATCACTCGGGCTTGGGAAATGCTGATGACCGCACCCGAGCTGCAGTTCCACCTTTTGTTTCCGGTTTGCGCTTTGATATACAAAACAAGGTCCGCACTTCCTGTATTGAGTGGGAAAGTGCCACGTTTGATGAAGTCAAACGACATGCTGAACATGCCGAAAAACAAACTAAGCAGAAGGAATCGGACTCTCATGCCAAATTATTGGCAGCACAGATGAACTATTATACCAGGAATGCTCCTGACCAAGGTCGAGGATATGGCTTTAGAGGAAGGGGACGAGGACGAGGAAGAGGACGAGGTGGTTTTAGAGCTCCTCCTGTTGACCACACTAAGAATCCTTTAATTCCCTCTCCCTTTAATCCCAATGTTAATTCCTACTCTTGCTACGCTTGTGGTGAAACTGGACATTTTCGTCGGGAGTGCCCTCACAGACAGCAACAGCCCCCACCTCCCCTTATTCCACCTGTTTTCTCTGACACCCCTGACCAACCATACTGGCCATAGGAAAACGCTGGGACCTCCAGCCACTCTTTTCAACTACCTTTGCTCACCCATAATTCAGAGACTGGTCCTTTACTGACATTGTTCGTTGATGGCACGGAGACTGTTTTCTTAATCGACACTGGTGCCACTCGCTCGCTGGCAAAGGTCCCTGCCTCGAACGAAACTGTTACTGTGCTTACTGCTTCTGGACAACCTCACCTTCTTCAAGTATCAAAACCTCTTCAAGTCCAGTCACGTCCTGGCGGACATACCTTGTTCAACCCCAAAAATTGTTGTGTCAAATTACCCCTTACCCCAAACCCTCTTTTGCAGCATGGACTTGAGATATTTCCCTACACACCATTCTCCTCAAAGCCCTACACTCTTTTTCCTCTTGTCTTTTTCCCAATTTACAGGCCCCTGACATTTTACACTGTACTGCCCAATACTTCCCTATAGAAGTAGACACCACCTGGCTAGAATCTCTCCTTACTTCTGGTATTTGCCCCGAAACCCTTCACATCTCCTGTGTTTTTATTTCTTCCACAAAGGCAGCTGCTTCTGTTCATTTTACATGCTCACAGCACATATATTATCTTGGCAGCATAGTGCCTCATATTTCCTTAGCTAATTCACACACTGTTAAATGGGGGAAAATAGGACCATGGGTGGAAAAATGCCTTGAAAGAACAGACTGGTTACAAGTTACTCCAGGTATTTTTGATACTCCTGACCGTTTAAGGATAGCCCATTGTGAGCCTCTGGTGATCCACCCGAAATCCTCCTTCCGCCCGCACCGTGCCCAATATCCTTTGTCTCCCGAAGCAGAGGCTGGCATCTCCGCCGTACATTCCGATCTCGTCAAACGCGGTACCGCCGTTAGACATAGACCGTCATGCCTCAGGGATACAGAGAAGCCTCTTGTGTTTATGGACAAGCTCTTGCCCAAAATTTAGACGGCTTTTGGCCGGAAATAGGTAGTACATTGATACAGTATGTAGATGGAAATGATATGTAGCGCTACGGAAGAAGATTGTACAATAGATACCCAGAAATTGTTGCTGTTTTTGGGGAAAAATGGCCATAAAGTTTCTAAAGTTAAGCTGCAGCTATTCAAAACAACTGTAAAATATCTAGGTCGTGACATTACGTATGGAACAAGAGCTCTCTCTAGCGATCGCATTACAGCCATCCAAAATCTTCCTAGACCGGTCACAAAACAACAGGTTATGTCTGTTTTAGGTATTCTGGGCTACTGCAGACAGTGGGTTCTAAATTTTACTGAAAGAGCACAGCCGTTGCAACAACTGGCTGAGAAGGCTCTCTGTGACCTCAAAGCTGCTTTTCTATCTGCGCCCGCGCTAGGTTTGCCTGATCATTCTCGTCCATTCACTTTGTTCGTGGACGAAAAGCAGGGATTTATGAATGCAGTACTGACGCAACAACATGGAGATAAACAAAGACCGGTGGCTTATTTTTCTAAAAAACTGGATCCAGTGGCCGCAGCACTTCCTCCGTGTCTTCGTGCTGTGGCTGCAACAACAGAAGCTGTATTAGCAAGCACGGATGTAGTTCTCATGAGCCCCCTAACAGTTAAAGTGCCTTATGCTGTACATTCTATCCTAGTACAAGCCAAAACTTCACATCTCAACTAGTTACGCAGTGGTCCAAGGGGACCGCCTGCTGGAAGCAAATCGAATTTCATCAAGCTAAGTGCACAAACAGCTGAACTCGTAGCACTCACTCAAGCATGTCAGCTGTCCGAAGGGAAGATCGTAACAATTTATACAGATTCCAGGTATGCTTTTGGAGTCTGCCATGATCATGGAGCACTATGGAAACTAAGGGGATTTAAGACCAGTACTGGCAAACCCATCCAACATCAGAAATTGATCGAATCCCTTTTAGAAGCTATAACCAAACCATCGAAGCTAGTGATAATCAAATTACACAGGATCCTGTTAGCAAAGGAAATGAATTAGCTGACCACTTTGCTAAAGAGGCTGCATATAATAACACACCAATTTCTTTATTCCAACAGAGAAATGACCAGGACCCTGATAATCAAATTATTTCTTTACAGAGTGCAGCCACGGATATCGAAAGGAGAAAATGGTCCAAAGAAGGGTCCCTCTCTGATGGAGTCTGGACTCATAAACACACTAACAAACCTTTTCTCCCAAAAGCCTCTTTCCCAGGAATGGCAAAAATCGCCCATGGCCTCGATCACGCAGGAAGAGATGCCATGGTTCGAGATGTTGAAAAACATTGGGAAGCTGTAGGTTTCTCTACATATGCAGAGCAATTTTGCAGATGCTGTGCAATATGTCAAAAGTTTAATGTGGGAAAAGGTACCCAGGTAAGTCCCGCCGTTACCCCTAATTCAATGGGTCCGTTTGAACACCTCCAAATGGATTTCATTGAACTAACCCCGTCTAAAGGGTACCGATATTGTCTTGTGATTGTCGATGTGTTCTCCCGATGGGTAGAGGCTTTCCCTTCGAAACACAACGATGCCAAAACAATAGCTAAAGCACTAATTAAAGAGATTATTCCAAGATGGGGTATCCCTCAAAAGTTACAAACAGATAATGGCACTCATTTTGTGAACTCCGTTATAAATGAATTAACCACCTGGCTCCAATTTAATGTGCACCATTATTGTAAATACCATCCCCAAAGCGGAGGCATCGTAGAACGATGCAATGGCACTTTAAAAGCTAAACTCGCAAAAATTTGTGAACAAACTAATTTATCATGGCCGGATGCACTACCCTTAGCTTTAATGGGACTAAGGGGACGGACACACCGACAACTGGGACTATCGCCGTTTGAGATTCTGACCGGACGTCCCATGCCCATTGGCATGGTTGTAGGAAATGTGAATTTGCATACTGTGGACAATGATCTTCTCTCTAGTCTTGCAGGTTTGCGAACCTCGTTGAAGGAAATCCACCAGCAGGTTAATCAAGCCTGGAGGACCAGCCCCCTTTCCAAGGATTTACCAATTCCCTTGGGCACCTGGATCCTGGTTCGAGATACTCGGAGGAAACACTGGCATCAGCCTAGGTGGAGAGGACCATTCCAAATTCTTCTATCCACACCACACGCCGTGAAAGTTGAAGGACTGCCTGCCTGGATTCACGCCTCACATTGCAAGAGATGGCACCCTTGATTGCTGTGCTACTATGCTTTTCTTTTCCCTTGTCTACTGCCCTGGTCACCTTGACTTTCCCGTTAGGAATTACCACATCAGTGCAGTTTGATTTCTGCTCTATTATCAACTGTGGGAACCAACAACGTTTCCTTAACTTCACCAAAGACGCTATTGAAGGCATACATGAACAGCTTGATCGTACTTCTCTGATGACTTGGCAAAATCGTCTAGCCTTGGACATGTTACTTGCGGAAAAGGGAGGTGTCTGTGCTATGTTTGGTGATGCTTGTTGTACATATATTCCAAATAATACCGCGCCAGATGGATCAATAACTCGTGCATTGGCAGGCCTCACTGCTCTCTCTAAAGAACTTTCCACTAATTCTGACATTACAAATCCCTGGGATCAGTGGTTTGCATCCTCCTTCGGATCCTGGGGAAAATGGATAAGATCTGTTTTCATTTCTTTGGTTGTGACATTTTGCCTCCTCCTCCTGGTTGGTTGTTGTATTATCCCTTTGTTTCGCTATATAATATCTAAGTACTTTACCGCCTCTATGGAAAGGGCATATATGCTACATGAGGAGCGCATGTCTCGTATAGCTTCTTCCATTTTCTTTCCCCCTTCCCCTTCATCAACCATTTCAAGATAGAATTATATTGCCCACATCATTTTGTTCAAAAAGGGAGGAGTGTAAAAACATAAAAATGATGTAATTGAACAAAATGTATGTGTGTACAGAAAATAGGACAGAATGATGAAACTTGTTTGTGTTTTGCGTACGTGACAAAAAACATGTATACTTTCTGGAAGTTTTCTTTTGATGATGTGTGTGACAAGAAAATATACCTTTAGGGTAATGACTTTACAAAAATTGGAAAAATACAATGAGTCAGGACGCTATTTTTATTGCTTACGTGGTCAACGATCAGGAGATTAGAAAGGTATAAAAGAGCAAGGACATCTGCGCTCGAGGCAGATGAAGCGCGGTGTCCTAGGACTGTGTTTCTCTGTCATTTTACCCTTGTCTGGTATGTATCAATAAAAGGTTTTGACTAATTTTAATTTTCTTCTCTGTCTTCAGTCACAAAAGTGCCCACACCTGGAAGTGGGTGCCAGTCAACTGCACTTATAATTAAACCATTTTAGAACTGCCAAATAATGAAATATGCATATCTTTGCAATGTTGAAGTTCTCAAGTAAAAGTTGTTGAAATGATGAAGTGTGCTTAAGTACTTGATGTGAAGTATTTTTATGTATGAAAAATACTGTGGGCAACATGTTAAAAAAAGTTTATATATAAATATTGCAGCCTGCAGGGGGTGCACCAGGACCCCAAACCCAACACAGACAGATGCTGACACAACTTGAGCAACACACACGGCTTTTATTCAGTTGTGGGAAACTCTTCCCTTTCATTTCCCACTAGCCAGCACAATACAACAAGCACCAATAATAATGCAAACAGCTTCTTTCTCTCTCTCTCTCTCTCTTTCTCTCTATCCAACACCAGTCCTCCTTCAACAAACTTTGTCGTCTTTTTCCTCCTGACTCATGCTCCCAGAGCAGTGGCAGTGGGCTTCTTTTATCCTTTACCCAGGAGTACTGGTGGCAAACTCCAACTCACATGAAACCCTGTGGGAATCTGAGGCACCGCTGCAATCTAGGGGGGTTACCATCTAACACTCCAGGGGAGATAATGCCCTGTGTATGTTCTCCTACAAATATATATATTTGTAGCTGGAAATCCACAAAGGGAGAAACCCAAGGCAATACCGCTGGACATGCATTATATGGTATGCTGTAAGCCGCGTTCCGTGTCTCTTGTGGATTTCTTGCTTTTAGCATTAAAAAGGGCTTTGCGCTACTTTGATGACTGCTCTGGACAGGATACGTTTTGCACCTTCCAAAACCCAGTGATGATAAGGAAGTGTGTGTCAGGTGGGATAGGGGGTCTCTGGAGTCTCCTATGTAAGCATTGTGTGCTGAATGTGTTTGGGTAGCATACAGCAATCCTGGTCTGACTACTCTTCATTCCTGCACAAATTCTTCTGTCATACAAAGCATCCGGTATATTTCCAACCTGATTATATTCTATGGTGTAACTTCTAATAATAAATAATAATACATTTTATTTATATAGTGCCTTTCCCATGCTCAGGGCACTAATTTAAACAGCAGCATGTATGTAACATTAGATACAAATATTTTCTGCAAAGAACAAGAAACAGATAAATACAGAATACACAAAGCACTAAATAGAATAAAAGAAAAAATAAACTCAAGTAAAATACTAAATTCAATACTAAAGAAAAGCTTGAACAAATCACATCATTTGTGATATAAACACACAAACGCAAATTATTATCCTCAGCATCTGGACAGAAAGGCAAACTGTAAACTGCAGCTCTCTAATTGTTAATTGTTTATTGTTAATCTGAGATATCTGAACTTTTCCACACATTTAAGCCTTCAACCAGAGAGTTAATTTGCCAACATTACATACAGGTTTTTATAAAATAAATAAATAAATAAATCTTTCCCAAGACTCATTATGCCCTTATTTGAGTGCAATTCCTTGTTTTTACTTTGGCATACGTGTAAGAAATAAAAGAGAAAATCAAAACAAACGTAGTTTGATTTATACAGTAGTTGAAAGCAAGTAAATAGAATGCAATATCCATTGTTTCTTAAAAATGTTCTCATCATAGTTTACAGACCATTTACTAAAAAAAATTTTTTTTTTTACAATGCTTAATATTTCAAAATTTAACAGTAATATCCTTGAATATAATATTGCAATTACATCTATTAACTGCATTTTTAGTTTAATATAAATATACATAATTCTCATGTATTATCTGAACCAACACCTTAGACCAGGGGTAGGCAATGTCGGTCCTGGTGAGCCGCAGTGGCTACAGGTTTTCATTCCAACCCAATTGCTTAATTAGAAACCAATCATTGCCAATCTCAGACCTTATTTAATTTTATGGCTTGTTAGTCTGTGCAATGTAAGGCTTTTATATCGTAGATTTTTTTCCTTTCCAAGGATATCATCCAAATGATTTGAAGCCTAAAACAGATCATTTTCAGTCTGTCACATTTTTCTATTAAGTGTTTTATTAAATCAAACCGTGCATGATGAACACACACAGATGTAATTGGAAAAAAGCTAGCTGGAGAACTGCTGGCTGCTTTGTCTTTTACATCTTATTGCTAATAAGGAGCAATTAAAACACTGAATGCAGCAGTTTAAGATTGAAATAAGCAATTAAGGTTGGAGAACCTTAACAAGCGAGACCACTAAAATGAAGCATTAAAATGTCACTTAAGCACTATGTGCTTCATCAGCAATAATTGAGTTCTCGTTAAGGAACTGGGTTGGAACAAAAACCTGCACATACTGTGGCACTCCAGGACCGACGTTGCCTACCCCTCGTAATGATAGCCTGGGATAGGCTCCAGGACCCCCTGGGACAACAGTCTGAATGAAATGGGTTAGAAAATGACATGACATGACATCTTAGACCCATTTGGCCTGATTTTCTGTATATGGACATTGAATATTTATTAGTCATCAGTATGCTAGAAACTTTGCAGGTTTTATAAATAAATTGCAGAAAGACAGTTATGTAAAGAGATTTATTTTTGTACTGCTCTGCCTTGTTTTATACACCAATAATCCTTCATTAGACTTATTTTTGAAGTTTTCCAAGTTACTGGATAAGAAAGCAATATAACAATGCATTAGATCACAAACAATGCAAATGTTTAATAGTTTATACACATTGATGACAACAATGGGGATGACACTGGAGGACTTCGCCAAACTAAAATAAAACCAACATCTTTTTAAATCATTCATTTATCAAGTCACCAGAACTTGAACCTGAGTCAATGGCACATATAATAATAATAATATAATACTTTGTTAACGTAAATGGCAACACAGTGAAAAGACAAATGATCTGCGGCGCAAATACAGTGGTTCTCAAATTTAGTCCTGGGAGGACCCCCAGTAGCTGCAGGTCTTCATTCTGACGACATCTGGATTTAATTACCTTAATTAAGCAAGATGTTGCTGCCCCGATTTTTAGGTTTTGTTGTAGATAAAGAAATGAAACTGAGTTAGCTGGTTTTTTTTTGGAAAGTATAAAAGTTCTAGTACATGTTACAAGGGAATAAGTCATAGTCATCTTGGTTTTCAAGGTAATAACTGTGTCCTCGTCAGAACTGCTCTAACGTGTTCCTGTTGTTCAAGTCGTTATTTCCTAATAAGCACAACAGCAGGTCCGATCCTGAAGTGGCTGCAGCCTTTCATCATTCACTACCATTTGCCCTTTCGTTTACCCCAATCAGAGTTAATTGCCAATTAATTACAGGATTCATAGGTAAAGGTCAACTAAGCATTTAAATCCATGATTAAAATGCAAATGTTTCAAAATTATAAATGTAAATATCACACGACTGCACAAGTGAAAACAGAAAAACAAAAGAGACCAGCTAATTAAATGAGTTCAATTAGAGGTAAAACCGACTGGAACAAAAATCTGCAGCCACAGGCAGTCAGTCCCATGGGAATGAGCTGGACAATCATGGAGGAGGAAAAATAATATAAAGTCCAAAACACTCCTGCCAACCACTCCCACCAAATACCATGGTATCTGATGGATTCTCATGTTCATTTAACCAACAACATAAAATACTGGCAGAAAGCAATAGCTTATTTAAAATAAATTAGGCCCCTTTTTTTTTTTTTTTTTTTTTTTTTTTTTTTTTTTTTATAAAACATCGCAACATTTATCTGTGTAGCAGTCAGCTAAACATCCTCACAAAATTAACCTCCATCAACCAAGTTGTTGTTTCATTGATGGAAATTACAGGATAGGTGGTGTGAAACAGCAGAATAAATTCTGCAGCTGGATATTCAACCTCATTTCAAGTAATAATACATCAGGACTGTTTAATAAGGCTCTTCATATTTTGCATTTGCAGTCTTTAAACTAAGCTTTTATATTACTGTTTCGTAGTTAGCTCAGCTTCTGCAGTTGCATATTCTTAAACTCACTTCAGGACACAGTCAACTTTTTGGAATTTTATTTTTTATTTTATTTTATTATACTTTATTAATCCCAAAGGAAATTACTTGGTTTTTTGCATACCCCTTGGGGTCAGAGCGCAGGGTCAGCCATTGTACATTGAAGGTTAAGGGCCTTGCTCAAGGGCCCAGCAGAGTAGCATTTCTTTTGGCAGTGATGGGGATTCGAAACGGCAACCTTTGGGATACCAGCACAGATCCTTAGCCTCCGAGCCACAAGCTTGTATAGATTATAGAGCATACATACATACAATAAATGTAAAAATAAATGCATATATCTCCATTAAAAAAAATAAATAAATCTTGAGACAAGATGAGACTTTTTTCCTGCGACAAGATGTGATCTTTTGAAGAAAGACACTTTAACGTTTCTCGAGACGGTCAAGTCACATCATACTTACAACCTTTGGAAGCAAGTCCCGTGAGATGGTGACTTTTGCAAGTCACGCCCTACTTACAACCATTTTCAAACAAGACCACGGTCATCTAACCTCTCAGTTGTTGGAATGCTTTTGGCAGACACACTTCCTGTGCTCTCAGCTCTTAAAAAATTTTATGCGCTTTAGATGACACGTCAACGACTAAACGAAGAAGAAAGAGCAGCGCATCGAAAAGAGGCCCAAAAGCTTTAGAGAAAAGAATGCAGAAAAGAACAAAATTAATCTATGTGCAAATTCTGAAAATAAGTTAAAGTAATAATCAGACCATCCCAAAGACTTTGTGCCAAGAGATTTAACCAGATCCGTGGCCGGAAAAAGACAAAGTAGAACTTTGTAAAGAATTCAAAAACATTGCCGCGATACACATGCAGAGCAGGTTAGAGATAATGGAAGTAGGAGAATTCAAAAGTCTCAAAAAAATGAGACCAAAAGATCGCATTAGCGCAAATGGAAAATATTACTCTGTAAAATAATGGAACAATGAAAAGAGATTGAATAGTTTTTGAGGACGTCTGGGAGAGAAGAGAGACAAAGCAGTGAGACAAATGGACAGCTGCTGTACAGGCTTTTAAATGATCGAAGCGCCACATGAGATGGAGATCACGCAGCACGGCAGCAGCTGATCGAGCAAAGAGGAGGTTATATATAAAAAAAAGTTTCCCATTGTATCGCGTGTAGCGCAGGCGGGAGGGGCAAAGCCCCCTTGTGTGTGTGTGTGTGTATATATATATATATATATATATATATATATATATATATATATATATATACAGACAACGACATTATAGGCTTGGCAGACCTGAATAAGTAAATTGCAAATTTTTCGTATAAGGCACAGGTGTCGGACTCCGGTCCTCGAGGGCTGCATGTTTTCATTCTAACCATCTTCAATAGTGAGCCGTTTTTACTGCTAATTAACTTCTTTTGCTTTAGTTTTAATTAACTTGACTCCAGCCCCTTAAAGCCAAACAATTTATTTATTTATAAAGCACTTTAAAAACAACCTCAAGGCTGACCAAAGTGCTGTACAAAGAAAAACAACACATAAACACATAAGAGCTGAAGACATTAATAGAAAGTATACAAATAGCCACCATATTATACAGGGTTAAAAGCCAGACAGTAAAAATGTGTTTTTAAAAAGGATTTAAAGGCAGCTAGCGAAGGAGCCTGCCTAACATGCAATGGCAAATCGTTCCAGAGTTTTGGTGCTGCAATTGAAAAAGCTCGCTCACCTCGGAGTTTGCATCGTGCCCTGGGAACGCGTAAAAGCATCTGGTCTGCTGACCTGAGGGAGCGAGACGGTACGTAAGGGTGCAGCAGTTCCGACAAATAAAGAGGGGCACACCCATTAAAAGATTTAAAAACAAATACAAGGATCTTAAAATGGATTCGAAAACGAATTGGAAGCCAGTGGAGGGAAGCCAAAATCGGGGCAACATGCTCATGCTTTCTTGTGCCAGTTAAAAATCGAGCAGCAGCGTTTTGCACCAGCTGTAGGCGAGCCATGGAGGCCTGGCTAATTCCAAAAAGAAGCGCATTACAGTAATCTAGACGAGAACAAACAATAATGAAACATCAAACAAGCCACCATATAACCAGCTCACCTGTGCCCATCACACAATATCTGAAAATAAAGAAAGGTGAAGGTCTCAGTAAGGTTGATCTCTCAGGTTACCAAAACATTTTGACAGTGTTCTTAGAAAAAATTGGAAATGAGAGCAGCAACAAGCCATTGAATTAAATAATGGGCTTAATTAACAGCAAGAATTAGCTTCTCATTAAGAGACTGTTTGGAGTGAAATTGGTTGGAGTTTGAAATCCCAGTTTAGCTGGTCATCTGTTGGCTCGTTTCACGTCTCATTTCTGTTTGGCTGCCATTTAATGAAGAAACAAATCAATTCAGAGGACTAGGTCCTTAAAAACAGGGCTATTAAAATGAAGGGAAAAGGAGCTAATTAGCAGTGAAAACTGGTCACTGATTAGGAAATGGGTCAGAATGAAAACCTGTAGCCACTGCGGCCCTCCAGGCCTGGAGTTCGACACCCCTGGATAAGGGATATGCAGAAAATTAAATATGACAGCTTTAATAGAACTACCATTGCTGTCACAAACATTATGGTGCCCCCATGGGGGGGGGGGGGGGAATTATGTAGAAAGTGTTGTCAGTTCTACATGCTGTGACTGAAATGTACACAAATTCTCTTAAATGAAAGTCAGCGATGTCTACTTCAATCCCATCTAAATTGTTTAACTTCTAATTTTAAACTGTGGAGCAGACAGGGAAGTCAATGTGTCTTTGTTCCAAACTGCATGGAGGGCACAGAATATGGAACTTAAAACGTGTTAGTTCTGCTGCATTGGGACTAGTGGTGTGATCGAAATGGAGAGAGAAGGCAGCGCCATCTAGTGTCCTTTTAAAGAGCTGGTCGTTTCTTTGCAGTTTTTTGCAAAGCGTAGGGCACTGCAGGAAAAAAAGGTTTTCCTTGATCAACCAAAGAAAAGATATTTATGCTTTGTTATAAATTTCATTCACGTTTCTTGCTCTGCTGTCACCAGTTTTAAGAAAGTAGTAAAACTTAAAACTGTTAACACTTCTTCAGGTAACTGACTGATTAAAAGCTGCTACCCCAACATCTTTACACAAATATACTTGAGTGATTGTACTTACATTTTAAAGTAGCTGTGTTTTTTTCACCCTTCTTCTTAGTGCAAACATCTGAATTTTTTCATCTTTTTGTTTAAACACCTAACAAAAATAAATACTATTCTATTCTGACCCCCGTGACCCTGTGTTCGGATTCAGCGGGTTGGAAAATGGATGGATGGATTCTATTCTGATAGCTCTTAACAAATTGAGGGTCAACCTGAACCTAAATGGCCAGCAGAGGTCACCATAAACAAAGCAGTAATAAACTCCGACCAGGCCCCAAAACAAATGACCCAGAATGCTGTTTTGTATTTTTATTCAAATGACATAGTTGACACAAAAAGTACATACAGTCTTTACAAGATTCACACAGGGTACCATCTCTCAGACTATTATTCCCAGTTTGATACATTCGAGTCTTTCCTTTTCTCTTATGAAGTTTGCCACACCCTCCATGAGTCTGAAAACTCCAAATACAAATCAGCTTGATATCTATTTATTGGGTTTATAGGAAATGTATATTTGCATGTGTGAATCAACATACAGCAGGATTAAAAAGAGTAACCAGCTTACCTCTAAATGTTTGCCTCTGTAAAAATCTCAGAACACACATTATACAAATATTCGAGCTGTTAAGAGTATTTGTGACGTGCGTTTCCACAGTTGATTTAAGTGCAGTACGATATTCTTTCTACTGTAGGCTAAGCTCCAAAATACAACATTCTATGGTCAAAATGCTTTTGTCAGTTTTGTGCAAATTCAAGTTTGTATTTTGGAGGACAACTAAATTAAGAGGCCAAACAAACCAAAACTCACACACACACACCACCCGTACAGAAGCAAATATGGCAGGCCAAGTCTCCCTAACCTTGGGGGGGAAGAAAAAATGAGAATTTAATCAAAACTGAATTACAACTGTAAAACACCAGACTGTGGTTAGCTTAAACAGAACAATTTTGACTATTCAGCTACATTTGTTTTTACTGCAGAGGCCTTTCTGATGGGTAATGATCATGACAATGAAAAGAACACACCACCAAATTATTAAATGGTCCCAAATCACTAAAAACACCTCAATGGACTTTGAGCACTCCTGTGCGTGCGTGTGTGTGTGTGTGTGTGTGGGGGGCGGGGGCCTGTTAAAGTTAATGTTTTGCTTGTTTGTTTGCAAGATGACACTTTAAATTTAGCACAAGAACATTTCATCATCTGATTCACACTGTGTCCTGGTCCTCTGCAGAGAGCACCTTAATTAGCTTTATATTGTCTAAACACTCTTTTGCCATTGCAACTAGCTTTCTGAAGGACTTTGTGAGAATTACCACAATGTTTCCCTCAGAAAGTATTAGCAGCAAAATAACTAACCTCGGCGAGAGTACATTTTTCTTCAGATTTTTCCTTGGCACTATTTAATAGTAGTAAAGAGGTTACTACAGTACATCTTAAAAAAAAAAAAAAAAAAAAAAATTTAAAAGGTTTTATTCATCATGACTTCTTTCTTGCAAAACAGATACATGCATACTTTAATACTTTACAAATTCAATAATTTATTGTACTGCCAAAAATGTGTAAACTCTACCTGTATTTAATAGTATACTCTTTTTTAAAGTTTTAAACCTAAAAAGTATGTACACTCCTTTGTCTACACTTTCAGATTTCAATTGTAGTTGTGTACTCTTAAAGTCTGAACTATAAAACAAATATACCCCATTATGTTTAATGCGTCTAAGAAGTGCATCTATGGAATATGTCAAGATACGTGAATATCTGAGGAAGGCAGAGGGGGCATCTTGGACTTTGCGTAACGTTTCCATATTCTCACTGAGACAGAATGGGTGCCATTCCTTTTTATCTTTTATTAACAATTGTGAAATAATATGCCTTTGAATCTCTCCTTTATGATGCCCGAGACTAACTTTTAAGCTGACTGGCAGTGCTGGAACAAAAACTGCAATGATGCCCGAGGAACAATAGAACTGTCTCTGTTGGGGTGCAAGGACCGAAATAGCACTCCATGTTAATAATTCAGAAAAGCCAGCTAACTCTGTAAATAATGTTTAACAAGTTGAATAAATTTACCATTAAGAATATCATTAAATATTTATCAAGGGGGGGTATAGTGCATTTAGAAAATGAAGTATGGTTGAAAGCAAACTGTGTTAACATTCTTGCATTTATTGTGCTGGGATATTCCTGCTTTACTAAGGCAATTCTCCACTGTAATGGTAGTGCAGGACTAGATGGTGACCTGGAACATGGACAACTAGTGTAGTGAGGTTGGAAACACAATGTGTCATGCGAAGCTTTCAACTAATAAAAAGTAGTGAATCTTTTTTTTTTTTTTTTTTGGCCGTACTAAAAGATTTCACTCTTCTTGCCGTTATCTTTGGTAGAAAAAAACAGCAAATTTTTAGCTACAATAGTTCTGTGAAAATTCCCTTGGTTTGTATTAATTAGGCTACCATCTCCATCATACATGAATGCACAAAACAGATATGTGTAGAAAATTAACTTACCTTGGTGCCTTTTTTTGGATACAAACCTGAATTGTTAGTATTTTCTACTAATGCACCCAACAAAAGGCAAAAATCGGGATTTATAAACTAAAGCAGCAGATCAAATTATTCACAACAGATCTACCCCCCTTTTAAAATCTTAATTCTGCTTGAGAGAAGAGGAATGATGGAGGAGAAAATACTCCATCCATCCAAAAACAAAGTGGCTTATTATGAACTTCTTTTATTGATGTTCCACGAGAGACATCACTTAATATGTGAGCACAGCTAGAGACGGAAGCTGGAATGCAATGGCACCACATATTAAACACATGGATATAAATATCAGCAAATGATAAAAAAAAAAAAAAAAATCCCCAAACAAAACAAAATAGTACTGAACAAAGCAATGACCTTTATATTAATCTTAAAATATGTACTTTTATAATTTACATATTCCCATCACTCCTGAATATTACAGCACAAAAAAAAATGGAAAAAAGTCTGATGCATGAAGACAGAACCAAGCTTGGAGGGGAATAAAAGGTTGTAATATCTAAAAGGCAATGCAACTGTACATGCCACAAGCTGTTATATAAAGAACAGAATGAAGGAGCTTAGTTAATCAAATGTCTTTTATAGCTGTCTGATCCTTCAGCTGTTTGCCAGAGGGCAAAGAAAAGTAACACTGAAATCTTGCAATGAAAGGCTTTTCTTCCTGTGATCAATCAGTAGACTGCCCTGAGGTGCTTTATACAGTAGTGAGCTTCTGATGCCGATACATAAGCAGACTCAGGAAAGAAATCCTCATTAAATTCTGCCAGAAACCTGTACAAAAAAAGGAAAAAAAATTAGCAAAAACAGCATAATATCCTGAAGGATTCATACTAGCAATGTTCATGCCAAGGCTGTTCAGTCAAACGAGAATATCCACCTATTTACAGAATTTTTTTTTTATTCCCAGTAGTGTTCAAAGCTGAAGCAGCAATGCACCCATCATGCAATTCCTATACACTGAGCAGATATTGGACTGTGTTAAAGACATTAAAACTACAGAGGAAGCTGTAATTATATTCATTTTATATACACACAGTCAAGTTTTAATGTCTTAATGTTTCATGAAATCAAGGCATAGAACAAATAAACAATGGCAAATAAAAAAAAACGTAAGTCAAGGAATCATCAAGTGTACAAAATGTTATTCAAATTTTTTGATTCAAAGTAGCCACCTTTTGCTGTGTAACCCTTTTGATTCAGAATGCCAGTAACTCTATGCAAGTTGTCAACTCTGCCTGAAACAAAAGAAGCCCAGACTGCCTCCTCCATGTTTGTCAGTTGGTGTCACACACTGAGGAACCATCACCATATCTTGATGGCATACAAACACACTATGTAATGAACTGAAGATTTCAAATTTTGATTCATCGGTCCAGAAGACTTTCTTCCAGACTTCAGCAGTCCACAGCAGGTACTTCGAGGCCCTATTGCGTCCATGGAATGGCTTTCTTACTGTCACTCACCCTGTCAAACCTGCAGCACAAGTCTCCTCTTCACAGCAGAAACAGACTTGCTATTTTTGACGTGCACTGTTAAGCTGTGCATGATGCTGTTGTGTTGTGAGGCACCTATCACACGAGCTGGTGACCCTCAGAAACTTGTCTTCTGATTGGTTAGGTCTTTGAGTCTGCCAGATCTCTTCCTGTCACAGTTTCTTTCAGTTTCCAATTGCATTTGGAGCGTGTAAGAAAAATGTTTCAAATCCGTGAAACATGGTGGCAATAGTATCGTGCTTTGGGCCAGGACAGGAAAATGAACTCTGAATACCACCACTGAATTCTAAAGGATATTGTTGAGATATCTACCCGTGGACTATATCTCAAGAGAAACTGGATCATGCAGCAAGACAACAACCCCAAGCACACAAGTCACTCTACTTAGGAGTGGCTGAAGATGAATAAATAAAGGTTTTGGAATGGCCAAGTCAAAGTCCTGACCTTAACCCAATAAAATGTTACAAAAGGGCCTGAAGTGTGCAGTTCATTTAAGGAAACCCAACAAAATCCCCAAATTGAGGCAATTCTGTATGGAAGATGGGGTTAAAATTCCTCCAAGCCAATGTGTAGGACTGATCAAGCAAGACCTCCCAGAAACGTTTAGTTGCAGTTATTGCTGCAAAAAGGGGGTCACACCAAATACTAAAAGGTTCACATACTTTTGCCACTCACAGATATGTAATACCGGGTGATTTTCCTCAATAAATAAATGACCAAGTATGATATTTTTGTCTATTTGTTTAGCTGGGTTTTCCGTATCTACATTTAGGTGTGAAAATCTGGTGATGTTTTATGTCATACTTGTGCAGGAATATGGAAAATTCTAAAGGGTTCACTAATTTTCAAGCACCTTTGTATATATATTTTAGGCCTGGGAAAGTTAACATGCTAATTTTTGTAATTAATGTGGCCTCTTTAATGCATTAAAAAATACTGTTGCATCCATGGGCGGCCCCAAGGCAAATGCCTCAGGCAGAGCTTTGGTCAGGGTGACTTTTTTTTTTTTTTTTTAAACCTTTCGAAACAGTAATACAAAAAAGATAAGTGTGTACCTAAAGAATTACATGCACATCCAGTACAGTATTTATATACTACCTTAAAAAACTTTATGAAATAACATTTTCATTTAAAGGTTTACCATTTCATATTAAAACAGTTCACAACCATACACAACACGTCAATACACAGCATTGGTGTTCACTTTGATTTATACATACTGACATACTGTAGGTGCAGAGAAGTGTGGCTAATGGCAGTCCTGGGGTAATGATAGAGAAAAGTTGTGAAGGCAAAAATTAGGGTCTTCCACCCTCCCCCCCAATTTCATGTTTCTGTAAGAAGATTGAATTAGTGTCATATCACGTTAAGTGCTAAATAAGCCATCTTTGAGTAGCACTAAACCAAACTCTAGTACCTCTGTTATTTAACTCGCCCGTCTACCAACCAGCTTACAGTACTGGCTTCCCCAATATAAAGATAAAATTCTACGAAGTAGAAGTATAATTATTATCCCTACCCAAGATTCAAATTGCAGTATCTTTACTAATTTATGCAAAGAATGTAGCATAATCATCCTAGTAATGCACAGTGTCAGTTTTAAAATGAGAAAGCAGCTACGGTGATCTTTGTTCGTGTGCCAGGAGCAATGGTAAATGTAGAGCAGTGTTTTCCTGTGGTGGCACAATTTTTGTAACCCAAAAAATCCCAAGGAACACCACAGATTCTACTAACCACAGAGGCATTAAATCTATACATGTGCTAAACTGTCTGAACAGGGCGCAGCCAAAAAAGAAGCAGGTCAGATATTGCTGGTCACAGACACAGTACTTAGCAAGCACTTTGGATGCATTTTACAGCTGCTTCGTTCCCATACCTGCTCATACATGGCTGTCCTATACGGCATACCTAACCACTTGTTTAGAATATAATTATCAAGTTGTTGATGATAATGATGAACAATGGAGGATGGCATTTGCGGAGTTTTAACAAAAGTTTTAATGTATGCCCATGTAAGAGATGTTTATTTCAATTAACTCAGTCTTCAAAATAATACATTGGCCTTGTTTTCAACTTGCCTTTTAAGGAGGCACTCAAATTCAGGTTGTACTTTCTCAAGTAGTATTTTGTTAAAAAAGGCTAGGTTTCAGTTCATTGTTTAAGTTTAAAGTATTCCATTACATTTTTTTTTTATTCCTTTGTGTCGATTCTAAATTAAAATGTTGTGATTCAGTGAATATTTACTTAATGATTTAAGCATTTATTTTATGATTAAAACATGCAATGTTAGATACAATTAATAATGATAACATTAATTTGTAACATTGTAAAGTAACATTAACTTGGTTCAGCTACCAGGACTTATATATCCATTTAACTGCTATGGTATTCATAAATCGCAAAACAGAGAGAAACCTGGAGATGAAGCATAGGTAGTAAAAAGTTCTCATGTTTTGGACAAGAATCCTTTTGTATGCATTTCAAAAGACGGTTTTTACATACTGTATGTCAAGACTGAAGAAGGCTCCACAGTTAAGTACTGAGAAGTGAAATGAAACAGACTAAACCATTCTATAGTATAAATTAGGGAATCCATTCCCGGGCTGGACATTTTTCATTTCTGGGAATGCGGGAACGGCCAAGCTTGCATATATAGCGTGTAAAAGTGTAAAAATCGATCAAGAAATAACAGTTATAGTTGAAAATAATTAAGGTGGAGCCATTGCAGCAGCTTGCACTTCATCAGACAACAGCTTTGAACAGCAACTTGAAATTGCAATGAGTCAGTCTGTTGCATCCGCATTATCTGTGCCAAGAAACTTGCCATCACAGAATGATGACAAGAAACTGGATGCATCAGTAAAAGCTGAAATGCCGGTGTTTCAGAGCAACGGCAAGCGCTGGCGTTGCTTAGAACAAGTGTATCAGTATTTGATGATTGTGCCGCCTACTTCAGTGGAGGCAGAGCGTGCTTTCTCAGCAACTGGTGTACTTCTGCATGAAGGTGTGCTCTTGCCAGGGCGATCGCACACTGGACACGTTAATAATAATAATAAATAATAATTCTTCATTACATTTATATAGCGCTTTTCTCAGTACTCAAAGCGCTATCCACACAAGGAGGAACCGGGAAGCGAACCCACAATCTTCCACAGTCTCCTTATTGCAAAGCAGCAGCACTACCACTGCGCCACCTGTGAGGACGTTGTGGTAACAAGAGCGTAGAAAGCACAACTAAAGATACATGTACTTCTATGACAGCATGAACTGCTTGTAGATAAGGTTAGTCTTTTATTTGTGTCAACATATTGCAGTAGTTTTATTAAAAATAAGTTTCGTCATTCTAAAACCGTTCACATGTGAGATGCCCATGCACTGTGTCATCCCCGGGAGCCCCAAATTCCCAGGAATGGATAAACCCGTCCGGGAATGGATTCCCTAGTATAAATGTATCCCCTTAATTTTTTTGGGAGACAATTTTTGCAATGAAATGTGCACACTATGTGTTTACTTTATTTGGCACCTTTTATATTATATAACTTTTATAATAAAATTCTGTCATTATTCATCTATTTTCTGATTTGCTTAAGGGAGTCCTTTAGGTGCCAGGGAGGAAGAATATTTGAACATGAATGTTCCTTTACATCATAAGGAACACTCACACAGACCCATAATGACTAACACTGTGCCAGTGTAGAATTTCCTAAAATGCAAATTTACTCAAAGTCCACTTTTCTTACTTTCGGGATTAGTCCCAGTCAAACACTGTAAAACAAATCACAAAGATACTGGCAACTGAAACTGATAAATATAAATTCTAACAGTGTTCAATTATACATGCCAGGAATTTGGAGAAACATGAAATTAACTTTTATTGACCCCGATTTAGTGTGTTTAATCACATACACATGCTGACACAGTACATTACTTCAATTGAGCTATAATTAGCAGGGAAGAATTTGAAGTGTAAATGCAGAAAATTAACCTTAAGTGACATGTTGTCACTTGGTGGTTTTGAATAATGAAGCATGTTGTCAACTAGCTGGAAATAGTTTGGTGCTCTATACTTGCCAAGAAAATTCTCAGCAGCATGAACCATGTGATTGCCATTGGCCTCACTAGAAGATCTTTGAACCACTTGTTATTGATGACATTTCTGATTTGTGAACAGCAAAAATACCTTCCTCACGATCATGATACATACTACCGCCCTACAGCGTTTGTGTATCAGCTTTTATCTCTCCAGATCAGAGAATGTCCAGATCCATTACCTCAAAACACCACTCACATCTACAGTTATTCCCAGTTTCAAATAAAAACTAACAGCGTCAGATCCCTAGGACGGTAGTATGTATCGTGATCGTGAGTGAGAGAAGTGAAAAAAAGAGGTAACTTTTACAAGTTCAGTACTATAAATGTACACTACTGTGACAGACACAAACCAAATGTATGTGTGTACTGTATAATATTAACAATAAGAGCAGCTCGCTACTGAAAACGGCAAATATAGGAGGCAGTGGGGACCAAACCGGTGGCCCCTTGATTACAAGTCAGCAAATCTTTCTGCTATGCCATGGAAGCTGTTGTATCGTCCTTGGACCTTTTGTGAAAGTGTTTATTTGATCTTTGGACTTCAGGCTTCACACATTATATAGTTTATGCCTACATTTGGTAACATTTATTACTAAAATATGAAAAAGTTCCTGTTTTAACAATGTGTTTACACAGATTACTGTAGAAACAGAACACACATGAAATGCATGTGTTCCAAATAATCTATTTCCACTCTAAAACTCCAACAGTTCACTCCCAGATAATCAAACAAGGCATGAGCTGGGAGAAATTCATGAACGTTCTACGACGGTGGGGGATGGAATAGCCGGCTGCTTGCTGCTTGTCTTAATCGGCACATTTACAGGACAAAAGACGAAGATGGAGAAGTGCGAACGGATTTAAGAGTTTTCTCGTAGGCTCTTGTAATTCTAGTATTAACTGTAAACATACATAAGAGGAAATCACAATAATAATAGGTGACAGAAATAAAACTGCACATGATAGGAAAATTTAAAGTTGATTTTTGACAGCAGGCCAAAATCCGTAAGATACACCAAAAAGTGTTCAGGGAGCAAAAACTTAAGTTGTCCAATGTACTTAGAATATCATTCATATATTTTAAATAGTCTAATATTAGTCTGTACCAATTTCTTTATGAAGAGTAATCTTTCAAACACCTAATAAAATATACTGAAATGGCCACAATGAAAAAAAACCATTCAAGTCAAAAGGATTACACTTCAATAAACGTACCTCAAAAAGAGCTCAAGATGTTTTACTAAAGCCTTAAGGTTCTTGTCTGGGATGTGCATCTTTCCTAGTATTTCTGGCAATTTAACTGAAAAACAAACATAAGAAATTAGAAGTCCACACAAAAAAAATTTGTAGAATACTTAAGAGTTTAAGAATTAAACAGCTTCTGTTAAATTGTAAATTCAGTCAAATTTTGTATAACTATTATTCAAAATTTTCCAAATTTTTTTTTATAATAAAGTAGTAATAAAAAATAAGCAAATTAATACAGTTCTACAACTGTAGAACATACTGAATATTTTCTCAAACCATAGCTTTACTCAAGACCTTATTCACATACCAAAAAGCCTAAGGAGATGCTGGGAACCATACATGTAGGAAGGTGGAGGTGGTTTATCACTTTGTGGATAGTTGTCAGGAGTCAGCTTCCATGATAACACCTTAAAAAAATTGCAAGCAAGTAAAACATGCAAGAACAAAATTAGGGTGTCTTCCTACCAAGTGAAACAGAAGAACATTACTTTATAAATTTAAATTAATTGATTCAAGAATGTCTAAGATTTAACATTTAAGCCATTTTAATAAACACTTTTATTTATATTCACATTTGCTGTTTTTAGCAAACAGATCCCTGCCACTGCATTAGGCCCCTTTTTCAGGCAACTTGATTAAAAGTTGCCTAAAGAAGGGCCTCAGTTGCATCGAAAGCTTGCATATTGTAATCTGTTCAGTTAGTCAATAAAAGGTGACATTTTGCTTGGCTTCTCATTGTATCCATTATGGATGACGTGGTACAACACCCTACTACAATAAACAAGTAAACAATTAAAAAGTAAAAAGTTGAGTGCATTATAAAAATTCACCAGTTCTGAAAGGCCAGATTCTGCAACACCACTAAGCAAGAAACATGAAGAGTACAAAACGCTCCAAACATGTCAGAGACAAAGAAGGACATTAAAAATCAGATGCAAAGACACCAAGGATAACACTGAAGGAGCTGCAAAGATCCACACCAGAGATGGGAATATCTATCCACAGGACCACTTTAAGCTCTACAGGGTGGTGTTTTATGGAACAGTGACCAGAGAAACACCATTGCTTAAAGAAAAAAACAAGTCTGGAGTTTGCCCAACAGTAACAGACTCCACAAAACACATGGAACTCTGGTCTGTTGAGACTAAAATTGAACTTTTTAGCCATGATGAGAAAATTCCATGCATAGCACACTATTATTACACCAATGTCACAATGAAGCATGGTACAGTAATCCCTCCTCCATCGTGGGGGTTGTGTTCCAGAGCCACCCGCGAAATAAGAAAATCCGCGAAGTAGAAACCATATATTTATATGGTTATTTTTATATTGTCATGCTTGGGCCACAGATTTGCGCAGAAACACAGGAGGTTGTAGAGAGGAGTGCGAGTCAGGAGCAGAGTCTGTCAGACAGACAGAGGAAAGCAAACAAATCAATAGGGCTGTTTGCTTTTAAGTATGCGAAGCACCGCGGCACAAAGCTGTTGAAGGCGGCAGCTCACACCCCCTCCGTCAGGAGCAGAGAGAGAGAGTGAGAGAGAGAAACAAAGTCAAAAATCAATACGTGCCCTTTGAGCTTTTAAGTATGCGAAGCACCGTGCAGCATACTTAAAAGCTGCACACAGAAGGTAGCAACGTGAAGATAATTTTTCAGCATTTTTAGACGAGCGTCCGTATCGTCTAGGTGTGCGAACAGCCCCCCTGCTCACACCCCCTACGTCAGGATCACAGATAGTCAGCGCAAGAGAGAGAGAGAAAGAAAAGTAAGTTGGGTAGCTTCTCAGCCATCTGCCAATAGCGTCCCTTGTATGAAATCAACTGGGCAAACCAACTGAGGAAGCATGTACCAGAAATTAAAAGACCCATTGTCCTCAGAAATCCGCGAACCAGCAAAAAATCTGCGATATATATTTAAATATGCTTACATATAAAATCCGCGATAGAGTGAAGCCGCGAAAGGCGAAGCGCAATATAGCGAGGGATCACTGTAATGACAGTATCATGCTGTGGGAATGATTTTCCATTGGCAGGGACAGGAAAACTGGTCAGGATTGAAGGACAGATGGATAGCACTAGAAGCAGGGCAATTCTTCAGTCTACCACAGATCTGAGATTGAGACAAAGGCTCTCCTTTCAGCAGGACCCTATACATTTACATTTACATCATTTAGCAGACGCTCTTATCCAGAGCGACTTACAACAGTGCTTAGTAGTCTACGACTGTTCTTCAGTCTTTAAGGCTAGGATTAAATCTACTGTCATTAAACAAGTTACCGCTGACCAAGTTGTATACAAAACCCTGCTAGAAGAAAATAGTAAGTTAGTACAAAATTATTATTATTTTTTTTTTTTTTGAAAAAAAAAAGGGTAGAAAAAAAGTATGGGGACTTTAGTCCAAGTGCTGTTGAAAGTACCCTCTAATGGTTTAAAGGGAAACATTTAAATGTCTTTGAATGGCCTAATCAAAGCCCAGACTTCAATCCAATTGAGAATCTGTGGCATAACTTGGACTGCTGCACACCAACACAACCCATTTTACTTTAGAGTTGGACCAGTTTTGTCTTGAGGAATGGGCAAAAGTCCCAGTGGCTAGATTTGCTAAGCTAATAGAAATGTGCAGTAAATGGTGGGCTCCACTTCAGTATTGACTTTGGGGGTGAAACCTATGGTCATTCATGATTTCTTCTTTTTTTTTGTCCTAATTATTGTTTGTGTCACAATAAAAAATATTTTGCAACTTCAAAATGGTAGGCTTGTTGTGCAAATCAAATGGTGCTCCCCAAATCCATTTTAATTCCAGGTTGTAATGCAATAAAAGAGGTGAAACACTAAGGGGGATTAAAACCTTCGCAAGGCACTGAATATCTCCCCTTAATGTAATATTACCTCATTTAATTCATTGTTCCTTCTTCCTTCTAGCCCTGACAACACCGAGCTGCCTTCTTTGCTTGGTGTCAAGGTAAGTGGTGATGACGACCCACTATGGACTGGAGTTTCTGTGAAGTAAACACAAGCACATTTAACACACCACAATATTTTGAATCTAAATAAGCAACACATGCCACATGTATATTTACACCAAAAGTAACCCGCTTATATAGTGAGACTTACCAACAAAGTTAAAAAAAAAAATAAATTAAACTTCAATATCTACTCTATAAATATAAAATCCTAAGCCTAAAAGTGCAACGATTTTATGTCACGTTTTTTGTCACGCTTTAAGTCGTGCAAATTTAAAACCTACATTTATATGTTTGGTATCATTCTTTTCTGAATTTATCGAACTTTAATGTGATGTTGTTAGATTTTCAGATTCTTATTCCATTTTTAAATTATAAACTAAAAATATCAAGACTTGCGTCTCGCGAGACGGGACTTTGTGCCAAAAGATTTAACCACGCCCGGGGCTGGAAATAAAACACAAAGAGTAGGACAGCTGCTGTACAGGCTTTTAAATGTTCGAAGCGCTGTGCAAGATGCAGCTCGTGAGGCACAGCAGCAGCAGCAAGCCAGCAGCTGATCAAGCAAAGAGGAGGTTAAAAAAAAAAAAAAAAAAAAAAAAAAAAAAATATTGCTTTCCCATTGTATCACCGTTTAAGAGGGGGTTTTGGAGGAGCGAACGCGTCTCCTTGGGGTGCATTCAGCCCCCCCTTCACAACGCGAGCGGCAGAGACACAAAGTGGCTAGCAGGCAAAGCAAGCAGGGGGGAACCCCTAGTACAGAAATAATTTCAGAAACAAAATGTTTTCTGTGACAACATACTGTATTTTTTTTTAAACATGCCTAAATATTAATCACTAGATATTTGTTAAAATATGACATGTTGTAAGCTTTCTTAAAATAATCGCATTCTTTATGTTTCTTGAACTAAATGTTCTTGTTAATGGTAAGCACAACCAAAATTAAAGTTTACAATTAAATTTATATAAGAACATTTTCTACAATTATTGAAGAAAAAAAAAAAAAGCGCCACATAAAGAGTATGTACTTTATTTGAAATGCACAAAAACACCACATACTTTTGTCCAAATGCAGAAACAGTTTGGGAAGAGGAGCAGGTGTATCTGTGTTCCGGCGCTTTGGCTGTGGGGAGGCACTGCTCTCAGAGAGGCGGTCTCCACCTGACGTGTGCCTTGTTGACCTTCGCAAAGACTGTAGGGCTTCTGGTTCAACCTTCTTGCGCTTTGGTGTTACAACCTCACTGACAATGGGCTGGCTATCTATGGACTGAGGGGTAGAAGGGTTCAATGGTGGGGGGCTAGGAGACCTCTCATTCATATTCCTGTGGAAAAACAGGACAATATTACTATCAGCAGGAAAATAAAGTACAGGTGGGGATCAATTAGAAACTTAAATGTTAAAATAGAAGTAGCTTCACATTTTCAAGAAGATGTTTGTTAAGTTTTTCACACAAAAAGCATATAACTGCAGTTTTTAATAACCCGACTCACTACATTGCCAATGAAACATAGTGAAGTAATTTAAAAATTGGATTTATATGGTAGGAATTGAGTCCTATGATTGATCCTTGATGCACAGCTTCAAACTAACTAACACCGCCAAAATAAGCAACAAAGATTTAAAGCAAGTACTGCAATTAATGCCCTTAACCGCTTTACACCACCATTATTGCGATGGCATTTGTTTTTGGAAAATGATGTAATTTATTAACACAGAAGGAAGTAAAGCCAATGCTGGCCAGTGTTAGCAGTTTATCTCCTCTGCTATTTAAGAATTCACTGAATTTCTATTCACTTTCAAAAAGCAAATTCTGTAAAACCAAACTCAAACTCTCCCAACCTACCAGTTTTAAAATTTCATGACAAACTCATTGTGTTTTAAGGTTGGTTTGTTGCATCAGTATCAGCACATCTAACATTGGGTATCATGACATTATGCGTGCTTGGGCCAACATTTTAAAGGATGTGTTCTTAAATATGGAGGTCTACTATGTTTTCAGTAATTACACAATATACCGGGTGATTCAAAAAGATTCATCTGATTTCAAAATGATTTATTTCACATGTAAATCATTATAGAACAATGTAGTAAATTGTAAATGGTTTAGGTGAGCATGAAATGTATTATGTAATTTTACAAGTGCTCAATATGAAATACTCCAGCTGTACGGACAACATCAACGCGATAGTCAAATTCAACCCATACTCTATTGAGCATGTTGGGTGTCCCTGTACTCAAGGCTCTTTCAATGTGGTATGTGACTGGTTCCTAGGCGCCTCATGGTTGTAAAATTATGGCACTTTGAGATCAATGAATCTTTCAGAATTACCCTGTATTTTTACACCAAGCTACAATATCAGGCAGAAGAAAAATAAACAGTCTATAGATATAGTCTCTGCATACAGACACCTGCTAGTGAGACAGGCTATTAAGATCTGGGATTACACACTACGTAAGAAATTCACACAATAAAGTCACTTTAAATATAACAAGTGGAAATAGTTACTCCACAACAGCCTCATGGCACTTCCAAGTCCATAGTATATCTGTATTTGACTAGCATGTAACTTCTATCATCACTGTTAACAGACTAGTTTACAAATGATTAACCGCAAAAATAAAAACTGAGCATTTTAAAACTTGCCTTTAGTCATTCTTCTAAATCTATCAATATTGTAATTTCAATCCATTTAAAACAAAAACAGCCATAATAAAAGCATAAAGATAAGGATATATGGTGGAAAAAAGACCTTTGATATGTGGGATGACAGGACACAAAATTACCAATGAGCTTCTACTCCTTAAAATGAACATGACTTACTTTTACTTTGCCATTCTGAAATCTATTTTGGAAATTTATAATTGGGGTAGTGTTCTAAAGAAAAAAAAAAATCAGAATACAAATATTCTTCCCTAGTCACTGTTAATTGGATGGCTCTGTTTTACCTCAAATTAAAACAGACTCAACCACAATACACGTGCCCAAAGGCTTTAAAGTTTATTTCTGAAGTTTACTTGGGATTGGTCCCACCACTATGTCACACAATCCCTCTCCCCAAAACAATTAGATAAAAATCAGCCCCACCAGATGTTGCACAAAATAAGTAACATATTTCCATCAGTTTTTTAACTTACTAAAATATTTACAACAACCCTCAACTTTGTCAAAACAAAGCAACACAATTACAACAAGGATGTTTACTGGACATGCTGGCTGCATGCTAGTTAGAGCTGCTACTGGATGTGCAGTGTGTAGTCTGCTTATTCTTTCCAGATTATTGTGGCTTGTCATTTTTCACATTAAAGTCTCTCGACTCTAAACTTAAAGGGGTTGATGTTTCAGTTTATGAAGTTCCTAGCCAATGCATTATCCTGAAAAGTGGGACACTGCAAGGTTTGTGCAGTATGCTAGTGCAAACGTAATGAAAAACAGTTTTTAAAATAGTACAGTACCAGCATTTCCTTATTTTTAGAACTGGAGGTAAATAAACTTTAGCTCTAGCCCCACTTCCACCAAGCCCCCAGCTTTAAAGCACTGGATGCTTCAAGAGGAACTGCTCCTTACAAGTCATGCACAGTGCAGTGCAATGGTACAGCGCAAAAATGAATTGAGCCATTATGCGGCACACCAGGAAGGTTGAAGGTAGGCTGGAGGATAGGTACCAGTTTTTTGCTTCTGTACTGGTAAGTGAACTCTGAAAGCTAGTATTGATACTGAACTCAAATACTAGTTGATAGGCTCTCATTTTACTTGATTTTTTAAAAGGCTCTCATTTTACTTGTTTTAAATATAGGGTTGTATTTTTGTTGGCTCACAATGATTGGATGCGAAGAGAGACTGACCAGGCACCAGCAGCTCACCATTTGATTTCATGTGACATGAAATGTGAATGAACTTGATTTACTAATCTTTAGTGAAATGGGGAAAAATACAAGTTAGACAGGTTAATGTTTGAGAAGTCTGGACACGTACAAGAAAAGTGTTATGGCCCCACCAGAATGTTCATGCCAAAACTTCACCAGAAGGCAAAAATGTATAAATAACCTAATTTAACACTTTAAGTATATTCCCATTTAAAGAAATAAATCTTTCTTTAAAAATGTAACATTTCTATAAAATAGGAAGAGCCTACAGTTAAAGGCATTTCTTCAGATGCCTTAAGGCACAAGGAGACGTGGTTTTACCTAATTTTCTCTTTATACAATTTTGTATTTTAAAACTCTAGAAGGAAGCACACAGATCTAAATCTACACCAACACCACTTTCTAAGGAATATCCTCTGTACAACTACCAAAATGTCACAAATAAATGAAAGTTGGTGGTTCTCCATTTACTCAGTCTGATGTCAGCGCAAGAAATACTTGTGGTAAGTTACACCAATACAATGATGAATTTTCTCATTTCCTTTATTAAAAAACAATTTAAGTTAGCATCTGTTGTTGAACTTTGTTCTAAATATATCCTCTTACAAAAGCACTTCTATTAAATAGACTGTTATCAAGTACGGCAGATTTATCCCTATTTTTTTTAAAAAAAAAGCAGCAACATTTTACCAATTATTTCATAATACAATGTTGGTAATTTGAGCCTGCATTAGCAACTGGACCTAACAAAGCTGGAGTAAGAAATAGAAGACTACACAGAATATATACAGCAACACAGTTCAGCACAAATGTACCAATTAAGGCTGTTTATGAGCCTTTTATATGGAGCTTATTCTAGGCCCTATCTTTAGCACACAACTTCAGCTGTCAATAATAATAAGATAATGCAGCCCTCTAAAAAGGTACAAACACCTGTAACAGCAGTACAGAAAGCAACGGACACAATGTCTTTCACCTTGTGCACCTTTACTCTAGCGTAGCATTCAGAAAAGCAAATTGTATTTTTTTTTGCCAGAACAACTCCTGACAATCCTAAGAATGTGTTAAAGTGTAAAGAAACCAACCTATATCCAAGTAAATATTACTACATAATTTAACAAGTGAAAGCCTGGTTATGAGCTCCGGGAATATTTCATTTCAGTTTTGGTATAGACAAGGTTATAAATGACTTGGTCAGACCTGCAAGTCATGAAAAACTTTACATAAAAACAGATCACACACGTGTATGCATTTACTTCCAAGTTAGAAAACTCAAATATTTTCAATCAATAATATGAAATCCATGTTAATTTCTTCCACTGTTATTGAAAAATGTTCATTCACCAACAAAGATTAGTAGTGAGGCAACAGTAACAAGATGGATTGCTCTAGTCATCCTGCTTAAGGCTGGTACGAATCAAGAGGAGAATAATATCTGATAACTCTGCATTGCTACAGGTTTAAACAAGAGTAGTTTGTAGGAACAGCTGCCTATCTGTCTAGATACACTTCTGTGTCTTAAAGGTTCACTAAAGAATATTAACTTCATACTGGAGGTCAGACAACTAATTATTATATATATATATATATAAATATAATATATATATATATATATATAAATATAATATAATATATATATATATATATATATATATATATATATATATATATATATATATATATATATATATATATATATATATATATAGTGCATGGAAACCCATTCTTCCTCTAATTGAAACACAGCCAAGCTTACTAGCCCACACCTTGCCCTCTTATCAACCTAAAATGTAGGATCCTGGAGATACTTCAGTTCTACAAATTAAATTTAAAACTTCTGTGCAAGTAATAGGATTCAAAAATATTCAAACAATTTTTTTGGAAGTTGCATCTTTCCCAATCCACTTTAAATTCATTTTTGAAACACAAATCCTACATGCTTCTTTTCAACCTTTTTTTTGTTGGGTGAATTAAGCACTGTATAATGCAACTGTAATATTATACAATATCATAAACTTCTAGATTATGCATACTTAGGTTTTGAGAGCAGTACTATAATAATAGTAAACTAAATTGATAGTAGTAAACATTTTAGTAACCTTACATTTTTAAATAAAGATCACTCTTGAGTTTAAATCTGAGCTCTAAGTCTTACTAATTCAGGTCCTAATTTGGGATCCTGAGGTGGTTCGTCATGTGATGGGTGCAGCTATGTGCTGTATCAGTGCATGCCACAACCTCTCTCTCGCTCTTCTTATAGCCACTTCTCACTTTACTGTCTATAAACATCTTAATGCAAAAAATAAATATCCATGAAACTATATGAAAATACAGTATTCCTTGGTTCGATTGCAAGCATTTGATGGAGGTATGGCGGGGCATAGGAACTTCTGGGAAACTATATAAACTATAAGGCAAAGTGAAGTGTCTCAGTTCTACAAACCATTCTCAAAACTGCTTAAAAGGTAACTTCAGTATTTAGGCTTTTGGTTTTCTGGCAAGGCCCCATGACTTCCATTATAAATTGCAGGACAGGCTATGTATTTTAAAAAATTTGTAGTAGGGTGTCGGCTAACTGAACAGGTGGTGTCATTTTACTTGACTTCTCACTAAAAATTAATAGAAAAACGTTAGAACACAATTCCCTGTGGCAAATGCATATACGCCATGTTTGTGGAAAAAATAAGCTCAACTTGGAAAAATGCAGAACCTATCCTTTAATCTAATTTAAAGTTTTGGTGATCCCCAGTGGAGTAGAATCCCTTCTAGCAGTAATGGGAAACATTCCAAATACCAATGCAGATTCTTAGTCACAGAACCACCACTCCCAACTTGACACCCTATCCAGGGTTATCACACTACTCACTTACACACTAAGGCCAGTTCCAATTCAGCAATCAGCTCAGCTGGCATATCACTGAGGATGTGCGAGGAAAACCCACAGGAAGACACATGAAGTAAACTGTGAAATCCACATGCATGATCAATAGATTTGGTATAGAAAGTAGGGCACTGTACCACAGAGGCAATGAAACTAACCACTATAACACTGTTTTGCTCAAACACTTTCAGTATGGCAATTGACAAAGATCTATCTGTATCAACATGCTGATCGGGTTGGTGTCAGAACTTTGGTAATTTGACATTTGAATTTCCACAAAATATGTTGACAGGTTGATAGATCAGATTGGATTAAAAACATTTTATTCAATGTTACCTGCTTAAATTTGCTGCTAGTTCTTTAATTGGAAGAAAGAACTTGGAAGAGTTCACCTTCTTGAACTGACTTTGCTCAAAAGGATAAAGAAGAATGAGAGGAAGCGTAAAATCGAATGTTATCCGTAAACCATCAACCATTTCTTTACAAAGTTCAACACTGCAGAGTAAAAGAAAAAAATTTGTAGAACAACTTTTTATACCATTTTGAATTAATTCTAAGAAGAAAACCGAGCTAAATAAAAATGCATAAATCCATATGAAAGAAATTGTACTTTTATAATAGATACACACAGAGTCAGTACAAACATATTACTTTCGTTGCTCATTCTATTAAAATAATGTTTAAGATAATCAAAGACTAGTATTTCTAAAAAGGAAACAACTAAGATGTACTTACTTTTTTTCTGGTGGAACATAATGTGCACTAAAACTCATTTGTGAAGTTGTCTGATGATGACGACATCTTTCATTGGCAGAAAATGCTGCATTAATAGCAAAATGCTTTACATAAGACTCTAAAATATTAACAATGTTCATCTGACAAGGAAGCTTCACAAGCTATTAGAGAAAAATACAAAAACATTAACTCAAAAAATGCATTTGAGATTAAAATATTAATGCAATTATGATGCTGAAAAGCATAACTCTTGGATATATTTGAATTCAATCCAGTTCTGAATGCTAGAAAAATCAACTGGAAACATTCTTTTGTCATCCTATCTAACAGCATTTTTCAATGATACCAGAAATTATAAACAAAAGCATTCCATTATATATACATAATTAAATAGAGGTCCAAAGCTAACACTTTACAAGAATCTATGCATTAGTGATGTATAAAACAATTTAGTTAAGATCCAAACTTCTTTAATGTTGACTGTTCCCAGAATAACAAATCACTTAAGAGCTGATTTTTTTCCTCATTTATTTCTCAAGTCTATTCATTTTATAAATCTAAAATAGTTCCTTAAAGCATTTAACATACATAAGAAATCTAAAAATAACACTATGACAACACAACTTTCTGCTTTCACTGGCAAATATGTTAGAATGGTTTTCCAGTTTTGTTAACTTGGCCGAAATATTGCTTCTTTTAATACTCCACATTAAAAAACGTTATTGCTTCAGGCTAATAATCTTTGAGAGACAAACTGTTCAAAATGTCACAGAGTTAATGACATTCTGCATTTAACAATTGGTGTGTTTTTCAAGGTGGCATAACTTCACCCTAGGTTAGCAATGATGCCCCAGCATTTTAGTTAATATAGTTACAAAATGCTCCCATTTATTTTAATTACTCGAATCTTCAAGACATTTATAACCTTTCATTAATGCAGCAGTTAACTGTAATGTTAGGGTTTTTATATTTGTTAATATAGCACAGTCCAGGGAGACTGTATTTTGCTAGTTTTTGTGTCACACCCACTGGATGCAAAGAATGAGCAATTCTTAAAAGTCCTGAATGGATTAAACAAAGACAATTAATGAAATGGGGACCCATTAGAGAATGAAGATGCTAACCTTCACTCTTGCACATTAACACACATAAGATTGTTTTATTTACCACTAGATTATTAAAACCTAAGTATAGTAGATTTGACAAAACACAGGTTCTGCACTGCATTAGGCTGATGCATTTTAAAAGCAATTACAAAATGAAATAGTTTCATTTTAATCCATTAGAGTATATTCATAAAAGAAAATTTTGGCTTTACATTATAAAATTATCTTTAAATTTCTACTAAGCACAATACCTTTTTTCTTTTGTTAACATAATAACAATCATCTTCCAACTTCCTCTTTAAAACATCAGGGATTTCAATATTTATAGTTTTGTCCTCCATTTCCTTTTTTGGATGAGGTTCTTGCTCTTCTTTCTACAAAAGCAAACATAAGACAATAAATTACTATATTATGATATAAAGAAATTATGATGTAAATATTTTTCATTTAAGTCAGTCAACATATACACATCATTCTGAGAATTCATAGAAAGGTTAACTTGGATGCAACAAAGGATGATAGCATTGTTTTAATAGGCAACTGTGATGCAATAAAAATACTACCGAGACATATGTTAACAAAAAAGCATGGAAGGTCTAAAAAGGTTTGCTTCTGAAACCAGTAATATTCTGAAACAAATTTTCAGGGAAACCAAAATTGGGGAGTAGTTCCCTGAAGTGTAGGAGAATATTACCAGCAAATGTCTAAATCACAATATAACTAATAACTTTCATTAATGTAATACTAATGTATATGTTTAAATACAAACTGACTCAAACTGACCTATTTTGGCCATATAATGCAATCAAATTCGCTAGGAAAAAAAATAAAATAAAAATCTGTCATGCTAGGGATAGTAAGCGGCAAAAGACGACCCAGCCACCAGCGGACTTGTTGGCTTAACACCATCAAAGCAGACACAGGCATAAACATAACACAGCTCAAAGAAGCTGTGCAAGATTGAAAAGCATGGAGAGAGCTAGCTTATAGAATCGCCGAAAGTCGGAAACGACTGAATGGATGACACACTGACACATATGTTTAAACATTTGCTAAAATTAAAAACACATACTAAAATGCAGAATTTATAATGTATGCAATAAAAAAAGTGTACAACAATTCTGGCACATTCAATGAAACTTGTAGTAAAGGGTGATGAAGACCCTTCTATCCTAAAAATAATGCATCTAGCAAGACACACCCAAAGGGGTGACCAGAACCTAAAGAAACTGCACAGATATTAGAGGCACACGGACACAGACGCTGGATTATAAATAAATGGTAAAGCGAAAGAGCTTTTTTTGTTTTCATTTTTTTACCCAAGGGAGTGTCATTGTATGCTATGCTACTGTCTACCATTTTTTTTTTTTTTTAACGTCCAAAGTTAGATTTATGTTGGATTGAAACCTTACAAATCTATACTAAATGACAATCTTTCCTATTAATCTAAGCCCTATTCTTTTTACATGTACCACGTAAATTGTTTACACTGCAATTATAGTATTCTGCTTTTAACCCTCTTCTATCTGTGGGATTCATCCCTCCTATATGTTGCAATCACTTAACACATATAATGTGGGATCCACCATCCCACTATGTGTGCAAATCATCCTTCACTTTGAAATGCCAGACCAGCCCTTATCTCAAAGGATTGCCTTCTACCTAATGACCAATTTGTATTCAAAACAGAACTTTCACCTAGCTATTTTATAGCATTACTATCTACCAAGATCATTTGCCAAATCCAGAGTGTAATCCGGAGGCAGTGTGATGTAGTAGTTAGGGCTTTGGACATCAAACCCTGGAGTTGTGAGTTCAAAACCCATCACTGACACTGTGACCATGAATAAGTTATTTCAACCTCCTATGCTCCAACTGGAAAAAGAAATGTAACCAATTATATCTCAAATGTTGTAACTCACCTTGAATAAAGGTGTTGGCCAAATAAATAAATGTAAAATGTAAATCTGGGCAACAATAGTGGGTGACTTCCTCCAGACAGCAACCCAAATAATCCGCCATGCGACAAGGAGCTACTTGGCACCGTTCCTTACTCACCGACTATCTCCGATGCATCCCAGCAAATCCCAGAGATGACATAGGCTCTCTCTGGCTGGCAAGAGGAACCCACAGAAATCTTTTAACTCTCTTCCTTTAACCTAGCTATGCTAAGACTAATCATAACTCAAAACACTCCTATTCTAATGTCTTGGGATCTAACCCAGTGCCTTATCCCTAAAAGAAAACTCTTCCTCCTGCCATTTCAGGTTTGAAGGTCGTGACCTCTGGAGGCAGGAACAACACAGATGGAAATGGGCAGTTCCTTATCTCAATTCCCAGTCCGCCAGATGTCCCTCGTCCATAGGAAACTGACTGCCTTAATGTTGGGTGCCAAAACTGTGGTTGAAATCAAACATATTAATTAAAGAAAGATACTTAGCCTCTAACAATACAAGTCTGATAACCTTTAGCCAATAAGAGAAAAGCTTGTCCATCTCCATCATTTATTACTCTTCAGCTGATGCTTGAATAGGGAGCATTATTTCACAGCATGATCAGAATGGTCACAGGAACAAAGGATACAGGTTCATTTAATAAACTATTGAATTTACATACAGTGTCAATCAATGCACACATTTACTCTGGACACAAATGATCTATATAAAATAAAAGTCTATTTTGATACATTCTGGTTCTTCTTATACTCTTCGGGTGGAGCCACTACTCTTGAAATTTCTGTGTATATAACTGTCCAATCTTTTGTCAACACAATATCCACCGATTTCTTACTCAATTTCCCCTTGGGATTAATAAAGTATCTATCAGTACATTTTGCTGTTCACTTGACCTTTATCTGGTTTCTTGATATTCCTGAATAGGTTTCTGACATGTATTAACCCATTATTTTTTTTGAGAAGAATGCTATATTTTAATACGGAAAGCACATCAAAATACTTTATCCTTATTGACTATGAGAGACTGCTTTGGAACTATGGACTGGGATATCCTGCAGGGATCACATGAGAACATTGAGGAGGTTGTTGACTGCACTACTGACTACATCAACTTCTGTATGGACATTGTAAATCCAGTAAGAACAGTACGCTGCTATGCCAACAACAAGCCATGGATTACAAGTGACATCAAGGGCCTTTTGAACCAGAAGAAAAGGGCTTTTAAAGGCGGTGATCAGCATGAGCTCAAGCGCGTGCAGAAGGAACCAAGTCCAGCTCAGGGCGGCGAAAGAGCAGTACAGGAGAAAGCTGGAGCAGAAGTTGCAGAATAACAGCATGAAGGAAGTGTGGGATGGGATGAAGATCATCACTGGCTGCAGCTCGAAGCGGGGTGCCACCATCGAGAGAAATGTGAAGAGAGCAAACCAAATGAACAACTTCAACAGGTTTGACTACCCTAACCCACTCTCAACTCGGAGTACTACACCCTCCACCCATCCTTCTGCTGATACCAGCATAGGAGAGACATCCCCACCCACACTTACAGCAGCCCAGGTGAGCAGAGAGCGGAGGAGACTTCGTGCCAGCAAAGCAGCGGGTCCAGATGGAGTATCGCCACAACTGCTTAAGGTCTGTGTGCTGGAGCTGGGGAGTCCTCTACAGCGCATCTTCAACCTGAGCCTGGAACAGGGGAGAGTCCCGAGGCTTTGGAAAACATCCTGCATCACCCCAGTCCCAAAGGTATCATGTCCTAGTGAGCTGAACGACTTCCGGCCTGTCGCTCTGACGTCACAGGTGATGAAGACCATGGAGCGGCTGCTGCTTCACCACCTGAGGCCACAGGTACGCCACGCCCTCGACCCTCTGCAGTTTGCATACCAGGAGAAGGTGGGAGCGGAGGATGCCATCATCTATATGCTATACCGATCACTCTCCCACTTGGACAGAGGCAGTGGTGCTGTAAGAATAATGTTTCTAGACTTCTCTAGTGCCTTCAACACCATCCAACCTCTGCTCCTTAGGGACAAGCTGACAGAGATGGGAGTAGATTCATACCTGGTGGCATAGATTGTGGACTATCTTACAAACAGACCTCAGTATGTGCGTCTCGGGAACTGCCACGTGCAAAAGTTCGCTGACGACACTGCTATCGTGGGCTGCATCAGGAGTGGGCAGGAGGAGGAGTATAGGAACCTCATAAAGGACTTTGTTAAATGGTGCGACTCAAACCACCTACACCTAAACACCAGCAAAACCAAGGAGCTGGTGGTGGATTTTAAGAGGCCCAGGCCCCTCATGGACCCCGTAATCATCAGAGGTGACTGTGTGCAGAGGGTACAGACCTATAAATACCTGGGAGTGCAGCTGGATGATAAATTGGACTGGACTGCCAATACTGATGCTCTGTGCAAGAGAGGACAGAGCCGGCTATACTTCCTTAGAAGACTGGCGTCCTTCAACATCTGCAATAAGATGCTGCAGATGTTCTATCAGACAGTTGTGGCGAGCGCCCTCTTCTACACGGTGGTGTGCTGGGGAGGCAGCATTAAGAAGAAGGACGCCTCACTCCTGGACAAACTGGTGAGGAAAGCTGGCTCTATTGTAGGCAAAGAGCTAGACAGTTTGACATCCATGGCAGAGCGACGGGTGCTCAGCAGGCTCCCATCAAGTATGGAGAATCCACTGCATCCACTAAACAGTGTCATCTCCAGACAGAAGAGCAGCTTCAGCGACAGACTGCTGTCACGGTCCTGCTCCACTGACAGACTGAAAAGATTGTTCCCCCCCCCAAACTATGCAACTCTTCAGTTCCACCTGGGGGGGGTAAACGTTAACATTATTCAAAGTTATTGTCTGTTTTTACCTGCATTTTTATTACTCTTTAATTTAATATTGTTTTTTGTATCAGTATGCTGCTGCTGGAGCATGTGAATTTCCCCTTGGGATTAATAAAGTATCTATCTATCTATGTGTCCCCGAAGTCTAATCTTTCTCCACAGAACAGATGTATTTGCAACAGTCTCCAATTTCTTTAATAAGCATTTTAAATTAAGACATAATAGGGAAAAAAATTACCATTTCTGTGCTTTCAGCATCACTTTCTTCACTATTCAATGATTCATCATCATCATCATCATCAGAACCATCATCATCACTATCATCGGAAGATGAAATTAGAGCTAAAAGTCAAAAATAATTATTGTGTATCATTTAAAACATGATTAAATTTTTAAAACATAAAAAACACAAAAATACACACTTCAGTTTAACAAAAAAAAAATTTAGAACACATGGAAGGTGCAGAGCAAATGTGATCTCTCTGCGCTCTCTCTCTCGCCGATATACATGTAACGTTCTCTCTTATCCAAATATGTGCCTTACCTATGTGTAAAGAATGCTGATGAGATATGCAACATAACCAGTAGTCAATGTGGATGCTGCCAATTGAATAATAAATAAGCTACTCTTGGGTTCATATATTTGTAAATCTGACCCTGAAGGAGTCAGTACCTCACCAGCATGAACCTCGCAGCATGTCACTGCTTCATTACTGGCAGCAGAAATCGTCAACATACAGTCTTGCTGGTGTCAGTGGCCAAGGACCTTATCTGTGCACCTGTATTACAGGCACTCGTCGAGCGAATATTTTCACTGTGTGGCTATCTGTGCAACGAACGTTGTTGCAACATGAACAAATTTCTCGAAATGCGTGCTTGTTTAAAGCCACTTAAATCGGTTTGATCAATGACCGTCAAGCTGTGTTTAATGGCACTATGAACTGCGAGTGTATTTTTTTGACTGAAACATAACTTGCATTGAAATATGTGTAAGCCAGCATTTGTGGTCTTTCAACAGAAGAAAAAAAGAAAAAAAAAAAAAACTAAAATTGTACTAATATGTAAAAAGGCTAGAACTAAATAAAATAAAAACTAAAATTATAAACACAGAACAAAATATAAATAATTGTTGACTCCACTGAAAACTAGAACGAAATAAAAACTGGTTTTATAAAATTAAATATAAACTAAAACCAATTAATATCAGAACTGAAAAGTCACTGGAGAAGAGCAACTAGGCTGACTGCAGGACTAAAGGGGCTGAATTATGAAGAAGAAAGATTGAAAGATCTGAGCCTTTTCAGTTTAAGCAAAAGAAAATTAAGAGGAGACATGACTGAAGTGTTTAAAATTATTCTGGGAATTAGTACAGTAGGTCAAGACTGTTACTTTAAAATTAGTTAATCAAGAACACAGGGACACAGCTGGAAACTTGTTAAATGTAAATTTCGCACAAACATTAGGAAGTTTCTTTTCACAGAGAACCAAAGACACTTGGAATAAGCTACAAAGTGGTGATATGATCACTCCACTACACAAAACTAGAGTAAGATGGCAGTGAATTTTGTTTGCTGTGCCTCAAGGTAACACAGCTCAAACCAAGTAAGTTTCTGCCTACTGAGCTGAAACCAGCAACTTGGTTTGAAAGATGCAGATTGTTGAGCTTATTACCTCAGGAATTCAGGATTTTCCAATAAAGAAATCAAGGAAATTTAATTAATAGGTAGGTGTACTTAACATGGCGACTTGATCGTCTGTACTGTACCAAGAAAAAAAAATGTAATCCTAGCCAAATACTGAAACTAACGAATTTATTATCAGCAGCATTTTTGAAGTTATAATTTTATACATTGATTTTCTTGTCAGTAAAAACAACAATCAAAAATAACAACCAAAGCAGCTAAAACAAAAATACTTACATTCTTCGTTTTCCTCCTTTTCTTCGTCAGGAAGAGTTTTTAATACTGAATCGACACCAGGCAAACGACAACGTCGCTTCTTCCTTCCTTTTCTCCTCCTGTAAGAACAGACAAAATTATCACAAAACCACAGATAGATATCACGGTGGCGCAGTGGTACCACTGCTGCCTTGCAGTTAGGAGACCCGGGTTCGCTTCCCGGGTTGTCCCTGTATCTGTGTGGGTTTCCTCCCACAGTCCAAAGACATGCAGCTTAGGTGCATTGCAGATTCTAAATTGTCCCTAGTGTGTGTGTGTGCGTGCCCTGTGGTGAGCTGGCACCCTGCCTGGGGTTTGTTGCCTGCCTTGCGCCCTGTGTTGGCTGAGATTGGCTCCAGCAGACCCCCGTGACCCTGTAGTTAGGATATAGTGGGTTGGATAATGGATGGATGGATGGATTTTTTTTATATATTATAATTTTTATACATATACATACATATACATATACACATATACATACATACACATATACACACACAGTTCAAAGATGTTTTTCTTTCAGTCATTATTCCTTAAAAATAAAATTTTTTTGCCCCCGATTTTAAGAACCAGATTTGTTGAGGAATACACTACATTGTCAGTTGCAGGTAAATCCACACACTACAATAAAGTAAACACAGATGTATCTCACTTCTGACTCACTGTTGTCCACAGGCAAGTTCCTTACCCTGCCTGTGTCTCAATTATTTAAAAAAAAAAAAAAAAGAAATAATTAAAAATTATGTACATGGTGTTACATATAGAAAGAGTAATATGTGGTATAGTGGGTCCACAGCTCAAGTCAAAAATCCCACTTTTTAAATAAATAGTCTCCGCACTCGTGGCTTAGAGAGGGGGCGTGGTAGTGTGGCGGGACTGGTTCCTGGGTGAATTCGTGATGCGGGCGGTCCTCGCTTAAGTGCACAGGTAAGGAGTCGTCCTCATCCGTAATTGATGCCAGAGGCTGCTAATTGCTAAAGCTGATCCACGTCCCCATGATAAACAATAAAAGCGTGAGGCAGCAAGGAAGGAAAAGAAACAGAATAAGATGAACAGAGGTTACAGGAGTAGAAGGCGGCGGCGGCAGGAAGCAGGGAGGAGAAACCCGGTGCATGAACAAGTGAAGGTGCTTGTTGTAGAGAGCACATGCAGGAGAGCAGTGAGACCAGGTGTTTGGCCGGCACCGCAGGAGCAGTCGGTAGTGGTCACTCCCACTGAGCATTAATGAGTGGGAGTGACCGGAAGGAGGATGGCTTGCCGCATAAGGCAGTGGGAGTCGGGACTTGGGACGTAAAAGCCCCAGCGTGACTGCCCTGGTCGCTGGGGAACCCAAGTCACGGTCTGGTGAAGCCTACCGGAGCCAGGGATCAGAAAGGCAAACAGACCAGAAGAAGGCGGCAGCCTGCAGGTCCCCAGTAGAAAGGCACTGGGATAGTTTTTTTTTTTTTTTTTTTTTTATAAAAAGGACGGTTTCCAGCCATTATTTTAATCTCGGGTTTTAAGAAGGATTTTTTTCTATTGGATTTTAACCTCCACTGTTCACTCATTTTTATTGGATTATTTATTTATTAACTTTGAAGCACTGTACTATTTGGACACTTTGATTTTTGTTGTTTTTAATAAAAGCACTTTGTACTTTTGCACCATCCCCTTTGCTTCATTGTTGTGCCTCACTGTCCAGCTCATCGGTGACATTACCGACGGTGTCTGGTTCAGAACTCCCAGAAGGAAGATGGGAAGTATGGAGCGGAACCCACATCGTCACATAATATAAAATACGTTTTAAAAATGGAACCATTACACAGTATAATGTAAGAGAATACCATCTCAAAGCATATGAGACTGGAATCAAAAAAAGGAATTTAAATTGTAAAAAAGCAAAATAGTTAACATTTTGAAATAATTAAACACAAAAATAAGTAAGTAATTTTAAAAATAGATTCTTACATGCGAGCCACAGCCTTTCTGGCCAATTTACGTTGTAATCTGCGATTTTCATCTGTGTCCCGAAGGACGTGATCCTCTGCTGCCCATCTATCCCAGCTGAGATTGGGAGGGAGAGAAAAATAAAACAAGTTACTACATGGTGTGTCTGAACAACCATTTAATTAAGTAACAGAATTACTTAAAAAGACTTTAATCCAAGTCCAGCTGTTGATTTATTTAATTAATTTAATTTTCCAGGATCCGAGAGTGAAGAAGACACTGAAACGTAGGATGCCTTTCTGCAGATGTAGGCTCTGAAGGGGTATTTTAGCAGATGACCATGTTTACTACTAAAAGTCTAAACACAAAGAGCAATGCCCACTCCTTTAAATTAGAACGCCAAATACAAATAGTGCAAACAACGAAAAAAGACGATGTTTAACTCTAAAAAAAGAAAATAAAATTTGGATATGTCTAATGTTGCCAAATGTGTATACCCAAATTGCAGATTTCAATAACATGTTTCATAAACAGTGTGAATACTGAGCAAGGGTTGGTGGTTTTAAACCTCTCAGATATGTCGGCCCATTATATACTTACTAGGGGGGCTTCGCTCGCCAACCCCCGGTCTTGGGTAACCCAAAATAGATTTGAAAGAGATTATTGTCTGTCCTGGTAATTATCACATATGTATCATGTTCACCGTTACGACATCTGTAGGTTAGCTGAGCTAATATTATACCTCCGGTGCCGTGTGTGTGTTTCATGTGGTAGTCGTAGGCGCATGCGCCCTCCGTACTCTCGGGTTTGACTATGCTGTGTTTTGTGGACGTTTGGGGACGCCGTACTCTCTCCGGTTTGATTGTGGGGCGGGACGCCGAAGCCTGTTGTGTTTGTTTTGTCTGTGAGTACTCATATTATTGTATTACTGTAATGTGATTCACATATGCTGTGGAGTCTGTATCTCGGGGGGTCTGCCTGCGGTGTGTTAGACGTGCATTGTAGGCGCTCGCACCTTCCGTACTATGTCGGGTTTGACTATGCTGTGTAGTGTGGACGGTTAAGGTTCCGTATTGTCTGTGCTCGTTGCTTTATTTCGTATTTCCGTTAGTTGAGCTCTTTCGGTTTTGGTGGTGTATCAGAATTTGCTTGCGGTGGTGAGCTATGGTTCAGAAACGCGTTGTAGGCGCCTGCGCTTTCCGTACTGTCTCGGGTTTGATTACGCTGTGTGTTGTGGACTCCGTAGTATTTCCCGTTTCACTCTGGGGCAGTGGGCTGAATCCTCTTTATTGTGTGGCTACCTATGGGCGCGTTGCCTCATTTCTTATTTATGAACTCCTTTGTTCTCGGTGGATCAGACTTCGCTCGCTGTCAGCGCCTGTGCACTATGTCTCCTGTGTCCATGGGCATGCCACCTATCTGTGTCCATATCCGGTTTATAATATGGATTAGTCATCCCCTAATATGGTGACTGTAATCTCACAGTTCACTTGACTAATGCTTGTGGAATACAGGTATTCAGCAGATCACACTTGAGAACCACACAAGTTTTCAAAATGTTTTGCAAAAATAAAATTTTTGCTACAATAAGCAAGCCTATTAGTTACCTAAATGAACCCATTCATAATAATAATCGCCAGCAACGCTGGTGCTACTGTTAGGAAAGACTCATTAGGCCTTCCAATACATTTGATTTAATTTGTAAGCTCACATTTTCTTTTTATGAGCCCATGGAATTTCAATTTCTCGGTGAGTGCAAGTTCAAGCCATTAAATTATGGCTCGATTTAGTGGTGTACAGTCCTCTGTGTTTGTGGCAGGTTTAGTTGGAGCTGTTCATACAAATGCTACTGAAAAGAGCATTCAGGAAGTGTGCTCATGAAGGAGAGGTAAGGGGAATCTGTAAAAAGCAAAATATTAGCTGGATCAGGAGTGTGAATGGTGAAGTTTAATGCTGCAGGGACAGCTACAACTATTAGACTACATTATTACTATATTATAAATATAAACAAATACTATGGGTAATGTTGTGATACTGTATGTTTTCCTCCAGCCTTTGTATTCTACAGTGATACTAAAAGTGGCTAAAGATTAGCTCCTGTATTTTTCATATATACCACATATATTTCTAGTCTCAGACCCAAGTGGATACTAAAAAAAAAAAAAAAAATGGAATTTTAAACACTGCGGAACAAATATGGCTGCGGGAATTAATTCTGGCTTAACCAACATGCTTCAGAATCAGTCCCCTTCATGTACCACAGTCGAAAAGTGGTGCTGTAGACATCTGTCATGGCAGAACATCTCTGAAAGATGAGCCAAGGTCTTGGCAATCTTTAATACTGATGACAAAAGAAAATGCTGCCACTGAGAACTGAATCATAATCAGGAACTGAAGAGTGATAATGAGTAAAAAGACATTGCAGGAATTAGTTCAGAGGAAAAATCAAAGTCAATGAACATCATGTACCCAGAAAATTGACTTACAAAAGGAAGCATCACAACCTTGAATGTTCCAAATAGAATCTCAAGTTAATTAATTAAAAAAATAAAAGACCATAACTCAATAACTGGGAACGAAACTTCTAAACATAAATGTGACACAGAACCCATGCTATCAAAATAATGGAAGAGAGAAAAGCGGGTAGGAAAACACCCAACCTATTCTATTCTATTTCGCGGCAATGGACCCACTCACGCGGCTCTGTGAAACTATGGTTCTGAACCACACCCATCCTAACCTCCATACCTAACCACATGTAATTACCACTGTTCCCCAATCTCAACTTCCACCACTATGGGATGTGCTGTATCAATGAAGACAGCATGTTAGGTGTACAAGAAAGAACACATTTTGAGTGACATAGGGGGAAAAAAAAAGTTTTATTATTACCATATATAGCTGCATTGTTTTTCTCTCTCCAAAATTAAGCCAAGGAAGTATTTAGTAGATATTTCTTTCAATACATCAGGAACAAAATATTTATAAACACATGATGTATGAATTGTGTTTTCCTTTTTAGTGAATCTTGAGAAGCAGAACAATTTTGGAGGTAGCTGAATAGTAAAATAATCTAAAAGCCAACACGCTACTCAAACGAACCTGTGATATTGCAGCCCTATGCTAAAAATCACTTTGGACTACCCACCCCACTCCAAACACTTAATAACCCAGAATGACAATTATTTGCAAATTTATTAAAAGTATTGATTATATAAACACTGAAATATCACACTGGTGCAGCTATTCACATCCTTTACTCAGGTTACCTTCTCTGCACAATATCAACACCATGTAGAAAAGGAATATACCCAATTTAGAATTAATGCTAGTTCAGCAGATGATGAAATTTTGATAAAATTTGGGCAGAACTGGATGTAGACATTTTCTGCTTGAAGTGTCAGGAGTCATCCAATAGCTACAGTCATGTCCGAAATTATCGGCACCCCTGGAATTTTCCCAGAAAATGCACCATTTCTCCCAGAAAATTGTTGCAATTACAAATGTTTTGGTATACACGTTAATTTCCCTTATGTGCATTGGAACACCACAAAAAAACAGGAAAAAAAGCCAAATCTGACAACAAGTCATACAGAACTCCAAAAATGGGTCGGACAAAATTATTGGCACCTTTTCAAAATTGTGGGTAAATCGTTTTATTTCAAGCATATGATGCTTGTTTGAACTCACCTGTGGCAAGAAATAGGTGCTGGCAATATAGCAATCACACCTGAAGCCAGTTAAAATGGAGAAAAGGTGGCTCAACCTTTCTGTTGTGTGTCTGAGTGTGCCACACTAAGCATGGAGAACAGAAAGATGAGCAGAGAATTGTCTGAGGACTTGAGAACAAAAATTGTGGAAAAATATCAACAATCTCCAGAGATCTTCATGTTCCTTTGTGCACTGTGTGCAACATACTGAAGAAGTTCACAACACATGGCACTGTAGCTAATCTCCCTAGATGTGGAAGGAAGAGAAAAATTGATAAAAGACCGCAACGAAGGATAGTCTGAATGGTGGATAAACAACCCCAATCAACTTCAAAACATATTCAAGCTGTTCTGCAGACTCAGGGTGCAACAGTGTCAGCTCGAACTATCCGTCGACATCTGAACGAAATGAAATGCTATGGCAGGAGAGCCAGGAGGACCCCACTGCTGACACAGAAACATAAAAAAGCCAGACTGGAGTTTGCCAAATTGTACTTGACGTCAAATTCCTTCTGGGCGAACGTCTTGTGGACAGATGAGACCAAGGTAGAGCTTTTTGGTAAGGTTCATCATTCTACTGTTTACAGAAAACGGAATGAGGCCTACGAAGAAAAGAACACAGTACCTGCAGTCAAACATGGTGGAGGTTCTAAGATGTTTTGGGGATGTTTTGCTGCCTCTGGAACTGGATGCCTTGACTGTGTGCAAGGCATCATGAAATCTTAAGACTACCAAAAGATATTGGGGCACAAAGTACGGCCCAGTGTCAGAAAGCTGGGTCTGTGTCAGAGGTCATGGGTGTTCCAGCAGGACAATGACCCCAAACATACCTCTAAAAGCACCCAGAAATGGTTGAAGACAAAGCACTGAAGAGTTCTGAAGTGGCCAGCAATGAGTCCGGATCTAAATCCGATTGAACACTTATGGAAAGATCTCAAAATTTCTGTTGGGAGACGGCGCCCTTCAAATCTGAGAGACCTTGAGCAGTTTGCAAAAGAACAGTGGTCGGAAATTCCACTTGAGAGGTGTAACAAGCTTGTTGATGGTTATAGGAAGTGCTTGATTTCAATTATTTTTTCCAAAGTGCGTGCAACCAAATATTAAGTTGAGGGTGCCAATAACTTTGTCCAGCCCGGTTTTTGAGTTTTGTGTGAAATGATGTCAGATTTGGCTTTTTTTCCCCTCTGTTTTTTTTGTGTTGTTCCAATGCACATAAAGGAAATAAACATGTGTATACCAAAATATTTGTAATTGCAACAATTTTCTGGAAGAAATGGTGCATTTTCTGGGAAAATTCCAGGGGTGCCGATAATTTCGGCCATGACTGTATTCAGTTACTTGTATTCATCAATAATCATAACTTTTCAATTTAAGAGATGAAAAGTAATTTTTAAGTTAAAATTTACAACTGTTTCACTTTTATTATTTATGGATACATTAAATGATTTAAAAAAAATAAAATAAAATAAAAAAAAAAAAAAACACACAACAGCATCAGGATTATTAAACAATTTCATTTATACCACACCTTCTGTTCCAACCATTAAAATGAATCAGATACTCTGGGACTTTTTTACCCTTCTCATCTTTTCCAATGACAACATCAACCACCTGCAAAAAAAATAAATAAATAAAAAATTAGCACACTCAACTCCTTATTTTTGTGAATCTACAGCATATTTCATACTTAAAACATTCTAACCTTGATTAGCAGGTGTCAGCTCAACTACAAACAAAATGGCTCATCTCAAAAGGTCTTGTTAAATTTCAACAATGCAAGAAACAAAAATAGCATCAGTCCACTAGTCCAGTCTGAGCAGTTCAGTTTAAATAGCCTGTCAGGCAAGAAGTACTGCCAAATATTTAACTAACAACTTTCAGTAAAGTTTTGAGAGATCTCGGACACAATTACTAATACGGAGGTTCCAATCAATCAGCCTCCAATTGAAAATTGGCCAATTTTCGACTATTGTGATCTGTAAAAAGGCTAATCACAAAAACAGTTATTTTCAGGCCCTGCTTTTATAAGCTTTATGGTAATTTAGTTGTACAGTGATCCCTCGCTATATCGCGCTTCGCCTTTCGCGGCTTCACTCTATCGTGGATTTTATATGTAAGCATATTTAAATATATATCGCGGATTTTTTGCTGGTTCGCGGATTTCTGAGGACAATGGGTCTTTTAATTTCTGGTACATGCTTCCTCAGTTGGTTTGCCAAGTTGATTTCATACAAGGGACGCTATTGGCAGATGGCTGAGAAGCTACCCAACTTACTTTTCTTCTCTCTCTTGCGCGGACTTTCTCTGATCCTGACGTAGGGGGTGTGAGCAGCGGGGCTGTTCGCACACCTAGACGATACGGACGCTCGTCTAAAAATGCTGAAAGATTATCTTCACGTTGCTACCTTCTGTGTGCAGCTGCTTCCTGAAGCGACATGCTGCAGAGTGCTTCGCAACTTAAAAGCTCAAAGGGCACGTATTGATTTTTGACTTTGTTTTTCTCTGTCTCTCTCTCCCTGCTCCTGACGGAGGGGGTGTGAGCTGCCGCCTTCAACAGCTTTGTACCGGTGGTGCTTCGCACACTTAAAAGCCAAACAGCCCTATTGATTTGTTTGCTTTCCTCTCTGTTTCTGACAGGCTGTGCTCCTGACGCACTCCTTTGAAGAGGAAGATATGTTAGCATTCTTTTAATTGTGAGACAGAACTGTCATCTCTGTCTTGTCATGGAGCACAGTTTAAACTTTTGAAAAAGAGACAAATGTTTGTTTGCAGTGTTTGAATAACGTTCCTGTCTCTCTACAACCTCTTGTGTTTCTGCGCAAATCTGTGACCCAAGCATGACAATATAAAAATAACCATATAAACATATGGTTTCTGCTTCGCGGATTTTCTTATTTCACGGGTGGCTCTGGAACGCAACCCCCGCGATGGAGGAGGGATTACTGTAGTGCTGCTTTAAGCAGAAGTTGAGCCAGCAGCATTTATAAAATAAATTAAAAAAAAAATTTTGCAGGAAACTTCCTGCAGTATAAACAAACAGCAGCAAGTGAAAGCTTGTTTTAACAGTGAACAAGAGACGATTGGTATATTAGCCTTTATGTTAAAATGGTGCAAAAAACTGAAGAAAAAAAATAGGAAAGTCATCCTGTGCAACTAGATCAAAAGGCAAAGAAAGCTACTTTAAGGAATTCAGAGCTTTATTATTCCCTGTAAAATAAAGTGGACACCACTTAAGTTTGAACAGTATGCTTGTTTAAAATGCAGCAGCTTACACTTTTAATTGGAAGATGAAAAGAAAGACGAATATGAAATTGCTTCACAGTAAATAGGTTTTTTTTTTTTTTTTTTTTTTTTTTAAAATTTGTACTGTGTTTATTATTTGATGCCGTTTGTCATAAGTACTACACAATTAAAAAGGTAACCAATATTTTATAATCACATCTCAAAAACTACAAATGTCTAGTTGATATGCTGGGAAAGGAAAAAAAAACAAAAAAAAAAAAAAAAAAACCCAAAAAAAAACAGAACACACGTATAAATACAGTAAATGTATATTTTAAACAGCATAAAGCCGTACTGCAATTATGATCTAAAATGATTAAAATATGCAAGTGCATGTATATTTAAGCAGCACTTATTACCAATAAGAATTAGTTGATGGTGTGAGAATATATAAATGTTTTTTTTTTTGTTGCAAGTGAAATGGTGAAAACTATTATTTTTAAATTAAGCCTTATTTCAGATAGGTATATTACGGAGAAAAATGCCATATGCATTATGGACAAATATTTTTGAACATATTAGTTAAAGTATGTATTTTAAGGAAATTCCACTTATTTTAGTATTTTATGGTCACTGAACAATAAGCCTATAGAATTAAATTTTGTTAAATAGTTTAATTATAAAAATACACTTGCCATAACACTTCTATTTATTTGTCTGGTTATGCAGGAGATTAGTGTAAATTTTTTTTTTTTTAAGGGATGCCAACAAAAAAAAATCTGAATTGGAATCGGCCGATCAAGAAACATGAACTGCCTTAAAACACCTGAGTGGAGAATCCTTAATTTCTGACATATTCCCTAATTAGTTCTCTATTGAGGGATAGATCATTTAGACAGGGGTCTCAACAGATGCTGGAAGGAAAAATATGACCGTTAAATTTGTTTAAAGTTAAATGTGACTTGTCATTTGTTTGTGCAGTCACTCTGAGGTGTGTGATGCTGCTATATTAAGATTGTGATTTGGCTCAGAATATTCTTTGGCAGCCCTTTTAACACCTGGGCTGCTGCAGCCAGACACTATTTTTCTGGTTGTTAACGTAACTGTTCTACATTTTTCACTGCTTCATGTTTAACCAGGGACTCTTGAACATGCTTGTGCAGGAATGTAGTGCTGGGAAGGTATACCGGTTCATACCGAAAAGTTTTTTATTTTTGTTATGATATGGATTTTTCTTATACCGCAACACCAGTTTAAATAGCCTAAACAATGTTCGGAACGTGGCACCAGCGGGAAACTGTTTAAGGGGGGGAACTTTATCACTGCTATACCACTGAAAACACATGCAACGGAGAGTACATGCATTATTGGAGGTTTGAGCGGTGAAAATAGACAGAACATTTCGAAACTGAAGCTATAGCACACGATAAAGCTGAACATGATGACACAGAAGAACTTTTGCCAAAAAAGGATCCATGTCTGTTGCCTGGACATACTTTGTTTTTAAAAGGTCGGATGTGGACCAAACAACCATTTACTGCAAATGCTGTTGAGCTAGGGCGGCACGGTTACACAGTGGTACACTGCTGCCTCGCAGTAACGAGACCTGAGTTCACTTCCCAGGTCCTCCCTGCGTGGAGTGGTGTTCTGGTTTCCTCCCACAGTCCAAAGACATGCAGGTTAGGTGCATTGGTGATCCTAAATTGTCCGTAGTGTGTGTGCCCTGCAGTGGGCTGGTGCCCTGCCCGGAGTTTGTTCCTGACTTGCGCCCTGTGTTGGCTGGGATTGGCTCCAGCAGACCCCCTGTGACCTGTGTTAGGATATAGTGGGTTGGACAATGACTGACTGGCTGGCTGTCGAGCTAAAGTGGTCGCCGGAGGCAGCAACACGAGCAATTTGCTGCACCACCTTAGTCACAAACATGCTTTGGAGTACCATGAATGTATGGAACTAAGATTGGCACCCTCCACGTCCTCAGGTAAAACTGAAACAGCTAGAGGACACTCGAGTCAGACGCCACTTGTAGACGCGTTTGCTAGGGGTACTGCCTACAACAACAAAAGCAAGCGGTGGATCGCGGTAACCAACACCATTACAATCCATATAGCTAATGTGTCAGTTGACAGATTGTTAACATTAACAAAAAGTGTAGTTGGTTTACAAAAAATATTTACTATTTTATTCCTTTTCCAAGACATGTTCAGTGCAATACAACTTTTGACAAGCACCTCTGGATATTTTACTAAGTCTAAATGCCTCTTTAGGGGGTTTAAACTATAGTTTAAGTTGTTTGCAAAATTTGTTCAATAAAAAATGTTCTATATTTTGACTGCAACTGTCATGCGATGGGATTCCTTCTCTTCATTTGTGTCACCCCCTTGAAAACTATCACATTATGGAGCCATGCAAACCAGTATTAATACTTGTGTGCACATTAAAAATGTTTTTTTGTACAATGTACAATTCTCATGACAGTGGAATAGGTTATTCTTAGCCAGTCTACTGCAGTAATTGCAGTGGAAAATGTGGTTAACATCCACTCATGCATGGGGAAAAAAATACCATTGAATACCATGAAACTGGTATAATTTTGAAAAATACCGTGATATAGAATTTTGGTCATACCGCCCAGCACTACTGGGATGGCAGCACTAATCTGGGTAATGTTTTGTAGAGACCAATTTTTTTATTTTTTAAATCTTCAAGGTATAGCATGACAAGTAACATGCAGTTAAACAGCAAGGACCTGAAGAATGATCAGATGTGTTTGATTCGTGTTTTTCAAGACTGTAAACAACAATTTTTGTGATTCATTTCATCCATTGAATTAAAGTGAAATTGACAGGACTACAACTTTAAACCTCTGTCAAATAAAAATGCAACATGATGTTATAATGTATATTAATACCATGACCCAAGTTTTGAGACAAATTTAATTGCCTGATAACAAGGAGTGCAATGTTAAATTTCCATTCCCAGTATACAACTGTACTTTCGGGATCTTCAAATATATATATATATATATATATATATATATATATATATATATATATATATATATATATATATATATATATATATATATACACACACACATACATACATACATACACACACACACGAGGGGGGACCCAAAAATAACCGGGATTTTGTTGTTGTTAGGTTGGTACTTGTAGTATGTGGTTGGGCCGCTAGGGCGATCTAGTTACACTCCTCATAAGTCAGTCTGCCAAGTGCCATTAGTCTGGAAGGCTGTGCTTGTGTTCAGTGAATTTTTTTGTAAAAGTAGGTTGCGCAACAGTGTGAGAAGGAAACGCCCTGATTTGTGGGAGTCGGGCGATTGGTTCTTTCATCATGACAACGCTCCATCTCACACTGCTTTCAGCATTCGCCAATTTTTCGCAAGAAACGGTATGACAACCCTGAACCACCCACCCTACTCACCGGATTTAGCTCCCTGTGATTTCTTTTTGTTCCCTCACATGAAAAAAGACTTGAAAGGAAGGCGTTTTGCTGACGTCGAAGAGATAAAACAAGAAACGACCTAAGCATTAATGGGCATTACTTCAGATGAATTTAAAAAATGTTTCAAACAATGGAACAAACGGTTAGATAAGTGTATTTCTGCCAATGGAGAGTACTTTGAAGGAGACTACTTGTAGTTTGTACAGAAAATTAAATTGAACACGTTTTAAAAATATTTCCAGTTATTTTTGGTTCCCCCCTCATATATATTATATATATATTGTAGCAGTATAGGCATGTGTCCACCTCTTGAACCCTCAGGTACCACTCCAAACACCAGGTAAAAGTCCAAGACTTCTTTATTTTCATATTACACAGTGCACAAAGCACCCTCCGCTCCACACTACTCATATAAACCACACACTACTCACAAACCAATCCTCCTCTCCCAGACAATTCGCCACCCTTTCTCCCAGCTCAGTGTACTGGGCTTTCCCAGAGTCCTTTATACTCCCTGACCCGGAGGTGTTCCTGATCCATTACCTTCAAGTCCTTATTCCTTCCGGGTCAGGGTAGAAGTCCTTTTCTTCAACCTGGAAGTACGTCATCTCTCCTGTTCACGTGACCAGGACGTACTTCCAGGTTATAGGGCACGTAAGAGTCCACGGGCCTCCCTATAGCGACTCCCGGTGGACCCCAGGGTATCCAGCAGGGCTGTGTGTAGAAACTACAAAGTCCATGAGGCCCTGCTGGAATTTGGGGCACGTCCACGCTGTCGGGAGAGCTCCTCCTGGCGGCCTGGGGGTGAGGGCCGGAATATGAAGCCGGCCATCCATCACAAAATTTTATATATATATATATATATATATATATATATATATATATATATATATATATATACACACACACACACACACACACAGAGTACTGTGCAAAAGTTTTACGCAGGTGTGAAAAAATGCTGTAAACAAAGAATGCTTTCAGAAATATAAATAATGATTGTTTATTGTTATCAATTTACAAAATGCAAAGTGAGCGAACAAAAGAAAAATCTAAATCAAATCAATATTTGGTGTTACTACCTTTTGCCTTCAAACCAGAACCAATTCTTATAGGTACACTTGCACAAAGTCAGGGATTTTTTAGGATTATAGTCAGGTGTCTGATCAACCAATTATACCAAACAGGTGCTAATGATCATCAATGTCACACGTAGGTTGAAACACAGTCATTAACTGAAACAGAAACAGCTGTGTAGGAGGCTTAAAACTGGGTGAGGAACAGCCAAACTCTGCTACCAAGGTGAGGTTGTGGAAGACAGTTTCATGTCATGGCAAAATTGAGCACAGCAACAAGACACAAGGTAGTTATACTGCATTAGCAAGGTCTCTCCCGGACAAAGATTTCAAAGCAGACTGGGGTTTCAAGATGTGCTGTTCAAGCTCTTTTGAAGAATCACAAAGAAACGGGCAACATTGAGGATCGTAGACACAGTGGTCGGCCAAGGAAACTTAGTGCAGCAGATGAAAGACACATCAAGCTTATTACCCTTCGAAATCAGAAGATGTCCAGCAGTGCCATCAGCTCAGAACTGGCAGAAACCAATGGGACCCAGGTATACCAATCTACTGTCCGGAGAAGTCTGGCCAGAAGTGGTCTTCATGGAAGAGTTGCAGCCAAAAAGCCATACCTCCGATGTGGAACCAAGGCCAAGCGACTCAACTATGCACGAAAACATAGGAACTGGGGTGCAGAAAAATGGCAGCACGTGTTCTGGACTGATGAGTCAAAATTTGAAATGTTTGGCTATAGCACAAGGCAGTTTGTTCGTCGAAGGGTTGACTGATGAAAATAAATGATTAACACTTCCATTTTTGAAAGCATTCTTTGTTTACAGCATTTTTTCCACACCTTCCTAAAACTTTTGCACTGTACTGTATATTTTTTATATATACAGTGGTGTGAAAAACTATTTGCCCCCTTCCTGATTTCTTATTCTTTTGCATGTTTGTCACACAAAATGTTTCTGATCATCAAACACATTTAACCATTAGTCAAATATAACACAAGTAAACACAAAATGCAGTTTTTAAATGATGGTTTTTATTATTTAGGGAGAAAAAAAATCCAAACCTACATGGCCCTGTGTGAAAAAGTGCACAAAACTGATCATTTGACAAACTATTATGAATGATAGAAGTGCCCTGGTGTGTAGTTATCTACAAACAAAAGCAGAGTAGCAAGGGAGGTGAGGGGAAATAAAACAAAAATATGTTCCAAAATGCATAGTGACGAAGGGTGTTTAAGGATCAGAATGGTGCCTATTAGGGCACATCATTTCAAAACTTTGATGATATGCAAAAAAAAAAAAAAAAAAAATTGATTTTCCCTCCCACTGCCACCTTCTCCCAATGACGATCTCTACCACCAACTCCTACAATGTCAACTGGAATGTTCAACTGATAAGTCCACCACTGACCATCAGTGTAGACTGTCCATAACTGAAGACCACACAAGGAGAGAACTGAGGAAGCCACAAACGGAAAAAGCTTAGGGACCAGATGGAGGCTCTCCAAAAGTTCTTAAGGACACCTCAAAAGTTGGTCAGCACAGGCCTATGTCACCTGTTCAGTCTACCCGTAAGGCTTCAGGCTGACATCTCCATTCTACTCCACTGTAAAAGAACATACCATATTGGCTCCAATTACGATGCCCTGCAACACACCATGTCCAATACCACAAAATGGAAGCATGGAAAAAACAGACACAAGAAACGGAAATGACATCAGAAGAAAACGAAAAATATCAATTTCTAAATAGCAATCGGCTCCTGGCAGTGCTATTGTAAGCAAGTAACACAAAAAAAAATTAAATCAACAAACCATACATTCCCAACATTTAGACAAATATATTCTCACTTAAAACCTTCAATATTTACAACTATGAAGATGACAAAATGTTTCACCTTGTTGCTGAAAATTATCTGAAATAAGACAAAATACATTGATGAGGAGCTCAAACAAACTGAAGACAAAAGGGCAGGGAGTATTAGAAAGAACGAAAGAGGTCAAGTCTAATGCTTGAAGGTTTGGGAAGGCTCAGAAATATGGAAGATCAATGAAGCAAAACTGGAAAATGTAAAACCTGTTGGGGAGAGTGGGACTTACTGCTACCATTGATAGAAATAACAGATATTTCCAGGGAGGAGATTGTTTTGTCATGCAAAGCTGCCATTTGTGTTGTGTGTCTGGGATGATTTTTCAGCCATCAATCTATAATGAAGAAATATTTCCCTTTTCTAAAATTGAACAGAAGATGCAATTGAACCCAGAAATTGGCAGCTTTCATTAAGCTACGTTTATGTAGTTTTTTTTTTTTTTTTCATTTTTTTATTAGCTGCAGTCACACATTGCTTAGCACCTAGGCCTCAAAGCCTGCACATTTTCCAATGTTTGTGTGGGGATTCCCCTAGTGTCTACAGTTTGCAATCCACACCCCAAAGACATGTATGTTACCATGTGGCCATGGAAAACCTCTTTATAAATTTCACCCGCTGAACATTACAATTATCAAACCAATTTAACTAAATAGAGGTCTCTGGTTGTTTCACTCATCATGTACTTTGTTATATTCTCAGTGCATCAGATTTGAATCATTGCATCCATTATACTGGTTGCTGCTCATATGAAAACTCCAAACAACTAACCAGCTTGGACAGAGAAGTTACAATAGATTCTTCCCCTCAGGAAACTGTGCCAATAATTTATGATAAAACTCAATTACTTTCAACTTTGTTTTGGTCTAGAAATATTACGTTGTTTTAACATTTCTATTTCAAGTTTATAATGGTGCATCATAGGTTACCACTGTATGCCAACTTAATTCTTAATTTATAATGTATAAAAGAAGGTCTCCTTTAACATAAAATTTTGGGACACATGAAGATCAATAGTAAAAAAAAAATAAAAGTTAAAAAATATAACACTAATCATTTAGCTTAAAAAGCTGTCAACACCCCAAGTTATCTTTATCCGTATTTCCGTAGCAGAGCAACGGGCACTCAGCAGGCTCCTATCAATTATGGAGAATCCACTACATCCATTAAACAGTGTCATCTCCAGACAGAGGAGCAGTTTCAGCGACAGACTGCTGTCACTGTCCTGCTCCACTGACAGACTGAGAAGATCATTCCTCCCCCAAACTATGAGACTCTTAAATTCCACCAGAGGGGGGTAAACGTTGAACATTATTCAAGTTATTGTCTGTTTTTTACCTGCATTTTTTTATTACTCTTTAATTTAATATTTTTTGCTGCTGGAGTATGTGAATTTCCCCCTGGGATTAATAAAGTATCTATCTATCTATCTATTAACCATAAGATGTTGTTTGGTTTCACCCCAGTCAGTCTTCTTCCCAAACACCACAATATCAATGTTCCATTTCAAGCAGTTCACTGCCACATGCTCTTGGCGCTTAGCGGTTATTCTTCTTCATCTGATCATGCAACCAACTTCATGCTTAGCATATGTTGCTGCCCTTCTTTAAGTTCTGTCACGCCCCCTTTAAGATCAGTCCACCTATGCGGTTGGCCATAAAAAAAAAAAAAAAAAAAAAAAAAAAGATGCAAACCCTGACATCTTAGAAAAAATATGGATGGCAACAACCCCTTCTTTCATAAGTGTGTATCACATCATAAGCTTTTTATCAAGACCAAAATTTGGGGTCTAACCTCACTGGTTCTCAAGTACTTGCTAAGGGTTGTGTCTCTCTTGTCCTGCATTTTATAGACATATATATATCTATCTACCAGTATATAGAAATAGATCTGTCAAAGCTGTTAGCAAAACTAAATACTGTAGATGATGAATGTGTGCACTAGCATTCTGCAATCATGGCACATCATCTTTTGTATTCTGCTAGTGTCTGCATTTCTTTGTCCATCTAATATCTTTGGGTTTCTACTGTTCTACGTTGCCATTCCAGAACCATTATTCATGCTCAACCAATCAACTTTTATGTCAGCTTCTGCCTTCATATGCACAAAACCACATAATTACGCATTTTGAAGTAATGGTTGAAAAGCAAAAAAAAGGCTTACTTAGATTTTGTTATTTTGGAAACGCATACAGTACAAAGTGTCTCTCCCCACCCACGATTTTGCCAGGCCTTATCCTGCACTCCCGCTTTATGATGTCAAAGGCCGACTTCAAATCAGATTAGCCGAAAATAACTTGCTGTCCTGGGAATCCTGATTCCTAGTCAACAGAAACCACTGACAACTGCACAATGCGCCATTTGACACACGCTTACCGCTGAGTGCCAACCTCAGTTCGTAGTACAGGAGGCTATTTATTTGTTTGTTTGTTCCTTCCTTCCTTTTCTAAGTACCAAATGGTAAAGCGTACATCTTTCCTTCAACTACCCCATCTTACACTGTTATCGCCTAGGGGCTGGCATACTTGGCTGGGGGGCTTTAGCAGCGGCGGCCATCATTTAATGTTGTTTTTATCCATTTCGCTCCAAAATATCCTGTACAATGCAATATGCTTTATTGTTTCAACTGACGTCTCCTTAGATGTCCATAAATTGTATTCGTTATCATTAGGTTACATATTTGCAAAAACTGAATATGTTCGAGATTTTATTGCAATGAAAATTTTATTGGCAATAAGTGATTATCAAAACTGTAAAATATGAAAACGATTTTTTGACAATTTAATAATTACCACGAAAGAAAAAAAAAAAAAGTGCAAAAGCTGCCTTTTTCCCTATTCCACGAAACGATTTTTGCATTAATTTGTACTCTAATTAAAGAAAAAACGACTTTATATGTCAGCAATCTGTAAGAGTTGCATCTCCGACACCCGCCCGTCTAGGCCTCGACCTATCTAAAAATGCTGATACAGTATATACTTTTAAAGACCACGATTTCATAACGCACGCGATTATGAAACACACCGATGAAAACCTGCAGCAGATAATAACAGTTTGAGAAGGTTTACGTCAATATAATTACGTAACCTGAAGTCCAAGCAAGATGAAAAGTCAACATTTGCCGTACGAGGCTGCTCTGCTATCCGCCGAAAAAAAGATAAATACAATAAAATGCATAAATTAAATATGTAAACGGCCACGCAGATCAAATACAGGCATTTCCAAGTTCAGAATACAGATCGTCTGCGGCAGGAACAATCGTAAATTTTCTTTACCTTTGCATCATAAAGCACTTTGGCCTTTGTCGGATCTGGTTCGAAGCAGAGGACTTTCTCTCCTTTGTGAAATTTAAATTTCATTCCCCGAGAGTTCATTTGTTCATCATGGCGAGCTAAAGAGGAGGAATACAGACCCCCACTCCTTAACCCGTTCCGCGCCGTCTTTATCCAGTCGATCCAGCTCCCGGAAAATGGAGCTGCAGCTGGGAAGCGAAAGAGAAGAGCAAACAGCAACGCAACAAATAGCCGGAATTTATGGGCCTCGGAGGATACCGTAATCCGTCAGACGCCTTTTTGTTCAGGCATTATACGAAGCCACATTCACCTTTAAGAAATAGTATACAAGCGTTGGGGTCCTAAATTCTGTGAGTATTGCATTCTGGAACCTGTAGTTTGTAAGTGCATCTGAGGCATACCTAGTAGCGGATTCGTACCAGGAACACCCGTTTAGTATTCTATTCTTTTCGCAATTGCCTTAATCCCGCTCTAGTAACTTTGTTTTCAAATTAGTCTACTGTTTTTGCATACACTTTTTCCTATTTGTGTGGATTTTTTCCTCCTGGAATACATTTTTTTTCAAGATCCTAAAGTGTGTGTTTAGTTTATCGTCGATTTAAAATTGACACAGTATGTGTGAGTGTCAGTGTGTTGAACCCCATTCCGACTCGGTGCCTGCCTTGTTCCCAAAGCTGCCAGGATAGGCTCTCGCAAATGGGCTTAATCTTAGAAAGACAATGACTGGGGAATAAATAAGATAACATAATGTTCTTAAATCCACATTATCTAATTTAAAATTTTGAGGGATTCTATACGTTTACTAGCTGAGTTTTCCCGAGTAAGAAGCTCGAAAAGTAAAAAGTAAATACAGATAAAATATTGCCAGTATTTATTGCCCTTAATGTTTTTGAATTTAGTAGATCGACATCTTTAGGCCATGACAAAAATAATGAGAAAAATGATTGAGTAGTGAAAGGTTAAATATAATTGACAGGAATCAAATTTGGACATCTTGGTTGAATTACAACCATTACAACCTGTGCATTGCTTTTTTATTTGATGATAGATTATGCTCTAGTATTTAATACCACATGCAATTTTAAAAGTGGACTTCTCTTTCCTTGGGTGTTATTTGGCAAATTTTCTATACTGTGTATTTAAAGTGGAAAATATGATTGTACTTACAATAAATACAATTATACAATTTGGTGATCCTATTCTTTATGAAGTTTGACCTAGCTGTAGAGTTACAATCACTTGCTCTTTCCCTGACCCAAGTTGATAGTTTCGTGTAAAAAGCTTGACTTATGGAGCTACAAAAAGAGAAAAGGTGCAATACAGGTTATTGTGGTGTTACAGCTGCAAACCAAGACTGCCAAATACATTTGAGCTGAGGACTATGACAAAATAATATGAGTCAGGCTTGATTAAAAAAAAAAGATTGAAATGAAACGAGTGGGAATCAGTGTAGTATTTCTTGCCACTAACTCCAACCTTAAGTCTCTCTCTACCTGGTTTAAAGTTACTCTGTATGACTTATGGTGAGAAGTATCTGCATACCAAATTTTGCATAAACAACAAATAGATTATGCTTTACAGATATGATGCTTTTGTCAGTCAGTCAGTCTCCAACCCGCTATATCCTAACACAGGGTCACGGGGGTCTGCTGGAGCCAATCCCAGCCAGCACAGGGCGCAAGGCAGGAACAAATCCCAGGCAGGGCACCAGCCCACTGCAGGACACACACACACATGGCACAATTTAGAATCGCCAATGCACCTAACCTGCATGTCTTTAGACTGTGGGAGGAAACCAGAGCACCAGGAGGAAACCCACGCAGTCACGGGGAGAACATGCAAACTCCACACAGGGAGGACCTGGGAAGCGAACCCAGGTCTCCTTACTGCGAGGCAGCAGCATTACCACTGCCCATTATGATGCTTTGTTTATTTATTTATTTACATGTTTATTTATTGTTCAAATCCTACATCTGCAACCTCACTTGGCAACAAGTCAAGCAGTGACAGGTCAGATACCCCTTGACAAGTTTGTCTTGGGAAACTGGCATAGACTTAAAACCATAGATGCCGCATTCACTGCGATTAATTAATTAATTAATTCATTTTTATGTAGTGCTTTTCTAACTTATTCTAACCACAACCAATGTGTAGCATCCACCTGGATAATATGACAGCTGCCATTTTTGTGCCAGTATGCTCACCACACATTAACTATTAGGTGGTGAAGGGGTGAGAAATAGTTTGCCAGTTAAAGATGGGGGAAGATTAGGGGGACCAGAATGGACAAGGCAGTGTCTCTATTCTTTTCAAAAGATGCCCAGATATTTTTTGTGTCAACAGAGACTCAGGTCCTTAGCCTTACACCTCTCTTGAAGGACGGCACCAATTTTTACAGCACAGTGACCCTGTCACTGCACTGGGGTATTGGTATCCACACAAAGACTTATGGTAAGTGTCCCTTGCTGGCCTCACCAACACCTCTTTCAGCAGAAACCCAAGCCCTTCCTAGATGGTCTCCCATCCAAGTACTAGCCTGAAACAAACACGATTAGCTTCAGGTGGATTACCTACTCTGAACTGAAGGTGATATGGCTGCAGACATGTCAACAGTGCTGCCACAGTCCCGTTGTTATTTCACAGGCGTATATGAAGCACCAGTTTTACCCGTGACATTGACAGAATGGTTCAAAACTGAACAGCCAGTCAATGCAAAGAAAAAGAGGCAGCCAGAAGGCAATGCAGGAAGGAATAACATTTCACAACTGAGACCTCTCAAATGTTTGTTTTTTTAAACTAGTTTGTATTTTCTGCTAGCAATATCTACTTTAACATAACATGGCGGACTTTAAGTGTAGGTAGAAACAGTGATATACTGATATTTTGAATTTTGCAAATGCAATTATGGAAAAATATTTATTAAAGATTTATTGTTTGTTGTTTGCACATAAAAGAAATAAAGATGCAGCTTTTAATTTTCAATTCCTTATAATTTTCTGTTCAATTTTAGTCTACCTTATGTATACTTTTTATTATTAATATGTAAAAAATTATGTTTTTTTTCAAGAATAATAATACTGTACTTACAGTCTTGGCTGAGGTTGTGTTTACGCTGCCTGCCAAACGTTTGGAATCAGCTGTCTTATTAATCAATGTTATTCCATTCCATTTACATTTCAATTTACATCGAAATTAACTAGACCAGATGCCAAAAAGTACTTAAGATACTGCATTTAATGTTTCAAGTTTTTTGAACACAACAGTTAATTAATAAGATGTTGATAACTGCTTATCAAATACAAGGTATTCCAGATATTAACTGTATTATTATATTATTGTCAGAGCTTTTCCAAGAAGTCTACTTTATTTGCCTTAAGTGTTCTCCCAAAGATATATGTGATGTTGAGATAATGTTCCACACAACTTATGCCTTCCCTCTCCAATCCAAGCTAGATAGGAATAGTTTCCCTCTTTTTACTTGCCTGTATCCTCTGGATGAACTTCGAACCTTGATCAGCCGGTTCTCCTTCCATCTTCCACTGTGCATTCCACAAAAAATGCTGGAGCTGTTCTCTCAAGGGGTATAGCAACTGTAACCCTGGTGTGGGCACAACATATTTACACTTAAAAAGCTGTATGCTATTATAAAGGTACAAATGTGCCCCTTGCTATTAGAACAGTCATCATACCCCATTCCCCCACAAGTGCAAAGGCCCACCACAACTCATACTTTTGTTATGCTTTGAGCATGGGAAAATAAAATTTATTATTATTATTATTATTATTATTATTATTATTATTATTATTACTCACTGCCACACTTATAATACCTGAGTCTCCAACTGAATTCTTCTTTTGTAAACAGATATTTTATGACAACTTAATATTTTAATGCTTAGATATACAGTCGACCCCCACAAAGTTGTGGTTCAGAGTTCGTGGCCTCAGTCATTCGCAGATTTTTCCTTAGAACCTAACTAATAATTGTTTGCAGACACCACAAATATCCATCGCAATTTTTTTATGGCTGTTTTCGTGGAAATATATAATTTTTCATGCGTTTTAATGCTAAATTATTAAGAACAATATAATTTACTAATTTTGTAACATAAATTTTAACTCAACTTCAGTTAAATTTCCATATAAAGTATAATACTGTATACATTTTTTAGTACTGTAGAGAGAACACAAGCAACCGTAGAGGAAAACGCGGCTTGGGGTTGTGAAATACTATACCCCTGTACTCAGAGGTGAGAGGTTTGAAAGTAGCCAATCCGAGGGCATTATTCATTTCTCCTTGCTGCTGATTGGCTGCTGCCCTGTGATGCATCTCCGGCAGATGCAGCCCAGCATTCCCGCATCATAACAGTTTACCGCGTGTAGCTATCTCAAGTGTTTCGCTGAGTGTTTTCGTGTTTTTCGTTTTATTCTTCTTAAAGCCCTAAGATGCCGCCCAAATGCCCTGCACCTTCTAAGGCTTCTGGCAATGAACCTAAGCATGGGATCCTTATATGGTTTGGGCTCTCAAAGTTAATAATGGCATCGATGCTGCCATTCAGATATATGAATCCCTCCTCGCCTCCATGAGGAAACAACAACAGCAACTTCCCATCACAATGTTTCTTAAACCTATCAAGAAAAGCCAGCATGAAACCCCACCAGAAGAAGACCCATCAGAAGATACGACTCCTCCTGAAGCACTTGAAGAAGAGGCACCACCCGAGGGGCTGTAAATCCTCTGCTTTACATTTTTTTTAACACATTCAAAATTTGCGGTTTTTCACAATTTGCGGGTGCTTTAGGAACATAACCCCCACGAATTTCGGGAGTCAACTGTATACGAGAGATGTTCAAAAAATGTCTACACTTCTTTTTTAACTCTATTTATTAAGAATTTCAAAACAAATTGCATCACTTTTGTACATACAGTAGTCACCTTCCTTTGTGCTGCAATTTTTCCCCGTCACATGACACTCTCAGACACGACCAATTACTTCCCCTCCTGCCTTCACCGTTTCCAAGAAAAGTGTGGAAACCTTTTGAACATCCATAGTACCACATTTTTATTTAATCATTTATTGGGCATAGAGTGTGTACAGGCTGTGTTCTAGTTATCTGACACTGTTTTAAGGAATTTGACATGAGTATGATTTTAGTCTTAGTTATCTGTACTAAACGAACAACCAACAAAGCATATCAAACTAGCACACATCAAGTTATAGCTTGAATGGTGAAATCACCATTAGTATCAGCCAAACTTCAAAGGAAATGCTAATAATAGTAATAAAATACTAGCAGGATGTCAGGAGTCACACACATGTGAATGGGAATCAACCTCATGGCTTATTATACTGTAATTCCACCCTGACTCGAGAATTGGTTCTCTCATTCGCCGCTCGTCTTTTGCTTCCACGAGCAGACCAGGGGATTGATGGCATGAGGACTGCTGATGTCATTTCTGATTCTGGAAACATTGAGGCCTCCTGTTCCTGCTGGGAGTACTCATAAAGGCCATCACCACTATAATTTAACAGTCTGCTTTTTGACTTTTGTCTGTAAAGATGTTATCTTTTTAAATCACTTTACAATTATACAGGATTCACCTTTGGTGCCCCAATATTTCACTCTCCTCTGCCTCTCTTTATATTGACACATAGAATAAATAAATAAATACATGAAAATTGCTTAAATTCAGAACAAAACTGTATTTTTGTACAACAGAATTAAAATTATTTTCTACATTGGAGAATCATAATAGTATTTCAAGCACCCTTTATTTATGCAGCAAATTGGTATTATTATTATTATTATTATTATGAAGTGTACTATGTATTAGATTTTCTCCGTTCTCTATGCTAAAGAGGTGTTACATTATTATATTATTATATTTAGGTTCCTATACACAGCATTTGTATGTGTGTATATCTATGGCTAATTCCCATATGCTTCCAGGCCATCTGAGACATATGCTGCCTCACATGCTATGGAACAGATGCTAAATAAGAGTTTTGCTAGTAAGAATTTTAATGCAAAAGCCCTTTGATGTGATAGAAGCCAGTGGGATAATTTGGAGAAAGCAAAGCTACTAGAGTTAGCGGAATTGTGACATTAAATTGACTTTTTACCTCAGCCAAGAGTATAAAATGCCAGAAATGCCATTTTTGTGGTTGTACTATATATGAATACATGTTTTTTTTTCTAGTCACATAATTGCTAATTACAATAAATCAACAGTTACAGTGGATTTCTCTCCAAACATCAACCAGAAATATTAATGACCCAAATGAAATCGGAAGTTAACACAACACAAATAGTATTACTGAAAATTCCCACTGTGTTTCTTCTTCTTTCGGCTGCTCCCATTAGGTGTTGCCACAGCGGATCATCTTCTTCCATATCTTTCTGTCCTCTGCATCTTGCTCTGTTACACCCATCACCTGCATGTCCTCTCTCACCACATCCATGAACCTTCTCTTAGGCCTTCCTCTTTTCCTCTTCCCTGGCAGCTCCATCCTTAGCATCCTTCTCCCAATATACCGAGCATCTCTCCTCTGCACATGTCCAAACCAACGCAATCTCGCCTCTATGACTTTGTCTCCCAACCATCCAACTTGAGCTGACCCTCTAATGTACTCATTTCTAATCCTATCCATCCTCATCACACCCAGTGCAAATCTTAGCATTTTTAAGTCTGCTACCTCCAGCTCTGTCTCCAACTTTCTGGTCAGTGTCACCATCTCCAACCCATATAACATAGCTGTTCTCACTACCATCCTGTAGACCTTCCCTTTCACTCTTGCTGATACCCGTCTGTCACAAATTACTCCTGACACTCTTCTCCACCCATTCCACCCTGCCTGCACTCTCTTTTTCACCTCTCTTCCACAATCCCCATTACTCTGTACTGTTGATCCCAAGTATTTAAACTCATCCACCTTCGCCAACTTTACTCCCTGCATCCTCACCATTCCACTGACCTCCCTCTCATTTACACACATGTATTCTGTCTTGTTCCTACTGACCTTCAATCCTCTCCTCTCTAGAGCATATCTCCACCTCTCCAGGGTTTTCTCAACCTGATCCCTACTATCACTACAGATCACAATGTCATCAGCAAACATCATAGTCCACGAGGACTCCTGTCTAATCTCGTCTGTCAACCTGTCCATCACCATTGCAAATAAGAAAGGGCTCAGAGCCTATCCCTGATGTAATCCAACCTCCACCTTGAAAGCATCCATCACTCCTACCACAGACCTCACCACTGTCACACTTCCCTCGTACATATCCTGTACAACTCTTATGTACTTCTCTGCCATTCCCGACTTCCTCATACAATACCACAGCTACTCTCGAGGCACCCTGTCATATGCTTTCTCCAGGTCCATAAAGACGCAATGCAACTCCTTCTGGCCTTCTCTAAACTTCTCCATCAATATCCTCAGAGCAAACATTGCATCTGTGGTGCTCTTTCTTGGCATGAAACCATACTGCTGCTCACTAATCATCACCTCACTTCTTAACCTAGCTTCCATTACTCTTTCCCATAGCTTCATGCTGTGGCTCATCAATTTTATTCCCCTGTAGTTACTGCAGTCCTACACATCACCGTTATTCTTAAATATCGGCACTAGTACACTTCTTCTCCACTCCTCAGGCATCTTTTCACTTTCCAAGATTTCATTAAACAATCTGGTTAAAAACCCGACTGCCATCTCTCCTAAACACCTCCATGCTTCCATAGGTATGTCATCTGGACCAATGGCCTTTCCATTTTTCATCCTCTTCATAGCTGTCCTTACTTCTTCCTTGCTAATCCGTTACACTTCCTGATTCACTATCTCCACATCATCCAAACTCTTCTCTCTCTTGTTCTCTTCATTCATCAGCTTCTCAAAGTACTCTTTCCATCTGCTCAACACACCCTCCTCACTTGTGAGTACGTTTCCATCTTTATTCTTTATCACCCTAACCTGCTGCACATCTTTCCCAGCTCAGTCCCTCTGTCTAGCCAATCGGTACAGGTCCTTTTCTCCCTCCTTAGTGTCCAACCTCTCATACAACTTATCATACGCCTTTTCTTTAGCCTTCACCACCTCTCTCTTCACCTTGCACCTTATCTCCTTGTACTCTTGTCTACTTTCTGCATCTCTCTGACTATTCCACTTTTTCTTTGCCATCCTCTTCCTCTGTATACTCTCCTGTATTTCCTCATTTCACCACCAGGTTTCCTTTTCCTCCTTCCTCTTTCCAGATGTCACACTAAGCACCCTTCTTGCTGTCACCCTTACTACATCTGCTGTAGTTTCCCAACTGTCTGGTAACTTTTTACTGCCACCCACTGCCTGTCTCACCTCCTCCCTAAACTCAACCTTGCAGTCTTCCTTTTTCAACTTCCACCATTTGATCCATGGCTCTGCCCTCACTTTCTTCCTCTTCTTGATCTCCAACGTCATCCTACAGACCAACATCCTATGCTGCTTAACTACACTTTCCCCAGCCACCACTTTGCAGTCTTCAATCTCCTTCAGATTAACTCTTCTGCATAGGATGTAATCTACCTGTGTGCATCTTCCTCCACTCTTGTACGTAACCCTATGTTCCTCCCTCTTCTTAAAATACGTATTCACCACAGCCATGTCCATCCTTTTGGCAAAGTCCACTATCCTCTGACCTTCTTCATTTCTCTCCTTGACACCATACCTACCCATCACCTCCTCGTCTCCACTGTTCCCTTCACCAACATGCCCATTGAAATCCGCTGCAATCACCACTTTCTGTCCCTTGGGTACACTGTTCATCACTTCATCCAATTCACTCCAAAAATCTTGTTTCTCACCCATTGCACACCCAACTTGTGATGCATATGCACTAACAACATTCATCATCACACCTCCAGTTTCCAGCTTCATAATCATTACTCTGCCTGACACTCTTTTCACCTCCAAAACACTGTTCCTTCAGAATAACCCCTACTCTATTTCTCCTCCCCTCCACACCATGATAGAACAAATTGAATCCACCTCCAATCCACCTGGCCTTACTCCTCTTCCATTTAGTCTCTTGCACGCACAATATATCAGCCTTCCTTCTCTCCATCATATCTGCTAACTCTCTCCCCTTACCAGTCATACTGCCAACATTCAAAGTTCCTACCTTCAGTTCCACTCTGTTTACCTTCCTCCTCTCCTCCTGCCTCCGGACACATCTCCCCCCTCTTCTTCTCCTTCTTCTTCAGCCAACAGTAGCCCAATTTCCACCGGCACCCTGTTGGCTAATAGTACAATACAATACAAACAATACAATTTATTTTTGCCAAAAAAACAAAAAGTGCCACAATGGGCTTTAACAGGCCTTGCCTCTTGACAGCCCCCCAGCATTGACTCTCTAAGAAGACAAGGAAAAACTCCCCAAAAAACCCTTGTAGTGAAAAAATAGAAGAAACCTTGGGAAAGGCAGTTCAAAGAGAGACCCCTTTCCAGGTAGGTTAGGCGTGCAGTGGGTGTCAAAAAGAACAGTACTGGGATCTCTCACACTTTTGCCATTCCAAAGACACCCCTAGTGGTAGATGCTGGGGGAGATGCCCTTACTGTATATCCATAGGATCTACATGCTGCAGAAACAAAAATTAAGATAAAACACACAATTATAAGTCCATTAACATTAACTCTTTTAAAGGGGAAGAGAGAGTAGGAGAGAAGAAAAAAAAAGCCCTAGCTGAGAGTGTGTCTGAAGAACATTGACCTCCAAGATGTCAGTGGTGAGTTAAAACAGGCCAAGTCACAGTTCTGACGGCCAAATCCAACAGGCTGTCCTCCTCTTGAGCATTCTACAACACAGTAATATATAATTAAAGTTAATAATTTAGAAATTACAGAACAGTCTTTAACCTCTTTTATTTTCTTTTATTTTCTGTTGTTAAAAGGAAAGGTGATATAACACAGTGGTAAACATGCCCCTGTCCCAGCTTTTTTGGAATGTGTTGCAAGCATCAAATTCAAAATGAGTGAAGATTTGCAAAACAACAATAAAATTTATCAGTTTGAACATTCAATATCTTGTCTTTGTAGTGTATTCAATTGAATATAGGTTGAAAAGGATTTGCAAATCATTGTATTCTGTTTTTATTTATGTTCTACACAACGTCACAACTTCATTGGAATTGGGGTTGTAAGTTCTAAGAATTGGAAATAATATGTGCAGTTGAGAATGAGACTGAAAGATTTGTTTATACTTCAAATACCATAGATTTCATTTTGTATTTCTCATTTATCCAAAAATGCAAGAAAAGCCAAGGAAATAATAAACTGCTCGTTTCTTACTTGCACCAACTCTGATGAAATGAAGCGCTATCCATGACTTGGTTTACATCCTGTTTTCATCTTTCTATTTCTGCTTAGCAGACTTATTTCAACAAAGAATTGGGGGCCTGCTGCATTTTTAAGATAACCTTACTGTGCAAATACATCTTGTCCTGACATCCTGCAGTTTATTTAAGTTTCTGACTCTAGTAGTCTAGTCTTAACAGTATGGAGTGTCTGCTTTCAAAATCTGTTTATTAGAGCTCAGAATGAAAAATAACTGCAAACAACTGTTTATAAGACTCAAGATGAAAAGTCCTCAGTCCTTCTTTCTTATGTTATCTCTTGTGCATTTACAAAGTAACAGATTTACACTTGTATCCCACACTTGCAGAAAGAGTGCATAAGCATTCTGGACATGGGCACTCATGTTTAGGGCTAGGCCATGCTCTGGAGGACCAACCATCATTTTGCATAATAATGTTTTTTTTTTTTTATCATTTAATAACTTTTAGTGTAGTTTTCTAATCTGTAGTGGCTATTCAGCCCTTGGAAGTTTTATTGTTTTGCAACATTGAATCAGAAGGGATTTAACTAGGCTTTTTTCACACTGATCAGCAAAAAAGAAAATAATGTCAAAGTGAGAGTAGATATGTGTAACATGGCCTAAATTAATTAAAATTTAAAGCAGACAACATTTGATTGCATAAATGTTCAATGTGACACACTTCCACCATTGCTGGTGCAGCCAATTGGTTTTAGAAGTCACATAATGAGTTCAATGGAGATCACCTGTCTGGGTTTCAATTGAGTGTAGTATAAAATGCGCCATACCTGGAAGGTCCAACTTATGGTGATTCAGTATGTTGGCCTAACCTACACAGTGAAGACAAAAAGAACACACAAGTCAGGGAATGAAGACAATACAACATTCTAGTCACTGAAAAAAACACAAAAAGTGATCATGCAAGAAGAAGAAGACTAGTGAGCGAGGCCACCAAGAGACTTATGATAATTCTGAAGGAGTCACAAGTGTAAAACAAACAGTGGAATACAGAAAAAAGGTGTGGGGTAGCCACCCCATATGCTTGGTGTAACAAACAACAATATGTCTTTACAGACGTGAGCCCAAAACATAACTTAATGTGACTAGAGGCAGAATGATGTCTGTGATACGTGGGGTCATGGAGACTGGAAACAGAAGTGATGTGTTCTAGGAGGTAGCTTCTTCAGATGGTCTGCAGAGGGAAAGAAGAGAGAGTGTTAGAATACAACGCCACCCTCTGGTCCTGCAGAGAAACACATTTACTCGAACCCGTAAAGTGTCTCCCATGTCCACGTGTGTGACACAAGCTACAGTGCTTTAGACTGGAGAGACTGAAGGTATAGCTTTTGGGAAAGTGCAAGAGATTCTAAAATAAGCAAGAAGGTATAATAAGACAAAAACTATAATTTTTAGTCTTATTATACCTTCTTGCTTATTTCAGAATCATCAGACAAAGTGCCAGGTCTGTGATAAGCCAAACACTGCACATTATCAAAACCTTTGGCAGATCGTGTCACAGATTTTTATTTTTGCTTTTGTAAACAGTTTTGGGTCCAGCTGCATACATCTAATGAGGGTAAGCAGCACAGACAAATGTGTCATCTTTCTGGGGCTGTTTTAATCCTGACATAGGAAATGGGCACCAGTGAGAGGAATGTCAGCAAAAGAAAGCAATAGGCTGCCCAAGCTGAGAAAGATAATTGGAATCTGCTAGAGGGGGCAGAGTGAGGGTCTTACATGCTGGTGTGCACAGGAGAGACTGTGTTAAGCGGATTATGGCATTGCATGCCGATGTGAGTGTGGCATGTTGAGAGAGAGAAGCAGTATAATTGGATTAAGGCATCTAAGGGTGCTTGTCTTTTTCTCATTGGGTGTACGCAGTGCTGGGTGGATTAAAGTCGGTGGAGGATGTGTGGTTAAAAAAGGAGAAGGGGTAAGTAGTCCCTTAATAGAGTGCTGTTGCTTTTGAATTCATCCTCACAGGTGTATTGCTAAACTGATATCAGAGAGAGAGCAGGGAGGAGTGGAGGGCACAAATTGGTCCTTGATCGATGTGGAAGTGAAGGACAGATCATAAATGCATGATCTGGCAAATGGGAAAGCAATGAGAGAGCGAGAGAGACTTGGTATGGTAATGTATGGAAAGGCAGATGTAAAGACATTATGATTGGGCCCTCAGTGATATAGAGAGAGAGGTTTGGAACCAGTCGTGGAGAAAGCGAGATGATGCTTCATTTCTTGATCTAGTTACATGGAAGGAGTGTTTTAACATCTTCTTTTAACCATTGAGTTAATGATATTTTTTATTTATAAATGTTTATTTTTCTTCTTCAGTCAATGAAAATAGTCTGTATTTCAAAGTGCACATTTTCTTCATTCCTGAAAGAAGACACTTGAGCTAAAAACAACAGACACTACAGATTTTACACTTTAAGAAAAAATGTTGTCTGAGTGTCTCATTCTCTCATTGGGAGAGCCTGGCCATGAACTACAAGATGCTTAAAAGTCTGATTTGTGCTAGGCCATGTAAAATGTGAAAACATCCAAAGGAATGAGTTCTTTTTATAGGCACTGTGTATTCTCTTGGGGGAGTAACACCAGCTCAGGGGATGTTAGGTACCTGAATAAACTGATCAGGAAGACCAGCAGTATTACAGAACTGATCATGGACTCACTAGACACAGTGCGAGAAAAGAGGATAGTGTCAAAATTAGACACCTTCATGACTATTTCTGCATAGCCTTCTCATCATGAATTATCCTGGAGCACATTTAGTCATAGGCTTGTTCCACCATGGTGTTCTAAGAAAACACTACTGAAGATCCTTTTCTCCCACAGCCATCAGATAATAACTTCTGCTGTTGTGCCAGTCTTCACACTAGATGGTTGCATTGGTATACAGACTGTATTTCTTTATGGACAATGCACATTACATGTACACTGGGTATACTGTGTGTTCATTTCTGAGTCTTACATTTATGTATACACTTTCATTTTACTGTTGTACTATATAACTTAATGTTCTATACTGTATATCTGCTGGAGAAAGTCTATTTCCTCTTGGGGACATTGTCAGATAATAATAATAATAATAATAATAATAATAATAATAATAATAATAATAATAATAATAATAATAAAAATAATAATAATATAGCACCTTTCCCAAGCTCAAGGTTCATAAACAACAGCAGGGTACATGTAACATTGGATACAAATACAGCATTTTCTGTATAGAACACTGAACAGATGAATACAGGATATACAAAGCATTAAATAAAATAAAAGAAAAAATAAACTAGAGTAAAATACTAAATTCCTGAAGAAATAACATAATCTCTATATATATGAAATCCAGCATTTGTCTATCTGTCCGTATGTCTGTCCACTTTCACGAGAGAACTACTTAATGGATTTTGATCAGGTTTTTTTGTATAATTTGCTTGAACGTTCCGGTTGATTTTGCAACTTCTCTCATCGCACTAAGTATCATAGTTCACTTGAGGTACCGATTTATTTGTGAGAATCCGAGAGAGACGCAGCGGGCCGAAGGGAGGGGGCGGGGCCTCGAGGTGTTCCTTACCTCCACTTAGCTAGCAAATGAGAGAGAACCACTTAGCGGATTTGGATCTGGGTTTTTTTTTTTATAATTTGCTTGAATATTTTTGCGACTACTCTCTTCATGCTAAGAATCATAGTTCGCTTGCAGGAGTGATATAATTGTGCTAATCTGAGACAGAGGTTGCAGGCCAAGAGGAGGGGGAAGCATGATGTCATGAGTGGGAAGCCAGGCAGGGCCCTCCTCACAGTTCTGTTTCACTACTATGCAGGTGGAACCACAGGGGATGCCTAGTTTGTTATAAAACACACATACACAGAAATTACCCTGAGCATCTGGAGAGAGAAGTAAACTGAAAAAAGAGGCAGAATGTTAGGTTAAGTTAAAAGCCTCCTAATTAATTTCAGGAGGTTATTCCAAAGTCTGGGCGCTATACAGCTGAAGGCCCTGTCCTCAAGCTGTTATCCTCTGTTCTCGAAGTCATGCCTATACCTGGAAAAATTGCATTCTTCTGTTTACTTACAGCAAAGTTATTTGAAAATTCTATTCTATTCTAATTCTGTGTTTGTTTCATAAAGTGTTTTGCGTTTATGCCTTACTCAAAAGTATAACATTTTCTAAGCTGTTCACCTGGTAATCTTTAAGCCAAGTCTAAATCCAACTATAGTGAATTTTGAATTTAACTACTATTTTAAGCATCTGATAATTTTATCCGTCTTACCATTAAAAAGTTTAGCATAAATTTTAGGCCTTCTTTATTCTTCTCCCAAAGGCTATTTCAGGTTATAGTTACTAACATTTTAGCATTAAAGCATAAAAATATAACACATTTCGCAAACAAGAGACCACTCAGTCCACTAAACTCTATACCCCAGAATCTCATTCACACGCTTTTTAAAAGCTGTCAAGCCTTCTGCTTCAGATGACTTAAAGGTTTATTCTTGATTTGGATTTTGAAAAGTGAGGAAGTGGATGGAAACAATAAAGCTTAAGGTATTCCATCTTTCATTGACTAAAAGCATTACATATTATATAAAGGACTTTATACAGAATGTAAGAAGCTGTGCTTGTTCAGTTACATTAAGAGGTAAACTGTAAAATATCAGTTTAGTCAAGGCTAATGATTTCATTTACAGTATTTGAAGCTGCAACTTTTGGAGCTGCTTAAGTAACAGATTTAACAAAATAAAATAGGAACATAAGAACATAAGACAAACCAGAGGAGACCCTTCAGTCCATCAAGCCGATTGTTTAGCTAATAGCTAAGTTGTCCCAATATCTCATCCAGATTCTTCCACCCAAGGCAAACTGGTCCTAGGTGAGGGATGAGACAAAGAGCGGTTAAACAAACCTCCTATGACAAAAAACAATTTTGGACGGCGTTTTCCCTTGCCCGGACGCGGGTCACCGGGGCCCCACTCTGGAGCCAGGCCTGGAGGTGGGGCTCGATGGCGAGCGCCTGGTGGCCGGGCCTGCACCCATGGGGCTCGGCCGGGCACAGCCCGAAGAGGCAACGTGGGTCCCCCTTCCCATGGGCTCACCACCTATGGGAGGGGCCAAGGAGGTCGGGTGCAGTGTGAGTTGGGTGGTGGCCGAAGGCGGGGGACCTTGGCGGTCCGATCCTCGGCTACAGAAACTGGCTCTTGGGACGTGGAATGTCACCTCTCTGAAGGGGAAGGAGCCTGAGCTAGTGCGCGAAGTTGAGAGGTTCCGGCTAGATATAGTCGGACTCACCTCGACGCACAGCTTGGACTCTGGAACCAATCTCCTTGAGAGGGGCTGGACTCTCTACCACTCTGGAGTTGCCCCCGGTGAGAGGCGCCGAGCAGGTGTGGGTATACTTATTGCCCCCCAACTTGGAGCCTGTACATTGGGGTTTACCCCGGTGGACGAGAGGGTAGCCTCCCTTCGCCTTCAGGTGGGGGGACGGGTCCTAACTGTTGTTTGTGCGTATGCACCGAACAGCAGTTCGGAGTACCCACCCTTTTTGGAGTCCCTGGAGGGGGTGCTAGAGGGCATACCTTCTGGGGACTCCCTCGTTCTGCTGGGAGACTTCAATGCTCACGTGGGCAATGACAGTGAGACCTGGAAGGGCGTGATTGGGAGGAATGGCCCCCCTGATCTGAACCCGAGCGGTGTTTTGTTATTGGACTTCTGTGCTCGTCACGGATTGTCCATAACGAACACCATGTTCAAGCATAGGGGTGTTCATATGTGCACTTGGCACCAGGACACCCTAGGCCTCAGTTCGATGATCGACTTTGTGGTCGTGTCGTCGGACTTGCGGCCACATGTCTTGGACACTCGGGTGAAGAGAGGGGCGGAGCTGTCAACTGATCACCACCTGGTGGTGAGTTGGCTTCGATGGTGGGGGAGGATGCCGGTCAGGCGTGGTAGGCCCCAAACGTGTTGTGAGGGTCTGCTGGGGAACGTCTGGCAGAGCCCCCTGTCAGAAGTAGCTTCAACTCCCACCTCCGGCAGAACTTCGACCACATCCCGAGGGAGGTGGGGGACATTGAGTCCGAATGGGCCATGTTCCGTGCCTCTATTGTTGAGGCAGCTGACCGGAGCTGTGGCCGTAAGGTGGTCGGTGCCTGTCGTGGCGGCAATCCCCGAACCCGCTGGTGGACACCGGCGGTGAAGGATGCCGTCAAGCTGAAGAAGGAGTCCTACAGGACCCTTTTGTCCTGTGGGACCCCGGAGGCAGCTGATAGGTACCGGCAGGCCAAGCGGAATGCGGCTTTGGTGGTTGCTGAGGCAAAAACTCGGGCGTGGGAGGAGTTTGGGGAGGCCATGGAGAATGACTTTCGGACGGCTTCGAGGAGATTCTGGTCCACCATCCGGCGTCTCAGGAAGGGGAAGCAGTGCAGTGTCAACACTGTATATGGTGGGGATGGTGCGCTGCTGACCTCGACTCGGGACGTTGTGGGTCGGTGGGGGGGAATACTTCGAAGACCTCCTCAATTCCATTAACATGCCTTCCAATGAGGAAGCAGAGCCTGGGGACTCAGAGGTGGGCTCCCCCATCTCTGGGACTGAGGTCACCGAGGTGGTCAAAAAACTCCTTGGTGGCAGGGCCCCGGGGGTGGATGAGATACGCCCGGAGTTCCTCAAGGCTCTGGATGTTGTAGGACTGTCTTGGCTGACACGCCTCTGCAACATCGCATGGACATCAGGGACAGTGCCTCTGGATTGGCAGACCGGGGTGGTGGTCCCCCTCTTTAAGAAGGGGGATCGGAGGGTGTGTTCCAACTACAGAGGGATCACACTCCTCAGCCTCCCTGGAAAAGTCTATTCAGGGGTCCTGGAGAGGAGGGTCCGTCGGATAGTCGAGCCTCGGATTCAGGAGGAACAGTGTGGTTTTCGTCCTGGTCGCGGAACAGTGGACCAGCTCTATACACTTAGCAGGGTCCTGGAGGGTGCATGGGAGTTTGCCCAACCAGTCTACATGTGTTTTGTGGACTTAGAAAAGGCATTCGACCGTGTCCCTCGGGGAATCCTGTGGGGGGTACTCCGAGAGTATGGGGTACCGGCCCCCCTGATAAGGGCTGTTCAGTCCCTGTACGATCGGTGCCAGAGCTTGGTCCGCATTGCCGGCAGTAAGTCGAACCCGTTTCCAGTGAGAGTTGGACTCCGCCAGGGCTGCCCTTTGTCACCGATTCTGTTCATAACTTTTATGGACAGAATTTCTAGGCGCCGCCAGGGTGTTGAGGGGGTCCGGTTTGGTGGGCTCAGGATTGGGGTCACTGCTTTTTGCAGATGATGTTGTCCTGTTTGCTTCATCAGGCCGTGATCTTCAGCTCTCTCTGGATCGGTTCGCAGCCGAGTGTGAAGCGGCTGGGATGAGAATCAGCACCTCCAAATCCGAGACCATGGTCCTCAGCCGGGAAAAGGGTGGAGTGCCCTCTCAGGGTTGGTAGCGAGATCCTGCCCCAAGTGGAGGAGTTCAAGTATCTCGGGGTCTTGTTCACGAGTGAGGGAAGAATGGAGCGTGAGATCGACAGGCGGATCGGTGCGGCATCCGCAGTAATGCGGGCATTGCATCTGTCTGTCGTGGTGAAAAAGGAGCTGAGCCGCAAGGCGAAGCTCTCAATTTACCAGTCGATCTATGTTCCTACCCTCACCTATGGTCATGAGCTATGGGTAGTGACCGAAAGAACGAGATCGCGGAATACAAGCGGCTGAAATGAGTTTCCTCCGCAGGGTGTCTGGGCTTTCCCTTAAAGATAGGGTGAGAAGCTCAGTCATCCGGGAGGGGCTCAGAGTAGAGCCGCTGCTCCTCCGCATCGAGAGGAGTCAGATGAGGTGGCTCGGGCATCTGATCAGGATGCCTCCTGGACGCCTCCCTGGTGAGGTGTTCCGGGCACATCCAACCGGGAGGAGGCCCCGGGGAAGACCCAGGACACGCTGGAGGGACTATGTCTCTCGACTGGCCTGGGAACGCCTTGGATTCTCCCGGAAGAGCTAGAAGAAGTGGCCGGGGAGAGGGAAGTCTGGGCATCTCTGCTCAAGCTGCTGCCCCCGCGACCCGACCTCGGATAAGCGGGGGACAATGGATGGATGGATGGATGGATTCTTCTTAAAGGTGGTCAAGATTTCTGCTTAAACTACATGTCTTGGTAGTTTGGTCCAGAGTCCCACAACTCTTTGAGCAAAGAACTGCTTCCTGGCTTGTTTTTTAAATGCACTTCCCCTTAATTTCCATTGAAGTCCTTGAGTATCTGGATCTACTTTATTGATGCCTTTGAGGATTTTAAATATCTCGATTATGTCCCCACACAGTCACCTCTGCTCAAGACTAAACAAGTTTAATTCTCTGAGTATTTCAAAGTGGGACACATCTTTAAACCCTGGGATGCACTTGGTTGCTCTCCTCTGCACTCCTTCAAGTGCTTCTATCTCTTTCTTGTATCATGACAACCAGAACTGCATACAATACTCCAGATGCTGTCCTACGAGTGCATTATATAGTTTGAGCATAATGTTCCTTTTTAAGTTTTTAATTGCTTCTGTGCATTGCTTAGTCAATGAAAATGTTGTGTCAACATAAACACCTAAATCCTTTTCAGAGGTTGCTTCCTGTATGACAGTGTCTCCCATCTTGTATTTATAATTGATGTTCCTTTTGCTCACATGTAGCATTTTGCACTTTTCTACATTAAACTACATTGTCAAGGTGTTCATCCAGTCTTGAAGTATTGTCCAGGTCATTTTGAATTCTCTTCACTGCTTCCTCAGTGTCTGCCATCCTTCCAATTTTAATGTGTTCTGTGAATTTCACAAGTTCAATAACAGAATCAAGATCGTTAATACACTGTACATCAGAAAAAGTAATAGTACAAAAATAGACCCCTGAGAGACTCCACTGATGACCTCACTCCACATGGAACATTCTCCTCTTAGCTGTACTCTTCATCTCCTGCCAGTTAACCAACTAAATATCCAGTTCTGATGCCTACAGCTTCTAGTTTCACAATTAACCTTTTGTGTGGGACTGCATCAAAGGCTTTTTAAAAGTCTAGGAAAATTATGTTGTATGCTTTATTTTTGTGAACTATTCCAGTTGCTTCTTTCAAGGAATCTTAAAGGCTGGTTTGGCAGGACCTTCTTCTCATAAATCCCTGCTGGCTGCTATTTAGAATATTATTTTCATTTAGGTAATTTTCTAATTTATTTCTTATTATAGTTTCCAATACCAGACACTACATCGGACTATACCGGACACTAAAGCAAGTGATCAAATGAAATTTTAAGGAATCAGCTTCTTCTGAACAATATTTTGTTGACAATAGTTTAAAGAAGGTGTAATGCAAATCAAGGTAACATAATTGTTGCTATGAACTCAAGCAGGGGTGGGACAAAGTTGTTCCTAGAGGGCCGCAGTGGTTGTATGTTTTTGTTCCAACCCAATTGCTTAATAAAAAACACTTATTGCTCAAGTAACTCTTCTGCTTCATTTCAGTTGTCTCGCTCATTAAGATTTTGAACCTTTATTGCTTATTTTAGTCTTAATCAGCTGTATTCTTGGTTTCTGATTGCTCTTTATTGGTAATAAGATGCAAATGACAAAAAAAACATCATTTCTCCATTTAGCTTGTTTCCATTTACACCAGTGTGGATTTATCATGAACTATTTGGTTTAATTAAATACTTGGAAGGAAAGTGAAGAGAAAAAAAAGAAGGACTGAGAATTGATCATCCAAATCATCTGGATGATATCCTTAGAAAGGAAAAAAATCTAGGATGTGTGAATGACCTGACATGGCAGAGTTAAAGCACTAACAAGCCATGAAATTAAATAATTGGAAAGGATTGTTTTCTAATTAAGCAACTGGGTTGGGACAAAAACCTGCAGCCACTGCAGCCCTCCAGGACTGACTTTGCCCACCTCTGAACTAAAGAGTTTCCAAACACACAGTGTCCAGAAAATGCTCAAAATGCCCAGTAGATGGTGGAAAAATGTCAAAACCTGGCTAACAATGAAAAGGGTAACATTTAAACTTTAAAAATAAATTATTTATTATAAAAAAAAGCTCCAGAGAATAAAAAAGGCAAAAGAAGATGGAGAATGGAGATGGCCTGAAACAGCAAGGCAATCCAAATACTCGATCCAGAAGGAAAACTCAAAAAACAGAAAAATTCACTAAAACAAAGATAATCAGAATCCAGCAATGCTCTCCAATGCCATCTTTTCTCCACAAAGGACAATGGATTTCTCAGTCTTTTGACAGTGATGAGTATGTGGCCCACCTCTTGGGAAACCATTCACAAAATACACAGAATATTGCAGAAAACACATTGACATATAGAAACTAAATAATAAACAAAGTTAACATGAAGAATGAACAAAATTAACATAAATACACCATTTGAACCCCTACTGAACCTGGCTGAAACACAGCAGTGATTACGTGTGTTAAAACTGAATAACAAAAAGAAAAGAGTATGACAGACTATACAGTAGGATTAAAAGGTATATGGGATCACATAGTCTCCATATTGTCAAGCATTTTAATTGGTAATTAGTGGAAGAGATCTATATAGTATTGGTGTTTTTGGGGTGAATGCTAAAGAGAAGACTGAAGCAGGTAAACAAGAAGAGATATTAATTATTAGCATTAAAAGGACAAAGCCATGATCAAAAGCAGAAACACCTTCATTTATTTATTGGGTTCTAAACAAGTCTTTCTTTTAAATGTTTAATTTTATAGTTCAAACGCAGGCCATTATGCACAGCAGTCCTTTATATTATGGCTATAATGATAGCTTTAGATACTATCACAGCAATCAAAAACACAAATCGCAAGACCTATGGAAACAGACAAACAAAATGGTGGTGTCCATAGCAAGTGACGAGCAGAAAATTGTAAGATAACAAAATGATATATAATAGAAGCAATAAAAATAAATAATAACACAAAAAAATCAAATGTGTGCCATATATGCACATTCAAATGTGATCCTGATGTGTTACAGTTCTTCTTGATCTACTCTTTAAGGAACGCTAATTAGCCTTTTTCACACTTCCATGTTTTTTCTTCAGAAGGACTTTGTCGACGGGTAAAATCTCTTTCTGTTATCTTAAACAATGATAAGTGATTTGTGAAACGAGCTTCTGTAGTGTTTGTGTAGTACAGAATGCTCAAATTCTAAACAAAATACAAAAACGTCCCTGTTTGAGTTTCAACAGCATTCCCACTAGTGAAACACAGAGAAGAAAACTGATCCAAGGACATGAAGAATCACATTTTCATATTTCATGGCAGCATTTATTTGTCTTTTAGATTTCTGATCTGATGAGTACATAAAGTATATATATTGCTTTAAGACTGATGTTGTGTCAAGATTGGGGTCAAAGTGACAATGGAATTGAAGTTTGCAAGGGCAAGTGCTCATCTATGAGTTCATCTGTGAGAATCTGTGCGGAGGGAAAACAGAACAGTATTTCCCTTCTCAATAGTAATGGCACCTGCAATGATGCAGCATACATAGCTTAACTTAACTGCCACATGATTAAATTATTTTTTTCTAACAATTTAATCCATAAATGTAAATACTGTAAGTCCTTGTGTTTTCATGGAAGGAATTTAACAAATTGCATACAACAAACACGAGAAACATTTGAAAACAAAACAAAGGTAAATGATTGCTAGGTAAACATAATTATTTTATAAGATTACAACTAATTTAACTTTACCAGTGTGTTTCTTCGTGCCGGTCCCAAGCCCAGATAAATGGTGAGGGTTACATCAGGAAGGGCATCCGGTGTAAAATTTAGCCAAATCAATATGCGGACAGATGATCTGCTGTGGCAACCCCTAACAAGAGCAGCTGAAAGAAGAAGAAGAAGAAGAAGAAGAAGAAGAAGAAGAAGAAGAAGAAGAAGAAGAAGAAGAAGAAGTTCTATATTACAATATACTTAAATCTGTTGAAACAAAGCAAGTTGACATTTAAGATGAATATCAGGTTAGCTGAAACTGTTACCATACTGGCATTAGAAAGCTGACAAGCTTCCATCGATAATTGTAAAAAATGTTATTGCCTTTGTCCAGTTTAGATGCTTTTGGTGTGCAGTGCTTTTCAATCAGCACATTTTACAAAAATTAATTATTGGAAGTGAAATGAGAGAAAGGTAGAATAAACATGACCCATTGCTGGCTAACTCACAAAAAGTAGTTTACCCACCGATGTGTCACTGACAAATTTTATGATAAAGACTAATTGCTAAAGATATAAATGTTCTTAACTTGTTTCTATTTGCATTGTCAGATTGTATCATTTGTCAGACTTTTGAAAAGGAATTTATAATCCAGCAGATGAGTAGGAACATCAAGGGTTTCATAAAATTTTAGCACAACATGTACATACTGTATAGCTGTCCCCCAGATATTTAATTGACCCCAAACACTCTATTTGCTTCTTTCATCGTGTGTTTAGTTTTATCTTGAGAATGCTCTTCCAGTGATATACATTAGCCTTTATTGAACACATTCAGTTTAAATAAAAGAAAACAGTCTCTATTAATATTTCTTAACAGTAATCAAGGTACAGTCAAAAAATCAAACTCAACAAACAACATGGATTCTTAAATATTACTTAATATTTGCATACAATTAATTGTTCATTTATTTAAATACAGTAAGTGCCTTTTTCTTTGTAAATTCTATTACTGTCTCTCTCTCTCATTTTCTTTATAAACACCTAGAGAAGAGTGTCACACCTTTTAGTAAATCAAATGTTTCTGTTTTAATGCCACCTTGCAGTGTGGCTGGATTTTATTATCTGTGTATTTCAGAAATGTGACAGTTACAGATGAATATTAGCACTCACCTGTACATAAAATATCCAGTACAGGAAGGCCAGACAAACGTAAGGAGTGTGTATCAGATTTTAAAGATGTCAAAGCAGAGTAAAACTTCTCATGCTGGATATGGAACAAACAGACAAAATGTATTAGGTCAATTTATTAAGTAAATGATTTTTCAAAACATTTAAAGGGAAAATCCAAAGTATTTTAACCTTAACCCCTGAAAAAGGCACAAAAGGAATTAACAAAAAGAAAACCAAACTACACTACAGCAAAACAGAGGGGCATCACTAGCTTCTAAACTTATAGGGGTTTAGCCTCAGCTTTTTTTTTTGGTTCTTTATTTTGCCTTATCCAATTTCTTGTATTAGAAATTTGTTAGTTTTCACATACCTCTTGGGGTCAGCCATTGTACAGCACTCCTGGAGCAATTACAGGTTAAGGGTCTTGCTCAAGGGCCCAGCAGAGTAGGATCTCCTTTGACACTGACAGGGATTTGGACCGGCAACCTTCTGGACACCAGCACAGATCCTTAGCCTCAGAGCCACCACTCCACCCCAGTGAATGCGGTGGGGGGACTTGATTCCACTTGCATTTTCCATGCTGCTGATGACCCTGTTGTCCACCTTGGATATATCACGCTGTTGGCAGCCATTATAAAAACAGTAAATAGGAGAAAACAGGGAACAGGTGGGAACATCAGGGGCTATAAGCCTGAAATCAGGGGCTAATGCTGGCAAAATATTGTAGAGTTGGATAAATGATTTCATAAATAGTAGTGCCAGTCAGGCATTTTTGACTGGGTAGATGACACTGAAGAAATCTGCTGTGATCTCAAAAAATCACCCCTTAAAAGCCCATTTTGCATGAGAATAAAACAATACATTTACATTATTAGTAAAGATTATAAAATAAATTCAGCAACACACACTGAAAATTAGGACATCTGCAAACTGCCTACTGTTTATTGCTCATAGCCTTCATAAAAATTAAAGCTGTGTAAGATATGAAAAAAATTAAAAACACATCCTATTCCACATTTTGCTTTTTATAAGAATTCATATTAAAAAATTGTTGAAAATTTGAAAAAAGACTGAACATTACGAGAACAGTAAGAGCTGAGACTTCTGCTACACTGTACTGAAACAGGACATGGCATAGTGTAGTTTTTCCTGTATTTTCCTTAAATATGTGCTATAATGCTCTCTTTAGAGGCTTGAAAATGATTACATATTATGTGGTAACCGGAACTGCAGAAGCACGATAATCAAAAGTTTCACAAAAAAAAGTTAAAGGAGCCCAGCATTAAGTTCTCATATGCATACTTTATTGATCCCATTGACACAAAATTCTGTACTTCCTTCTTAGTGAAATGTACACCCGCAGTAAAGCCTCCATTAAAAATAAAGTTCTGAGATTTGTATTACATGTCATTAAAGCATTCTCAATCTTAGCCACAATGTTTTGCTGCCATCTTGTGACAAAAATTAGTATTGTAGCTTAGGAAAATAAATATTTCTAGAGGGCGGGGTGGAGGGCTGTTTTGGCTACAGTGGGTTGTTTGTGCTGCAAGTAATTATTGGAGTGTAATACTCAGCACATAACAACAAACTAAACAGAAGTACAGAACATATTGTAACAACCCAATAGCACTGACACTCATTGGATTTCCTTACCAAGTTGTTTCTTTAAGAAATATATTTCCTTATGATACTCTAGTTTCCCCCAAAAATCTAAAGACATTCACTTAGTTTAGCTTGTGAATAAAAGATGGTCAAGTAAGAGCAAGTAAGCAATATGATGGATGGGGCTTCCATCACAATTCATTTCTGCTATACGCTCATTGCTGCCAGACTAGGTTATTTTATTCTTATTCTGAATTTATGGATAAGGAAACAAATGCTTGCAATTTCTCTGTCATTTTCTTTTTTGTTTTAACTTCAATGAAAGCTGATTGGTCAGTTTGGCTTTGGTGACATGGCGAAAGAGGAAGTATGAGTGTGAGACACAGAAGGAGGAGGAGTAAGTTCTGGCATGCTGAGGGAGCTGACCATCAAAGACAGTAGGTATAAAACCAGACAGAAGGTGAGATAGGGGCCTCGAAAAAAAATGTGCTTGACAGAAGGAACACTGGTGAAGAGAGGTTCAGACAAACATGAATACAGAGGAAAGGCGCTAAAGGTATATATGGGGCAAGTCATAGTAATTTTTTTGTTTATTCTGTTATGCAGTTACGTGACACAACTCCCACCTCATGTAAACAATGAACAGGACAAAGCAAAAGTAAAAATAAACGTATTAAAATGGTGAGAAACCCCATAAAACCAACTCTTCATCTCAAAAAACTTAAAATAACTCAACATACTTACATAAAAACAGGTAATTGCTACAGATGGCTGATAATCTTGCATACTTAACTAACAAAGTCCCAGTAATGCAATCTCACACTTTTTGTTTCTCTTTTTATCGACATATAAACATTCTGGTCTGTCTTTCTCTTGACAGTGGAGGCCTTGCCCCAACTCACCCAACGACTCTGGATTCAATGGACCTTACAACTTTGAAAACCATTCTAAGGTCAGTTCTTACTTTTGTTAGAGATCCCAAGCTAAAGCTCCCACCACCAGTAGTCTTTGATATTCCTGTCAGGCGAAAGGCCCCCTTCTATTATCCTTTGATATCTCTGTATCTCTGAGCCTTCAATTGCTTTAAAAGATACATGTCTTGTCTGAGCTCTCATCCTCTATAAACCAGAGGGTCTTGTATTATCTTTTGAGCCCTCCATGGCCATTTTATCTCTTTCTGTCTCTTTTAGCTGAGGATTAGACATCCCTGACAACTGATGAGCTTCCCGTCCTCTCCAGTCCTGGAGGACTATTTTAATATTTTCACACAAGCTGTATCTCACATTTAGCTCCCTTTTCTAAATCCCCTTTGGGGCATCTGGTAAGGTTACAGGGCTTACTGCCAATGGTGATGCCCTTGATCTTTAACTAACATGAAGTGTGTCATCAGTGTCAGCATAAGCTTCTGCTAGGTCACTATGGCTTTGCTGGGCCCTCCACCTATTTTGAACCGGGTCAGTAAAAAGAAAAATGCTATCTGATGCTCCCAACTTGTAGTATCTGATTAATATGCATTGCATGTACTTTTCTCAGAGAAGCTGTCTATGGGAATCGTTTCACTTAGGTCAACAAATACAGTAAATGTTTCTGACCACTTCCTGTGACAATGACAAAATGAAAAGAGATAAGCTTCCAACAAATCATTTTTTCCACTGCATTTTTCTATCAAAGTTTATTTAATTTTACTATTTTTCCAGTCTGTTATATTCTTGTAACAACAGCCATCGGTTTTCTCCATTTATTTATTTGAATGTACCAAGCGAACAGATCTACTGTAGAAATGAAAACTTTCACAAGCAAAGTAATACCTTTGTATACTTGCAATGATATTGCAACGTAACATATTAAAATGTGTGCTCAAGCGCCCTGAGCATGAGATAGGCACTATATAAATAAAATGTATTATTATTATTAAATCACTGTATCAATGAACATTAACATGTATATGTAGGCATTTATATTGTTGCAATTCATATGGAAAGAAGTTACATGTCATCAGTATTTGCATAAAACAGGTAAGAATCAGATCTGACAATGACACCTTAAACTACTAGATATCAGCATTATGAAAACAATTGTGCCATAGAGTAACATTAAGCACTGGAAGACCCATCAGATAATAGAGGATTTTATAAGTGACTCATTCAATATTGCAGTGCTGAAAGAGCAAAGCACTACCTGAATGTTTTTGCTAATAAATGTCTCTGTAAAGTCCATTGCATAAATCTTTGATATACTTTTTGTTTAATTCCAAGAACTGTATTGCAATACAGCATTTCTGCACCTAAGGCCTTCTTCTCCCTCTCTCTCTTCTCTCTCACATACAATTTTGCTAAAACACAATGTGCGCCAGCCCTGGGGCTTTACAAAGCAACCCAAAGCTAAACTTGTTATAAAAACACCTTTAGCATCATATCAAAGCTCTTATACAGTTCTATCAGTGTTATGAAATGTGTTAAAACATGTACCTTGTGAACTTTCTGCTTGATAAAGTCACATGCTGGAAAATTCGCAATCCGTAGCATTCCTTTGAATTTATTTGATATTTGTATTGGATTTTTAAACAGGGATCAAGGTAGTCTAGGAAAAAAAAACATGGAAATGGTGTAGAAACCCAGACTATTGAAAAGTATCAGAACAAGATGTCTGGTAGTGTAATATTAGTACTTTCTCAGAAAAGAGGTTATAGGGACCAGGAGCAAACTATTAGCAAACAAGCATCTCTCAGGGATATAATGAGATACTGGGACAAGATTGATGGACTGAGTTTATAATACTCAAAGAGAGACAGAGAAAGAGAAAATGGTGGAGAAACACATTGTATGTGTTCTGGAGTAAGGGTAACACCTGGTAGTGGTAGATCTTTCTAGAACACTGAATCAAGGCTTGAATTTGATATTGGAGAGAAAGGGTTATTTCAAGCCAATATACCAACAAATAGGAGGATTTTATGGCACTGGGGTGGTGGGTCGGGGGTTATTTGTTTGAGGGGTTTTAACGCATGCAGCATTCAAGTGCTATCGGGGGAATGGTAAATACGAGTTTATGAGCTGGAAATTCCATGTGAATGCCCTGCAAGCTTGGAGCTACAAGTTGGATAATTCAGGTAAAGCAAAACTATCCAATTTCTACAAGATGTGACATAATGCTGACCATTCACCTTTGTCAGTTGTATAAAATAAAAAATATAATCTTATCAACCAGAAATGTAGTTTATGTGGGTGACTTGCTTTTAAAGCGAAGTGATACAATTTTTATAAATTTAGTTTGATATTTACTTTCAAGAAAAAAGTGCAGTTTATTTTTAATTATTTTTTTGCTGACCAAGAAGCAAATCTGCAGCACGCGTGCGTTTCTCTGAAGTACCAGACCGAAAATTCATGTGACTGCACTGAGGTGGGATGGTGAAATGTCATAAGTTGAAATTCTGAAAACTCTAATAGCATGTAAATGCAGCAGTAGAGCTCATAAAGAATGATTTGATCATCATGGATTGCCTGATTTAACTTGATTTTACTTACCAGGCAACATAGTTGATAAGAATTTCTCTTATTGTTACACCCATACACATAACAAGGTCAATACAATTTATTGCACCATTTATGATAAATGCCATCATGAAACCTTATATACAGTAGTAATGAAAACTATATTGCACAAGACAAAAATATATAAAACAATATAACAATGCAGAATTGCACTCCTGGCAATATAATATAATATAATATAATGCAAGTTTTTATAAAATAGGCATAGGCAAATTTAGGTTAAATGGAGAAATTTAGAAGTCAGAAAAAACAGAACTAAATTAGAGACTGTGTTTAACCAGAGTGACTGCAGTAACAAAGAAACTGTTTATATGTCTAGTAGTTCTTACCTTTAGTGACCAGTAAGGTCTCCATGATGGTAATAAACGAAAGAGATGGTAAATTACGTGAGTTTATTCCTTGATTATATTTCCAGCACCTTCCCTGGCCCATGATATAGGCAGGACCTCAAGGGAGTCCAGTTTCAGACTTTTACAGTTACAGTCTTTTCTGCTGTCTGAATAACATGCTGCAGTTTATGATTCAAGTGAGTGTATGCATTGCCGTAGCAGATTTTTATGGAGAAAATGAGGATGTTTTCAGTAACAGTTATCTAACACTGAACCAGCACTGATTGGGACAGGTTAAATATTTTAAGATGACAGAGTGAAAATATTTGCTGCTGAGCTTTTTTTGATAACAGCAATTATATTTTCATCCCAGTTCAAACTATCAGTGATAGTTGTGCAAAATATTTAAATGATTCCACCGTGTTTGAAAGTAACACCGTTTATAGCAAGGGGTGCTAGAGGTAAGGAATGTCTCCTAAAATCCACAACCATTTTCACTGTATTTAAGGTATTCAAGTTAAGATTGTTGAGGATGTTCCAAGTGGCCAGCTGCTCCACCTGTCTCGGTCCTCATTCCAATCTGTAATCAGACCATTCGGTGAGATGTCATCAGCAAAGTTCTGCAGTTTAACCGAGAGTATAAGTCATTGGACGTGCAGTCATTGGTGTAGAGAAAGAAAATAAGAGGAGACAGAACACAGCCCTGAGGAGACCATGTGTTCAGAGCCTTCAGTGATATTTGCCCTTTTTCACTGATTTCTGTTCCTTAGATAGTCAGAAATCCAGAGACATGAGGAATAGTCCACATTCATACCTAAAAGATTTCTGTGTTAAACTGTGCAGAACTGAAATTCACAAAAAAGACTCAGGCATAATCGGCTGAGGTATCTAAATACTGCAAAATGTAATGGTGAGCCATGCTTATGGCATCTTAAACTGACCTGTTGGCATCACAAGCAAAGTATAGTGAGTCAAGGAGAGAATCTGGGACAGAGTTGAGATTCTGAGATTTAGATGTTTCAACGTAGCCTAATATGTGCATGCACTAAATTAATTCACTGACATTTTCTCTCCATTAACTGAAAAATAATACTTCTTAAAATTAATACAACAAAATAAAATTTAAGTCATTACTGTATCATTATTCATGAATTACTGAATACCAAGATAATTCAGGATGTTTTCCTTTACAAGAAGTCTGTAATAACAATACACTTTTTATATCATGTCGGTCAAAAGAATCACTTTCTCAGGCTTGTGACATTTTCTCTTGTGAGATTTATGTTTGCATCAGTATATAGGAAGACACTAGCTGGTTAACAGAGTATTATTTAATTCATATTTCAAATGTAATATACCTGATACGTATATCTTCCAAATTTTTCCCTAATTTTTAGATTTCTCTGAACTTTAAGACTACCTTTTAGGAAATCAAACGTGTCAATTTAAGATTAATATTTCTGAATTCCCATGAAAACAGAGTTTATTCTGGTGTTTTCAAGCTACTGCACATAAGTGATCAGTTTCTGCCGTTGCTTTTGCTTGTGTGTTAAATAGTTATTGAAATGGACTGACTGTGAATGCAGAAATTAATTGTAAAGACTGATATCAATTGTATGTATTTTATTCACATTTTAGTTGTTATACAAACATACTAATAAAAATAACTTTGATTTAAAAAAATCCAACAAAAGATACAAACTTTACATTTCAGGTAGCTCAGCTTTGGGTGTCTGTGAGATTAGACACTTCCATTGTATGAATGGAAAGTTTTGCCTTGTGCTTCAAAACATTAACAAATGTGTGGCAAATGTAGAAGTTTTGAAATCCTAACTATGTCAATTTTACTTTAGAATGCTGTATAGACACATGTATGGATGAGTACTAAGATGGCATCATGTGCAAGCCTGGATTCTGTCTTGGGCCCAGTGTAACTGGGATAGGTGCCAGCTCACAGTGACCATAAACCCTAAACACATGGATTAGAAAATGCATGGTTGGATAGACAATTGCAGTCATGTGTATAGAAATTCAAGGATAAATGTGAAGCTTGCATTCCTTTAGATAGATAGATAGATAGATAGATAGATAGATAGATAGATAGATAGATAGATAGATAGATAGATAGATAGATAGATAGATAGATAGATAGATAGATAGATAGATAGATAGATAGATAGATAGATAGATAGATAGATAGATAGATACTTTATTAATCCCAAGGGGAAATTCACAATATCTATTGTGGATGTGTGTGGTGCTTTATTAAAAAGTGAATAATCTTGCCACTCATGCAACTGTAACTGACTGGAGCCATCATCAGCAAGCACGAATCATGTATTTTTATTACTCAGCTAATTCTGTAATGGCATAAAAGTGGCAATAACGAAGCATGGTTTAATGAGTGATTTTTAAAATGTAGTTGGGATACCCACAATCCCACGCCAAAATTCAAGCCCTGTAGATGTCCAGCATAATCATCTGTTAGGAACGACACTACAGAAAAATTTGAAGTGGGACCTGGAAAGAAACTTGTATGCTTTCCCAGTTCGTCTAAGAGTTGCCTTACACTTTACATAGAAGGGACAGAGGTGGGTGGGTCACCTCTTTTTGGCACACAGGGTGAGTATAGCATCCTAAGGTCTGCAGAACCGACAACATGCTGATTATTACTGGAGATAAGCATAATAATTCCTGCTAAATTAAATTTAGAGAGAAACTCAAATGCTGCAGTATTTCTTATCAGTTACCCAATTCTAGATTTAAGCCCACATTCAGAAAACATGAAGAACTCACTTCATTGTGTTGAATACAAAACTAGCCATTCTCTTGTTTATTTCCTTATATATTTGTACATGGGTGGCCCAGTAGTGCAGTGATTAGGACTGTGTGGATCCAGCATCTTCATTTTGAGTTTTGTAACTGGTTACTGTTGGTGTGGAGTTTTCACCTCCTCCTTGTATCCACTGGATAATTAGTAATTCTTAATCAGATCTTTTGAGAGTATGCTTAAATAGTCATTGAGATACAAAGCTTGGTTCTTGACTAGTGATAGGCTTCAGCCCTCCAGACCCTGGATTGGTTTGGTAATGTTAGGTTATTTCTAGATGTCTAGATGTTTTACAGTACTCTCTAGATTTCAGCAAACACCTAGTAGTTTAATATAAAATAAGAATCAGGAAGCAGTGTTCTTATAGCCCAACACACATCTCTTCTATTGTATTTGCTAACATTGTAGACCCTCCAAAGACTCATATTCTTTTTCTCTTCTGGTGACATTTTATATAATAAACTTAAATGCTCCGTATTGTTAAAATACTTTAAAGTCTTAACTGGGAACTACCTGTCTCTTGCATGACTGTCATCACATTTGATGTAATAGTCCTAAAGTCACTCTGTGGCCTCCAAGCTCACATCTGGAGCAATCTATTCTATTACAATATCAGTTCAATTTTGACCTTCATTTTCATTATTATAATTATTTAGGCAGTAGATTGAGTAACATGTTCAGTGTCACACAGTGTAAAAGCAACTTTTCTTTGTTTCTGACATAGGCTTATTTTACAGAGGAACAATTAAGATTGGTATACAAAAAGACAAAACAATTGGTCTGAAACAAAATTATCCCTTTTAAAAGTCACAGCAAGGACTAAATATCTACATCAGTGGAAATTAGTATATCAAAAATTCTAAAATGTGAAAAACAAACATCTGGGGACTTTCATTCATGTGCTTCAGAGGATCTCCTCATGGGCTCGATCACGATATGTGATAACCCACCGGGGACAGCTCCAAGAAACCAAGAAACCATCCAGTGAGGGCACATAGCCCTCTGCGACCTGTCATACTTGCACCCTGCCACAGGACCTATGGTTCATAGATGGAAATAGTTATTTCTATAATGATAAAGCACCACTACACATCTAGCTCTAACATGAGTTGAACGACATGATAATGGGTAAATCATGTCTAGAGAAATATTGTGTATGTTTTGTAATACAAAAGAGTCTTCACCTTGTCACTTTAAAGTTGTCTCTGGTCAGTAATGCAGCTGTGCATTTATGAAGGCCAAGTTTTAGACTACAAGTGCTGCTGCTTTGCAGTAAGGAGACTGTGGAAAATTGTGGGTTCGCTTCCCGGTTCCTCCCTGTGTGGATAGCGCTTTGAGTACTGAGAAAAGCGCTATATAAATGTAATGAATTATTATTATTATTATTATTACATTTGGGTGTAATCTAATTGCTAACATGTCTGTAGGCTCATATCCCACCTATTGTTTACAGTCTGACCCTGATCAGTTCACTTATCTCCAATCTAATCCTCTACCTGTTTCCGGAGTAAGACATACTGCATACAAGTAAGCATCTCACTTTATAAACAGTAAAATATCAACAGAAGGGATCAAGAAAGGATTACATCAGCCTGTTCACAACGAAAACTAAAAGAAACAGCTTGACATTTAAACATTGATATTTCTAATTTTCTTCTACCAAGAATTAGTATTCTACTTTTTCCTTGTTCAGACAAAGAGCTCTATAAACAATGGGCATGGGCATGAGATCAGAAACAATCTCTGAGTAATTTATTTTAAATAATTATTACTTAAAACATTTTACTTGAAAATAATTTATATGTAACTTGTTTGGATCTGCATCTGAGATGTTACAGGGTTGACATCACTACCCTGCAGTCAAAAGTGTGCAAGTCTAGGAGGGTAGCCTTTTAGTTCAAAGGGTTTGTCAATCTGTCTTACTCTGAAGCACATTGTGTTATCTGTGTTTACATTCACAAATTATGTAAACACATATTACAAAATGAAGGCAGAGGAGGCTTAAAAAGGGTTGGAGCTCCAGGAGGAAGCCACATTTAATAGTGAAGGTGGAGGGTGAGAAAGTTACTGCTGGCGAGTGCCAAAACACACACCCAAAATGATAATGAATTTTTTTTCGCCTATGGTCATTTGACAACCAGCATCTCACTAACAACCTCCTTTAATGGTGGTTACGTGGCCCTGATGGGAAGACAGGTGGAGCTGGCTTGGGGGGTGCTTTTTTGAGCATGTTCCAAGTACTCTTTTGTCAAAGGTCGGATTTTACTAAACTTGTTGCACAACTGTGCAATGTATTCAATTGTGTTTGTGGAGCGGCTGGCTTCGGACTCCTGGCCCTTTCTAACAATTTCTAATAAACAGAACCTCAAACTGGGAGAAGCCTGTGGAGGCTAGTGTCACTTCCCAGTAGACAAAGAGTACTGGAGTAGGAGGTGATCCCAGTCTTTCACATCTTCCTTGGCCACCCTTCTCAACATTTGTTCTAACATCTGTCTGAGGATGGCAGACTGATGTTTTAGCTGCCCTGTGGGGACATGTCCTGTGGATACTGGGTGACATAATCTAGGAAGACACAAATGTATTTCTGTCCCCATTCCAAAGGTTCAAGCAGGCCGATGATACAATAATATGGGGAGTGGGAAATGCTGCTGTTTACAATCAATGTGTTTTGATATTTATAAAATTTTCATTTTATTATTTTTTGAATGCAATTTTGCTTTACAGAATGTTTTTACATGTGCAGAAAATTTTTGTACATTGCCTATTGTTATGCATCTTTATCCAATTAATATTGTGACTCATCAGATTTTGAAGTTGTTTCAAACCCACAAGTTGTTCAGTCACATAACTAATCAAATTAAATATTTTTCCCTTGGTGGAGAAACATTCTCATGGTTTGTCAACCTATACCTGACCCATGTCTTAAGGGATACAATGAGCAACTGCCTTAGATTGCCAGGAAAGAGACATAAAATTCAAAAGGCACACAACTTTAGGTATACTTAAAAATCACTACATCAAAATAATTTACCAGTTTGTATATTCTCTAATGAAAGTATCTGCATAATCTATTCTTTTAGAAAGTAACAGATGAATAAATAACACTGATTATGGGGAGTCTATCCATGAAAACTAATACTTTTGAAAATGCTCTCCAAAGCCGTATACTTCGCTCATTGGTTAAGCATTGTGTTGTGGGTGAAAACAAAGCTTTTCAAAAATGCAGACTGTAATCGCACTGTGATTGGTTTGTGTTTATTAGCACCTTGACTGGATCCTGCTCATTACATGGCCTACTTACCTAATTGGTCCCCCCTCATGGAAGCAAACTATATTCCAACATAGTTGACACAGAAGAGTTGTTTTCCATGTCGCTTATTGTGTTGCTCACATGTATGCATCTAAAATGCGTATTGCACATTTTGAATGCTGCATACATGTGCAAAAGGTAAGTAACAGATTTGTGATAAATCTTATGGCCAGTGCTGTTACCACACCTTCAAGGATTTTTCTGCCAATGTGTGCATGCCCAGGTTAGGGGATCATCTACGGCAAAAGCATTTTGGCCACTTTAGTGTGGACCAAGATACTTTCATAAACAATGTGAAAATGCTAGTATGGGCAATGATCATTTTGGTTTAAGAACATTGTTTTTAAATGAAAATGTAGCAGTGTGGATGAAGCTTTAGTGTCTTCATTTTCCATACAAGTACTGTATTGAAAGTTACTAGAAGGAAAGGTGATATAACACAGTGGTAAACACACTTACTGCATATCTCAGGCTTTTTAGAACTTGAAGAATGAGAGTTTAGAATGAGTGTTTACTTACTTAAGTACATTAAGTGTATTAGGTTAAACTTTACATATCTTGTCTTTGTATTGTTTGAAATAAAGAAGCATTTTTTATTTGTATGTTTTATCCAGTTCCAACTTTTATAAATGGTGTTGTATAACTACATTGGTTCTATGTTGAGAAAAGAGACCACCAGTGGTAGTGGACAAATGCTAGGATGGTCATCTCCTGTGACAAATATGTGGACGTAATCAAATAATTCATGTATGGCATGCTGGATAAGAGGTCAGAGTAATGTGGAGAAAACCTACTCTTGTGAAGAACATGTAAAGTCTACTTTGAACTTTTCTTGCTGGAACATTTTGATAGCAGCTCCACTGTACTGTCTCGGCTTATATATTTTAATATATTCTAGAATTTGTCTAAAGGGTGTAAATGCCACATGAGTGGGACGGGCATCCCGGCCAGAAGAGGGGATGGTTCCTTACCCAGACGGGAGGCTCCCAACAGGCATATAGGCATCCCGGCCGAGGAAGAAGGAGGGATCAGATGCAGAAGGAAGAACCAAAAGGGATGGACAGACAGCCCACTGGAAAAGAAAGACGTTGCTGGAGGTTTATTATTCCCCCAGCACGCTAAATGGCAGTAGCCCCGGAGCTCGGTGCACAGTAGAAAACCAGCAGGGCATGTGTGGTTCAGCACAGCAGCCCTGCTAGGGTAACTGGGTGCCACGAGAGGGCGCTGTAGGGAGACAAGCTCCCTATTGTAATGGACTTCCATGCGACTCGGAAGTGCTTTCGTCGGCAGTCACCCTGGCACCGGAAATACTCACGGATCTGTAATAAAAGGGAGCACACTCCCTTATCCAGGCAAGTCGAAGCTGGGAGGTAGTGGAGCAATGCTTGAGTGGAGGAGGGTAGTGCGGTAGGGAGAAAGAAAGTATTGTGGAGAGGAAGACCTGTGTTTGTGTTTCTGCTTGTGCTTGTATCACTTTTTAAAGGTATTTTAATAAAAATACCTTTGAGTATTTGAACCCGGGACAGTGCAGGTGTGTTCATGTTGGGGATGGAGGCTCACTGATGCCCCTGGCTTTATCACAAGTGTCACCTCAGAAATTATAACAATTAAAAGTAACTTCAATGAAGTGTATTTCTGATTTTTTAAGATAATGTCAAAAAACATTATTTCATAGCAAATGATCAAAAATGAATCATTCCAACCATCCATTGTAATAGGAAGGAGCCTTATGAGAACCTTGAGTACCCAGAATAGCACCTAAGTAGCAAAAATATGACAGATTTGTTTACACACTCAAGGTAGGGATATACAAAAGAAGGAAGCACAAAGCAAAAACAGACATAGTAATAGAATCCTGTTGTCAGTCTGGACTTGACAGTTCACATCTAGATCTCCTCTGTATAGTAGCACATATACATCAAGGCACTCCCATTCTCCCTGCCACTCTCTTACTCTTTTCTTTCTGCTCTCTCTTCCTTCCACCAGTTCAGTATTATTTCACTGCCTCTCCCATCTCTGTACCCCGGTGGGCCCTAGGCCTAAAGCAATTTTAAACCCCATCTCATGGTCACATCTGGTCAAACTGCAACATCACTTGAACCTGAATTCACTCCTGCTGCCCCCATTGTCTCTACATCTTTGGGCATTCAGTTGCCCTTATCAGGCCAGGTTTCCAAAGCAGCTCTACAGCTTTCTTCTCTATTAGAGGCACATTACAGTTGCATATATTTTCTTCTGGGACTGGATGCTCTTTATCAATGAAAAGATGTTGGCACTTCTAAAATCTTCTCCCTTTGCCTCACTCTCTTTCAGGATTTATGGCTAGGCGTTCCTGCTCGTTTTGTTTTGTGTTGCTTGACCTCCAACATCCGGGAGGAGTTTTGCAGGTCATCTATATATATAAAATCCCTATGTGCGTCCAGGTGTCCGTGTGTGGGTGTCTTCTGATGAAGTGCGCATGCGCGGGGCACGGTGAGTGCGCGATATTACTGTCAGAGAAAATTAGAGGCATTTTACAGAAATACAAACCAGTATTACTGCGAGAGGAAATTAAAGGTACACAATACAGTGACGCATATTGCAGCCACATACAAGCCAGTATTACTGTCAGAGGAGATTAAAGGCATATTACTGACGCGCACGCCTGTATTACCACCAGAGAAAATTAAAGGTATATTACGGACGTACAAGCCAGCGGATGTACAAGACGGTATCCTTCAATAAGGGCGCACACAGGCATCCTTCAATAAGGGCGCGCCAAGCTCAGTTGAGGTCGCCCTTTTGAAACTCGCCTTTTTGTGCGCGCCCTTATTGAATAGAGCCATACAAGACAGTATTACTGTCACAGAAAATTAAAGACACACAATACACGGCGGCAGCCCACCAAGAACGGTCAGCTCAGCAAGTAAACATCAACAAAAGAAAGGCTGAAAGAAAGAAAAATACAACCAACAAAAAGAATGAGGTCAAAGTCCCTTGCCATTTAATATAGACTGTTCCTACTAATGTTTATGCACTACTGTTCTAGCGCCCGTTATTGTAACGGGCTAAATGACTAGTCTCTAATGTTCTTCTAAAGCCCATAGGATACATACAGAGAAAACCTCGTGTTCTTCCATAATGGCATCGACAGGATCTCTCCTGCTGTCAATGGGGTTCTCTACAAGGAGTATCCCCGTTCTGCACTATCCTGGTGGTGATGGTGTCCCTGATCATTTCTTGCCAGTCGGGCACCCACTAACACCAAATTATTTGATTTACAATAATGTTAGTGCTATTCCAAATATTTTCTCTGAAAACGCCTGTGAAAACTTAGAATGATTTCTCATGTCTCATTGTTGGCGTAATCAACCCCTCTGACATGACAGTAATTTTTAATTATATAAACCTTTAAAAAATCCAATCATTGGGTGATTTTCAACACAACTGTTGCTTATAAACATAGCAGACTCTTCAAAAGAGACATTCCCCCAGAGGAAAATTGCTATCTTGCAGTTTCCGCTTTCTGTTTTTAGGTTTTGCTGATAATCTCTATCATGTTATCAGCTCACTGCAGTGTTGGATTATAGTCGGGTTTATCAAAAACTTTCCTTTCCTGAGATGGTCCCATGGGAAGTGTGAATGGATGGCTTGCCAAGAACATTTTAAATGCCAGTTTGTGATCATTTAATGCAAAATATTTTAGTATTTGTTTTATTGCTCTCCAAACACTCAGTATACAGTATAGTACAAAGATGTGGCCAAACTTAACATGGAGATGGTAACACAAATATCTACATTTTAAATAAGAGGAAGACTATTCATTTGGTTACTTATTTGTTTATTGTTTTGCTACAAAGTGCTGTATATCACTGATCGCCTATGCCCTGCTGACAGCAGATATACCTTTAGAATACATAGTAGCCATGCCCTTTTATTATTGTGGATCTCTCCTGAAGAGTTCAAACAGTAAGTGCATATCCTTTCTTGAAAAATAACTGCAATAATGATGACAAAAAATTGGTTTGAATCCCAGACATTTTTCATTTCCATTATCAAAACTTGCCCATCTAGAGCCTAGTCAGGGTAAAACTGCAGCTCATCCCAGGAAGCATAGAGCACAAGACAGGAACAAGTCCCATGAACAGTGCCAGTCCATTACATGGTGAACATACATACAGTACGCACACATCAGGTGCCAACTTAGCATCATTAATCCAGCTAACCCACTCGTCTTTAGACTGTGGTAGGAAACTGTAGCAAAAAGGAGGAATTTAATGTGAACATCATGCAAACTCCACAGAGGATGCACCCAGAACTTGAACCCGTCTCCTTATTATGAAGCAGCGGTGTTGCTTTGACACCACGTCCTTTAACATATATTACCCATCCATCAATCCATTCATCCATTCTTAAACTCACTTTACCCAACTTAGGGTCACAATGACATTTATCCCAGCGACTTTAAGTACAACCCTGGAGAAGGCACCACTCCGCATGAGGTTACATTCCCACCCTCTCAGTTTAACTTTTACTAGACCAACATGTCAAGCTTTGCAGAGACATCCAGTACATCACGTCCAGTCGTACTTTCTGAGTTGCTTTACTCCTAAGTCTTACTCTTCTGTCTGCAACGCTGGTTCTGCTAGATTATAATTAGAAACTAAATGCCATCAAGATGGAATTGTGGTGGTATGGCACAAAGCTCTAAATTCTGGTCTTGAAACACCGGAAAAAAATGGTAACACTAATCACTGCAAAATGAGTCTATTACTCATAATGTTATATGAGTTACAGATGCATCCTTTGGTCTCACAAGCACAAAGTATCAATAAAGTGGTAATTTATCTCTGCCATGTATCTTAATAAAGTCATTTCACTTTGGAATGGTTACAGTTGGCTTAAGTGAGACATATTTCTGTTGATGTTGCATACTTTAGTATAAACACTGTGAATCCTTAATTTTTGTAAGGAGTTCTACCAGCATATCAAAGGCTCTTAATAAACCACACTGCAAAGCGATGAATAATCACTTTATTGATGCTCTGTACGTATTATTAAGAGCAAAAGAAGCTTCTGTTAAGGTTTATTTGTACAATAGTATATGAATTATTGACACATTTTTGAATTACCTATCTATATATTACCAAAAAAAGCTAAACACTGACTATTTTGAAGGAGGCGCACTCTCTTTTATTTCATAGCCGTCATGTTCTGCAGTTGGTCATGTTCTGAGGTTTTGTTTCCTGCATATTTGATTTTCGTCTCTTGTACTGAAATGTTTTTTTAACAATGAACAATCATCTTCTTTAAGTTCCTTTATTTAATGTAATTATTTCCTCTGAATCTTGGTGGAGGAGAAGCCTTAATCAATTGCAGGCCCCAGGTGGTTTATTTAAGCTTGTAGTACCAACTGAAGACTATTTAAGCTTCAATATGGCACTCCTTCAGTAGAGTGGCATAAGTTCAATAGTTAGGGCCTGCACTCAGTGTTTCTGCAAATTTTTTATTTTTTGATTATAACAGTTTTTATACCATTTACTTTTGAGTTTTCAACTTTTGCATTTGTCTTATGGTTTGGCTTTTTTGAATTGTCATTCTTAGCTGCAAGGCAAAATACTTGGTTAGGAAGAGTTGAAACAAGTCATATACTGTATCAGACAGCAGACCAGGGGGATCATCTGGATTATATAGTGAAGAGGGAGGAAGAGGTGGGTCATCAGGAGGAAGTGACATCATCATAGGGCAGTCTTTATGCTGAAAACAGGAAGTGAAACTCTTAAGAGCCCCTGCAAGGAATGAGAGAAGGCATTAGTGCACATAATCAGTCCTATGCTGTGCTTCAACAACAACTAGACCCTGTTGCTGACTCCCATGACACGATATATATATATGTATTTTAAACTAACAATGTCTGTCATCCCAGGTATAAAAACCCTGTTTAATCCTTGGAGTATTAGTTAAAATGTGTGAGGATACTGATGCTACTGTGTTTGTGCATGTTGGACAAGGATCAGAGCCTCTGGTAACAATTGCTTCACAAGTGCAGAAAGGATACTTCTAAAGAATCCCTGGAAAGATTTGGCTGTAAAGAAAGTAGGCAGAACTGACTGGAAGTTACTGCTCTTTGTCCACGTTGTGACTTCAGTAATGAAAAGAAAGCAGACAGATACATTTCCACTTTAGCACCCTCTAAAAAAACCCTGAACTATACAGTGTATATATATATATATATATATATATATATATATATATATATATATATATATATATATATATATATACATATATATATATATATATATATATATATATATATATATATATATATATATATATATATATATATATATATATATACATATATATATATATATATACAGTATATATAGTCACACACGTGTGCATAGATGGCAGTCAAAGGCCTTAATTGAGGATAAGACGCCGAGCCGGGGGTCGATGAAGTGTACTGTTGTCTTTTCACCATCTTTTACAGATCATCAGAAGGGGAACCCAGCTAGACCATAACCATCTTGTGCTGGTCTCAGCTGCTCTGGCTATCTGCCCATTGGCAGGGATTTAGGTTCCAAATCTGTGAAAAATGACCCACTGATGTTGCCAGGAAGCCATGACAGTCAACTTTGATGGGCAATAAGATTGCATGCAATCCTTTGACTAGAGCTTCAATGATCAAATCTTGCTACTTGGCCTTCTTGAATTGATGGGAGATGTCTTGCCTATCCTCCCAGGGTACTGTTAGTTTGACCACCATGACAATTTTCGTGCTATTGGGTAGATGAACCATGTCCCGTTGGAGTGAAATTATTGCACACAGCACCTCTTCTGGAAAAATAAGTTTCTTCTTGAAGTTGACCTGCATTTCCCAGTCTGAAGTTTGATGCAAGATAGTGGGTGGGTTGTTAGCAGTTGTTCTTGCCTTTGGAACGTTATGTCCTTGCCTTTGAAAATGGAAAAAATGAATAATCTCAGGTGATGCTGTCTATTGTTTCTTGGCTTTGACCTGCTGAAGACCCGTCCATTTAAAGATCTCTGTAAGAACTTTGTCAGGCCTCTCCACCTGTATAGCCTTTCTTCCAGTGCTTTGGGGTATCCAGTCAAAATATGATTCTGGCTACAAAGAGTTGCCCCTCACTGCATGCAGGATGGGTCTTGATCTTTGCCCCAAATCTTTATGTTGCTTGGGGTTGGCAAGAACTCAACCACAGCATGAAGAAGGAAGGCCAACTTGCCCTAGTCGGTGCCCCATAATTCCTTCCAGGATGGCGATCACTCGAGTGCCTCACCCACTGCATCCACTGTAAATATGTAAATCCACTGTATATATGTAAATTTTAGTTATTATTACTCCAAACAAAACAGTACAGAGTAAAAACTATAAATATCATGTTGTTGGTCCTACTTAATTCAATTATTTTTCCACTGTGTTCTATATTGATTTAATGCATTCTGTCCAGACTTCAAGAGTGCTGGGTTAACTTAGCAGTTTTAAAGAGGAATTATGGATGGTGCCCGTCTGAAAGGAGCCACCTTATCAAAAGCTGTATTTCTGACTGCTGAAAAGCTTGGATATCAGAGTTTATCAGGACTGCCAGAGTGAAGAAGAAACATCTGCCACTGGAAGACAGTCTGGCTGTGCAGAGAACATTTAATAGCCTAGCTGTGTCACAAAGAAGTGAGGAAGGGGCCTTCATGCCAGCATTTTATTCATCTGCTGTTAATGTGCCTCATTCATTTCTAGTGAGAGATGAATGCCAAAACAAAACCAACAACAAACATTCTGACAGGTTTTGGATAATGGAAACTGATAAGCTCTGTGTGGTGATATGATCTCCCACTTACAATGAAAGACTACTCTGTATCAAGAGCTACTATATAAACTGTTCTAGGAGGCAATATGAGGGAAAAAAAGCATCCTCTCAGTGCATTTATTTTTTGGCTTTTGTGCAATGACATATTTATTTATTTAATTTTAAATATGGGGGACAACGTTCCTTAAGGGGAAATGCTTTTTATCTTCGAAGTTACAGATTGATTCTTTTCCCCTCTTAAAATAAAGCATGAACAAAAATGAACAATGTGGTCCTTGGTAGTACACTCACATTCCAACTGTCTATGTAGGAAACAGTAATAATTAACACTATACAAATAACATAAGATAACATTCTAAACCTGCTTAATCCATTTCAGAGTTGGGTAGGGTCACAGCCTATCTCTGCAGCTCTTGGCACATGATACATCATAGATAGATAGATAGATAGATAGATAGATAGATAGATAGATAGATAGATAGATAGATAGATAGATAGATAGATAGATAGATAGATAGATAGATAGATAGATAGATAGATAGATAGATAGATAGATAGATAGATCTTTATTGTCATTGTCACTTTTACAAAGGAACAACGAAATTGAAGGTCACGGACAGGGTGCCAGTCCACATGTGCCCACTCATGCAAACACTCACACCAATATGGAACAAGTAATCATCCAAACCAGAAACCTAAATTATTATGGAAGAGAGATCTATTGTAACAAGGCTTTCTTACACAATAGTGACTGGAGAATGCAGAACACTCAAAGATGAAATCGTCCAATAAACTCCACTTCTACTCAAATGTATGGTGTGATATTACACAAAGCCTGTTATTCCCTGACTAGCATTTGAGATATACATGTAGGCCTTGATAATCATGATTAATGAAAAAAACACAATCACTTAATACTGCACCCTAACATTGGACAGCAAGACATTTTTTTAAAGTTCTGCTTTCTAAAAGTGTTTGGTGATTGTGACAAACAGCTTGAAGCTGAACACAACTATAATTTCAGGTTGACTTTATCATGAAGGAATTGGGAGAAACATGAATGTAACCTTTATTGAATTTAGTGTGTTTATTCTCTTAATGATGCTGACACATTGTGTTAGTTCATGTGAGCTAAAACATTTTGTTGCTGATTTTCTTTTATGTTTAGCATCTGATACTTTTTGTTTCAGTGTCCAACAATATTCAGCCAGCAATGGTAGATTTCAATTGCCCTGATACCAGTGTTACATTGTTGCAATGTACTGGTAAAGCCTTGAGCTATGTTCATCACTGACCAGATTAAGCAGGGAAGAAGTCCAAATGTGAATGTAGAAAATGAACCTTCAGCGACACGTTGCACTTTGTGGTTTTGTATGCAGGAAGGAAGTTGTCAACCAGTCAGACATAGTTTGGTATTCTGTAGTTGCCAAGAGAATTCTCAACAACATCCTTGAAAGCCTTCCTTTCAATTTCCTTCCATTAGCTGATCCTTGAACTGCTTGTTGTTGATGACGTTTCTGAACTGTGCACCAATAAAAATGCCTCAGTTAATCCTGGCATCAGTTTATCATGGAAACATCTGTCTCAAATATTGAAATCCTTCACCTTCCTTGCTTAACGCCTTCACAAAATTTTTCATCACCCCACATTTTATGTGACGAGGAGTCAAAAAAATCATTGTTGGGTCAAAAAGTGGTTCATATGCCACACATTTCTACCCTGCAACCAATTGTTTATATGGAGTTCTTATTCATGAAATGATACTCCTTAGCACAGTTATCCCATTCACAAATTCACAGATGTTCCAGATGTTGCTGTTGTACTACATAAGTATACTTATAATATGAGAGGTAATCACAAAATTAGGTGATTGCACTAAAACATTACTGTATTAGGAAATGTTTTAATAAATAAGTGTTGAAGAGGCAAAATTACTATTGTCCAATGTAATTTGGGAGAATACTTGAAATATTATAAAAAAAGAAGCAGCTCTCTAGTAGCTCAGCATATTATGAACAATATGAAGGGGTATCAAGTAGTACTAGGGTGTTCTACCGTGTTAGCCATTATGAATGTAGAGAAAAGCCTGAAGAAGGGGCCTTAGTTGCCTTGAAAGCTTGCATATTGTAATCTTTTTAGTTAGCCAATAAAAGTTGTTATTTTGCTTGGCTTTTCTCTACAAGGGGTATCAAGTAATGACTGGTACAGTGAGCAACACAGGACCAAAACAGTAAACAAAATATCACTGTGCCTTTGAAATGATTAATCTATGGACATGAAGAAATGAGGGGACATTTAACAATTTAGCAGAAGTCCCTACTAGGATGCAACAGGGAGGCATACTTCAATGCCTGTGACGCCCTGTTATGAGTTGTCGTGCTGAAACTACAGAAAATTACATAGATCTTTAAGATTTAAAGAAACCTGACGGTGCAAAGAATAATAGTTTTAAACAATAGTTCTGCAACATTTGTGATTACATTGTGATGTATGCAGTGCCCTCCATAATGTTTGGGGCAAAAAAAACATTTTTCATTAATTTGCTCCTGTATTCCACAGTTTTAAATATGTAATCAAACAATTCACAAGTGCATATTCCCACATTTAATTAAGGGATATTTTTTGACCATGTAGAGATTACATCGTATATATATATATATATATATATATATATATATATATATATATATATATATATATATATATAGGGTGGCATGGTGGTGCAGTGGTTCACTTCCCGGGGCCACCCTGCGTGGAGTTTGCATGTTCTCCCCATGTCTGTGTGGGTTTCCTCCGGGCGCTCCGGTTTCCTCCCACGGTCCAAAGACATGCAGGTTAGGTGGATTGGTGATTCTAAATTGGCCCTAGTGTGTGCTTGGTGTGTGGGTGTGTTTGTGTGTGTCCTGCGGTGGGTTGGCACCCTGCCCGGGATTGGTTCCCTGCCTTGTGCCCTGTGTTGGCTGGGATTGGCTCCAGCAGACCCCCGTGACCCTGTGTTCGGATTCAGCGGGTTGGAAAATGGATGGATGGATATATATATATATATATATATATATATATATATATATATATATATATATATATATATATGTACATATATATATACTGTATATATATATGTATATATATATATATATACACACATACTGTGGTGGACGGCTGGGTATCCTGCCCAGCCAGGATGCCTGGAAGGACTGGGAGAGGGACGATACCTCTCCTGGACCACGACAGGGCAGCCGCCCTGGTCTGCATCAGGGCCACGTGATCAGAGCTTAGAAGCTCAACCCTGTTGGGGCCAGGGGGCACCCAGAGGATTGTGCAGCCCTGGACTGCAGCACTTCCACCACAACTGGAAGTGCTGCTGGAAGATCATTGTGAAGCACCTGGAGCACATCCAGGGTGTTATAAAAGGGTCCTCCTCACCCCATTAGTCGAGCCGGGAGGAAGAAGACAGAGCTTGTGAGAGGAGGAGTGAGGGCAACAGAGAAGAAGAAGAAGAAGAAGAAGTGACTGAATGTGTAGAGAAGGGCATTGTGAGGTGCTGTATATACTGGAAAAACATTAAACATTTGTGTTTCTTGGACATCTAGTGTTTGTCTTTGTTTGCTTCATTAACACAGGTACAAAAGAGCTTACTAAATCTAGTCTTGATTCTGATCATCTTTGTTCTTGCCATTTCATAACATGAGGACCAGAGTTGTATCAATGAAGCCTATAAATGATTAAGAGGCTGAAAAAACAAGATTGTATTTCTTAGAGACATTGACCAAATCTTGGAATTACCAGGATCAACTGTATGGAATATTATTAAGAGGAAATGGGGTACTGGTGTGCTCAGTAGATTGGTAGAACAAGGAAGATCTCCACTGCTGATGACTGAAGAATTCTCACCATAATTAAGAAAAAAAAATACCCAAGAAAAGAAAAACTCTTTAGAAGGAAACTGCGGATTTGTCAATGACTACCAGCCACAAAAGACTTCATGAACAGAAACACAGAAGATACACTGCAAGATGCAAACTACTACTTGGCCACAAAAAACAGGATAGCAAGATTGTAGCTTGCTAAGAATTATTTAAAAGACCCTGCTGAATTCTGGAAGAACATCATGGAGAGAGATGAAGCTAATATTAATCTGTATCAGGGTGATGTTAAAAGGAAAGTGTGAAGGGGAAAAGGAACTGCCCAAGATCCAAAGCATACCACCTCATTTGTGAAGCATGGTGATGGTGGGATGTTAAGGCCTGGGCATCTATGTTTACCACAGTGGATTACTTATCTTCACTGATGATGTAACTGCTGATGGCAGCAGCAAAATGAATACTAAAGTGTATAGAAACATTTTATCTCGTCAAGTTCAAGCAAATGCCTCCAAACTTGTTGGATGGCACTTCATCCTAAAGAAAGACAATGACCTGAAACATGCCAAAATAACAATGAATATTTTCCAACCTAAAAACTGGAAAATTCTTGACTGGCCAAGTCAATAACCAAATCTAATTCCAAATTAGCATACCTCTATATACTGAGGAGAAAACTTATGGGGAAACAAAACAAGCATGGGCTGAAGATGGCTGGAGTAGTGGCCCAGCAGAGCATCACCACAGAAGAAACTAAGCACCTATGTTGTCTATGAATCACAGACTTTAAGCATTATTGCATACAAAGGTTATGCAACAGGGTACTAAAAGTGACTAGTTTAATTTTTATGTCCTAAACACTATGGTGACCTAAAATAAGGGGACAATGTATAAAAGGTCCTATAAAGCAGAAACCAAATGGTATATAGTCAGTCAGTCAGTCAGTCATTCTCCAACCCACCATATTCTAACACAGGGTCACGGGGGTCTGCTGGAGCCAATCCCAGCCAACACAGGGCACAAGGCAGGATCAAACCCTGGGCAGGGCACCAGCCCACCACAGAAAAGGTATACAAATGCCCTTTAATAAAATTTGAGAATGTGGACTTTAACCAAATGTGAGTAATGTGTTTACAGTTTTAAAATTGGAAAAATGTGCTTTTGTCCCAAACATGGAAGGCACTGTAGACTGCTTGTATTAGATTCATTGTGATGGACTGGAGCCCTACCCATGGCCAGTTCTCATCTTGTGGCCTATATGATGCAGTGTCATGCCCTGCCCTCCCGTGACCATGAACTGCCACTTATAGCTTAGTTAATGGTTAATTCGTAATGATTAACTGTAGGTGTGAATGGTAATGTGACCGCTAATCCTAAAAGACTCCTACCATTTGCACACAAACACGTTCAGTATCAAACTTTTCTTTAAAAAAATAGTGTGATTTAAACTGCTAGAAAATAATAGAAATTGTCAGTAATTAAATGAAAAAGATGAAAAATCTTGGCAATAATACTAAACTTAAAAAAGAAATATTCACATTGCCTCACAAGGCTCAACTAGCTAAACAGAAGTGCCAAACAAAGGAGATCAATAATGGGTACTCATTGGCCACTAATTAAGAGTTTGGTTGTAATGAAAGATTGCGCCTACGGATGTTTTTGCTCATTCCCAGCTCTATGGCTATCCCAGATCCCCCGTCTTAAATTGTTTTTGACTATCAACTTTACCGATCATTCGGCTGAGCCCTGCTTTCCAACTCCGCGTTATTTTAAAATGTTATATCTTGTTAATGATTATTTACAGTTCTGCATAAAGATTTTGAAGAAAGCAAGTCAGCTGAGAAAATTCTCGTTGTCGTTTGAGTGTAGTGTACGAGCCAGTAAACAGCTGAGTGCAGGACACTGAAGAGCCCTGCGGGACGCACATTCTCACACAGCTGATTACTCACTGGGCGCCGAGCTGAACTGCGCTGCCTTTCGGAGTGACGCGAGCTGTCGGAGCTTCACCACAAACGGCACCGCGTCTTGCTGGCTCTCACATCGCATTCGGTCTATCGGGTGGATAAAGCAACGAACCCCAGAAAATCGGAAGTGGGATCTTGTTTAATTCAGCAGTTTTGCCATAGACGGGAGTACCATGCAACAAGTGCTTTCCAGTTTGGGTACCAGTTGCAGTCAGAGGGAGCGCAGCTGATCGCACTCATCTTCCACAGGATAACAGAAGTCCGATTAAACTTGAAAGTGGAGAGACCCCGGTTCACAAAGTATTTAAGCCATGTCTCAAGGTTTATTAAACACGGTGTTCTCCTGCTCTTCGCCAGCATCCAAGACCATATCCAAAAGGAGACTGCGGCAGACACGGAGTCTGGATCCGGCGATTATCAGAAATTACGGCACTGATACAGAGTACAGCCCGGCGGAGGCTGACAGCTTGCGCCTCTCTTGCCCACTTGACGTCCCAGGCGCTCTGACTCCCCCAGCTTCTGTAGAAAATGTGTGCGCACCCAAAGTGGAAGTTCGCTCCAGGTCCCTAAAATTTAAGCAGAACACCTCGTCCTTCTCCAGTCCGTGCACTCCCGCGGAGACATCACCATCTTCCAACTTTCAGTTTGATTACGACTTTAAGGGCTCTAAAAGGAATACAGCATGGGATCTGCCTTTTCTGGCGAAAATACCCCCGTCAACCCCACCGGGAAGTGTCGGGACCATCTTCTCTCCGAGGAAGTGGCTCCAGAAAAAGCTACAGCAGACCAGCTCCCAGTCGTACATTGTATGGAAGTCGGAGGTAGGGCTGACGGTTACTTTGTCTTGGATGCTTAAGTGGATTTGCGATGTATTTGGGTACTGCCTCATCTGTACAAACTTCGCCGGTTTACAGCTAGAAATAACGGGGTTGTGTTTTGTGGGTTATGATGCCCTTTCCGAATGTACAATTAGCAGTTACATTCAGGCTTGACTGTACCAGCGTGTTGATCTTCAGAGCTGTGCTGAACTGAACTATCGGGGTTCTCAACCTTTGACACGTGGGAGAAACCAGCTGTGCATGCCGTTTTATACGTTATGTCCAAAACAAAAGAAAATTCTTTAAATAGTTAGAATTCGGTACATTAAGCGATGTTTGCTCGTGCTGCTCAGTCTGTTCAAACTGACACCTCCAACCGTTCGTCTTTGGTGTCATCAACTTTCAAATCTCATTTGCAGTGTGTCATGCTTGCTGGGTGTCTTGTTGCCAAATATTAACCTGACCTTTCTCATTTTGAATCATACCTGTAGTTTATATAAAATGCCTTCAGTCTGTTGTGTTACTAATGATTTATCTTATTACTTTTGAAGAGATTGATTTGTAAGTCACTGTGTTAAAGAGTTCACTGCCAGAGGCGCTTCAGCAAACAAAAAAGGAATACGAAGTGTGACATAGTGGCAAAGAATTTGGAAGGGACACCTCAAGGTGGCGGATTCTGTCCCTGTCAGTGACTCATTGCATGACCTTCAGCTAACTGCATAGATTGCTTGTGCGGATAAAGAGTACAAACAGAAAAAAGGTCAATACAGTATGACAGAAATATTGATTGACAACACTCAGTAATTTCAGATAGATTACAAGGAGGCAACTAGGCAAGTGGTACATGGATTTATGGGAATGGATGTGACATTTATTCTGTGCAACTTAATTCTATAAGTAATTTTATGAATTAAAGTATTCAGTTTTACGGTGTGGTCTAGTGCTTATCTATTATAATATTACTTGCATTTGGAGCAATTTAGATTATTCAAGGGAATAAAATATCAAACAGTGAAGCAAAAAGTTTGAAAATACACACGTTTAAAAGGGCATAATTAATGGATATACAGTATCACTGTAAAGCGTCATCTACAGGCAAAAATCTGTTTTGATTTCCAGATCAGTGGAGTGAGTGCAGAAATATTTGAGATTTGATCATTATTCCAATTGAAATCATGGAGTAACCCCTAATTAAGTCATGGGGGGGGCTCAAACCTGGACCAAACTGCTATAGTTAAGGGGAGCATTTTAAGAGAACAGCACATAAGTATGGTGGTGAGGATTAATAGGAATAATAAGCAATAAGTGATCTCAATTTTGGACTTTTTTTTTAAGTTCATATTTCTTGAGTATGAGGTACATTCAATAAATTCCAAGACTGGCCACCATGTGGCACTGGCCAGTTACCAGCACATATATGTTTCACGTAAGGGTATAACAGTTTGAGTGGTGCAATGGAAGTGCTATTGCCATGCAACAAGGAAGCTATGTGGAGCTGGTATGTTCTACTCATGTCTGTTTAGGTTTCCTTCAGGTGCTCAAGTTTCCTCCCACAGTCCAAAGACTTGCAGGTTAAATGAATTGACATTGTCAAATTGGCCCTAATGTGTGATTGTGTATTAATGTGTTCACTCTACAATGGACTGGAGCCCTGCTTAGGTGTTGCTCCTGCCTTGTGCTTGCCGGAATGGGCTCCAGCTTCCCTTGTGAGCCTGCCCTGGATAAGCGGGTTAAAAAAATGGATGGTATAACAGCTTAATTTATAGGTCCAAATATTTGGTTGCTCGCACATGCTCAGAAGATGTTTAATGAGCTTGAAATAACTGTGCGCCTAGCACATCATCAAAGTGAAGAATGTCCACTTTTGAGCAATGAGCCACCATCACATTTTGAAAGCCTTTCAGAAGAATGCCAGGTGAACATGACAAATTTTGTAGCAGACACGTGGTTGCATAAGAATTACATGGCAGCTTTAAGGAGATTGAGAATTGCATGGTTCCTTCCATGAGAAATATGCTTTTTCACCTTTCAAAATATGATTTCAGCTTATCATTCAAAAGTTGAAATTTGTTGTTTAGCCAATATACTACACATACCATTCTTTCAACTTCACTAAACAAGAGAGTGTTCAAATGCTTGGAAAAATAGATCTGTTGTACTGTTAATGTAACATGTATTCCCTAATAACTGGTAATCACATTAGAACCACAAGACCACCATTTATAGGAACTTACTGACTGTGCCTCATACTGAATACAGCAGAGGTATAGATGCATAATGGAAGCACCTCTGTATCTTCAAAAGAGTCAATGAAGCACAGATGCAGTAATTGGGCAGAGTGTGTCCTTTTGACCAATTGAGCCTCACTAGATAACTAGATGGGATGACTTGCCACCTATCTCACTCTAAGAACAGTGACCAAGGATGAAGTCCTACTTGTATGTGTGCCTAATCTGCTGCTCTTGCCATCCCTTAGACACCCTGACCATACTGCGTTACTGTCCGTGGGCATCTTTGAATTAAGGGCCAGGCCACAGATTCTGGTGTTGCTCCAAATGCATAATAAACTTCCCTCAGAAATCTAATTTATTATGAAAGTGTGAAGTGAAAATTTAACTTTGTCCTTTCAATCATACACTCAAAGCAATTTCTAATCTGTAGAAATATTGCTTTTCATGGTATGTGAAGTTGTCTTTCTGCCTGGTTCCCAGTTAGTGGGGCTGGCCCTATTGACTCCATGGCATCCTTAGCATATCCTTGTGCATGTGTGTGACCAGCATGTGCAGCTACACAGTGGGGTCAGAAGCAAGACCCTTATCCACCTTGCAAAAAATAGTTTTTTTCTTTTCTTTTCTTTTGAATTTCATGTTGACACTCAGATTAAACTTTTCATAGTCAACACAATACAGCACAAATTGGCAATGAACTCTCAAATGTCCATTACTATTTGCTCCATTAGAATTTGCTACAAGTCAAAAACATGAAACGTTATTCCTTAACAATTTCTAGATGATAATGACAGCTAATGAAATAGGTATTGCCAGCTAAGCAGAGGCAAGTTACACTCCAACACGTGGCGAGAGGTAGACCGACTGGAATAGAGGCTGGTGCGTGAGTGAGGAGGGCCTGGCGCCCCACTCCTGATGTCACGCTTCCTTCTCCCCTCAGCCTGCAGCCTCTGTCTCGGATTAGCATAAATAAATCACTGCCAGAACCTAACTATGATAGCACAATGAGAGAAGTCGCAAAATCAATCGGAATGTCCAAGCAAATTATAGACAAAAAATTGTTCTAAATCTGTTAAGTAATTCTCTCATGAAAAGCGGACAGACAGATAGACAGACATTGGATTTTATATATATATGTATATATATATATACAGTACAGTAATCCCTCCTCCATCGCGGGGGTTGCGTTCCAGAGCCACCCGCGAAATAAGAAAATCCGCGAAGTAGAAACCATATGTTTATTTGGTTATTTTTATATTGTCATGCTTGGGTCACAGATTTGCGCAGAAACACAGGAGGTTGTAGAGAGACAGGAACGTTATTCAAACACTGCAAACAAACATTTGTCTCTTTTTCAAAAGTTTAAACTGTGCTCCATGACAAGACAGAGATGACAGTTCTGTCTCACAATTAAAAGAATGCAAACATATCTTCCTTTTCAAAGGAGTGTGCGTCAGGAGAGAGAGAGAGAACAAAGCAAGCAGTCAAAAAAAAAATCAATAGGGCTTTTTGGCTTTTAAGTATGCGAAGCACCGCCGGTACAAAGCTGTTGAAGGCGGCAGCTCACACCCCCTCCGTCAGGAGCAGGGAGAGAGAGAGAACCACAGAAAAACAAAGTCAAAAATCAATACGTGCCCTTTGAGCTTTTAAGTATGCGAAGCACCATGCAGCATGTCCTTCAGGAAGCAGCTGCACACAGAAGGTAGCAAAGTCCCTATCGTCTAGGTGTGCGAACAGCCCCCTGCTCACACCCCCCTACGTCAGCGCAAGAGAGAGAGAGAGAGAGAGAAAGTAAGTTGGGTAGCTTCTCAGCCATCTGCCAATAGCGTCCCTTGTATGAAATCAACTGGGCAAACCAACTGAGGAAGCATGTACCAGAAATTAAAAGACCCATTGTCCGCAGAAACCCGCGAAGCAGCGAAAAATCCGCGATATATATTTAAATATGCTTACATATAAAATCCGCGATGGAGTGAAGCCGCGAAAGGCGAAGCGCGATATAGCGAGGGATCACTGTATATATATATACAGTATATATATGTATAGATATATGTATAGATAGATAGATTAAATAGATAGATGACTGTGATTGCTCTTGTGTTGTTGGGTGAGGAATATTTTATCCATGTTTGAAATATTAAACATTATTCCCTCACTGTTTTGCTGCGTTCTTCCTTTGCAAAAACAACTTGATGGAAACTGCCCTGTATAGCATTTTACATTTGAGCTCTGATCTTTGTATAGAAACTGCAATTTTAAACGTTTAATAACTTTAAATCATAATGCTGTCTGGATTAAGCACATTAAGGTTTGACAGCAGTATGGTATGGTACATTTTAAACAAGCACATTGGAATTTCACATTCGAGTTCATGATCAGCTTAATGTGGAAACGATGAAACAATTAGATGATGCAATATACCTGTGAATCTTAAAGGACATTGTAAGGAGTTTAAAATGAGCATCAGCCTTTGGAAAGCCTATATTGTACCAGGGAAGTTTCTTTGATGTATTATCTCAATTCAGAATTTTAATTTTGCATGTTCTGTGGTCTGCGGTGGGTTGGCACCCTGCCCAGGATTGGTTCCCTGCCTTGTGCCCTGTGTTGGCTGGGATTGGCTCCAGCAGACCCCCGTGACCCTGTGTTCGGATTCAGCGGGTTGGAAAATGGATGGATGGATGGATGTTCTGTGGTGTCTGAGAGCTAGGCTAAGCAGACACATTCAAAGCTGTGGTTACACACTGGTAAATATTGTAAAGAATATTGCATTGTGATTGTTAAGTTCAAACTATAAGAACCTGAAGGTTTATCTGATCTGTAGTTCAAAGTTACCAAAATGTTTATCATATCTTGATTTTCATTGTGTTTGGTTTTAAAGGCTGATATTCCATATTTTTCCATCTAGTTTTACTTATTTAATTGTACATTTTTCTTCTCCCACAGATCTAGACATTTTTCAAGTGCTCAGTAGATTAAACACACCTTCCTGTAGTGACCATAACTCTTCCAAACCTGCTTTATCAATTGTTAATCTATGATTAAAATTTATTAATTATTTTATCTTTTCACTTATGGCAATAAACGTTTGTTACCTTACTACACTTGCTGAACACACATGCCCTAGCTTTATGTTACTCGATTATATTTACCTCCTTTGTAAGTTGCTTTGGATAAAAACGTCTGCCAAGCAAATAAATGTAAAGGTATCATGGACACAAGAGTGCACCAGCCACCCCAAACACCCGAACACACCAGACACAGGCACAAGTGTTGTACAACACACGTTTATTTCAGTGGGGAAGCACTTTTCCCTTGCACCCCACAGCAGCACGGTACAAAGCACCAAGCACTAATACCCAGTCCTTTCTTCTCTCTCTCTCTCTTTTCTTTGTCCACCTCCACTCTTCCACTGGCAAGCTTCATCCATCTTCCTCCAAACTCTGGCTTTACCAAATGGAGTGAGGTGGCTCCTTTTAAGCAAGACCCGGGAATGTTCCAGGTGGCTTATCAGCATTACCTGGAATCACTACCAGGTGTAGTAGAAGTCCACTGTAGGGCTACCCCTGGCATCCCCATGGAATCCAACAGAGCTGTACTAAACTCCAACTCCCAGTGCGCCCTGCGGGTATCTGTGATGTCAGTCTTCCTTGGAAGGCTGTCCTCTAGCGTCATGGGATGGTAGTGCCTTGTGGATACTCTCTTCCCCGGTCCTTCCATCCAGCTGGTGTCCCGGCCGGGTAATGGTCGTTGCCGCCCGTCACAGTATAAATACATGTTATTGTTACAAACCAGCACATACACATTCATAAAGGACCAATTTAAAGTCACCACATAACCAGTCAAAGATGTGGGAGAAAAACCCATGCAAACTCCAGGTAGATAACAAATGGTGGGATTTGAACCCAGGGTATTTAATCTGTGAGGCCACAGGGACTGCCTCTATGCCACTCTAATATTTAATATATAAGAGCCTGTTAAAGTTCATAATCATGTTGGTACTCATAGTTTTTGGAGTCTTAAGTACTATCCAGCTATCAAATGTATATGTGATAATTCAGAAATATTCACAGCCTTGAGTGCCTGTAGTCATGGGCATCTTCTGTCTCCTGGCTCAGCGATAGTCATAATGGAGGATGGACTAGGGCAAGGACACAACAGGTTTCAGGAGCCAAGTGTAAAAGTCCATGTTTATTAAATAACAAAAGTGTCATGGTGCATTTCAAATAAAGAGTCATCCATAGAACAGTGCAAAAGAGATTATCAATAAATAGTGAAAATGAAATGAATAAACACAGTCCTTCTTCCCTCATAAAACATCTTGTCCAGTAAACTTCTTATCTTTTCTACTCCCTAAGGACTCAGCAGATTTGACACACCTGCATGTGGTCTTCCCAACTCCCTTTTGGCCACCTCAGCTGGTCACCCATCGAGAGTCTCTGTAGTCCGGCTTTCCCCCTCTTCTGCCTCTATTCGTATGCACAGAGCATGAGCCCTCAATCTCTCCTGCTCCCTGCTAATCATTCCACAGGCCTCATACCATACAGATGAACTTGCAACCGCTGCAGTCACCCTATCACCTGTTTGTCTTTCTCTCTCTTTTTTTCCTGCTTAAGAATCGATCCCTTCCTGGCAATTTACTTACCACCTGCACACACCAACACTCACAAAGCGGCATCCTTTTCAAAAAACCTTGCACCTGCTTTTGTCCAATGATAACGCCATTAAGTCTGGACACATTTCATCACAGGAAGGCACAACTTTCAAGTAGCTTCTTTCTCAAGGCACTCTCATTTAGGCAATTTCTGGTGTTGGATTGTGACCTGTTTAGTATTAGGGTTATGTCAGCATTTTACTTTACATTATAAAGGGTTAACAAAAGTAGTACAGTGGAACCTCGAGATACGAGCACCTCTGTATACGAGAAATTCAAAATACGAGGAAAGTATGAGCGAAAAATTCAGCTCTAAATACGAGCATTGGTTCGCGTAACGAGCCACGAGCCAGGCTGTGGGTATAGCTCGCGGCTTAGCAAGGGGGCGTGGTAGCAGTTGCGAGCCGCGATCTGCGGTGTCTGCGTTTCTCACTTAAGTGCACAGGTGGGAAACTGCCCACATCCATGATTGTTCCTGTGGCTGATGGGCTGCAGCTGCCATGTCCTCCCCGCATATATAGAGAAGCGCGAGCAGGTTAAGGGGGAGAAAAAGTAAAAGAGAGAGAGAGAGAGAGAGAGAGAGAGAGAGAGAGAGAGAGAGAGAGAGAGAGAGAGAGAGAGAGAGAGAGAGAGAGAGAGAAAGAAAGAAAGAAAGAAAGAAAAGGCAGGCAGGCAGGCAAGTGCAGGCTCGCGCAGGCTCGCGTGTAGCTGAACAGGCGAGCCAAACAGCTGAAGCAGGACGGTGTAGAGAAGGTCAGCTGCATTAAGAGTGTCTCGCCTGTTTTAGAGCCCGCATGGGAGAAATAGGTGAGACGCTAACAGAGAAGAAGCACCGGGGATTGTCATCTGTTTTTAAAGACTGCTTCTTGTTGACGTTTTAACCTCGTGTTAAAGGATTGTTATTCTTGTGTATTTTAAACCTCCACTTCACAACTGTTTTAAGGATTATTTATTTAAAGATTTATTGAATGCTCTACTGCACTTTGGACACCTGTTTTGATTCTTTTAATAATCAGTTATATTATTTACCAGTGTTATTTATTAAAGGTAGACTACAGTATATATAATTTATCAGTGTTATTTATTAGGAAAATTGATTTTTATGTTAATATATTTGGGGTGCAGAACGGATTAACTGGATTTCCATTATTTTCAATGGGGAAGTTTGTTCTAGATACGAGAAATTCGCTATACAAGCTCAGTTCTGGAACAAATTAAACTCGTATCTAGAGGTTCCACTGTATTTTTTTGTTAATTACTGTATTACTTTACTAAACAAACATCCCTGATAACACTGGTTCATATGCAGTGCATGACATAGCCCACAACTGGGACCCTGCTATCAGAGTGGGAGACATAGCTTTAAGAAGCATATAAAGATTAATGAAGGGGCTAAAGAATGGGAAAAATTAATAAAAAAAGAGTTGTGCAGCTCAGTTCCAGTCCAGATTAGGATCACCAAGCACACTTCCCACGAGTACATTAATTAATGCCTGAGGTCCAGTGCCTTGGGAGATGGAGTTCAAGCCGCAAGTCTGCAGGTTCAGCTTTTACTCCTGGCACACTCTGTATGCCTTCGATACTTCAGGTTCACATGCTTAAAAATCTAAATATAGATTTAGAATTTAGGATGATTTTAGCAGAACGTTACATCTCTTGACATGCCTTTTTCTAGGCAAGGAATTGGAACAGTGTCTCTGGAACTGGGAGACAGAAACAATTAAATACCATCAAAGTTGTGCTGTGATCATTCATGGTGGTCTTCCTTACTAGCAAAAAATCCCATATGGACATTCAATGAGTTATTTTCCTATTTCACAGACATTCTCGATACTAGTTAAAAGTTAATTAGCAGTTATTATTTGTACTGAGTGTCTTAAATTGGACTGGATTCCCAGTCAGGGCTGGTTTGCTTGTGTCCAGGATGGATAGATGGAAGTCCAAATGGAGTGATTAAATAGCTAGGCCAAAACCAAAAAGAAGTTATTGTCATTACCCAACATTTGAACACAAATGTCATAGGATCATTCAACAAACATACTTGGATGAAACTTTATTTTGTGCATCCTAAGATGCATTTTCTTTTAGTTTTGGATTTTTTTACATGTGCATTTTTAAATTGTTTGTTATTACTTATCGTTGTGTTTGACAACATCACCATAATGCCATTTTGCTTTCCACACTCCTACATTTTGTTCTTGTTTTTCTATAGTTGCAGCCATGCTATTTATGATCACTTGCTGTAATGCAATGGAGTCATAACTGAGTGACCAAGTGGTGGGAAATTGAGACATGGACAAAACAGTTTTATTCTAGACATGCCAAATATATTTGAAAAGCAAAGTCTTGAAGCTAGATACATGATTTACTGCAAAAACATTAACAAAAACAGGCCAAAATTAAGCTCAGATGCTATATATAATAACTATAATGACAATCAGTGGCTTTCAAAATCAATCAAAACTCAAAAAGTGAAAAAATCAGTCATAGTAAAATAATGACAAAAATGTACACCACCAAAAACGATTAATATACATCCATCCATCCATCTTCCAACCCGCTGAATCCAAACACAGGGTCACGGGGGTCTGCTGGAGCCAATCCCAGCCAACACAGGGCACAAGGCAGGAACCAATCCCAGGCAGGGTGCCAACCCACCGCAGGATTAATATACAGTCAGAAGTAAATCTGCTCTTAATAATGTATACAAAGTTAAGCACAGTTTCTTAACAGCTCCGCTTACTCAGCAGCTCAGAACACTCTAGTAGCCCAAAGACCAGTCGAAAGATGATGATTGGTGGTTTAGGCTATGGTTTTATATGGCCAACCTTTATAATGGATCAGTCCTCATGGACATCTTCCAATCATGGTTGACACAGATACATGAATCAACCTCAGATCGGGTGTTATTTCTCTATATCTTCCTCTAATTCTCCGTGCACATATGTTTGATCACCTCAATGGTAAATTCATCCGTGAACTTTTAATCCCTCTAGTACTCAAACTTAAATTATGCACACATATGCCAGTAACTCAACTAAGCAAATTGCTCTGTGTCTTCTCTTTCCCTTGTAGTGACAGAAGCCCACCTCGGCATCAGGCATATTCAAACCCAGAGATATGTAGGCAGTGATTTTGTAGCCCTCTGAATGGGCTGTGAATGTCATCATGAATTCTCCCTGCAATAGCATTGCCTCTTGTTTTCAACTGTAACTATTTATATATTTTATTTAAATAACTATAAATAATATATAATCTTTGTACAGCAATTACTCTGTGAAACTGCTTGTAACACTCAGTTTGCTAGTTGAATGGCATATTGAGTTATCATTCATCACCTATTAAAGATGGTGGTGCACAGTATCTTGTTACCTGAGCATTAGATTAATTTTGAAAACAAAGAACACCAGTGTTATGTTACAATTAAAATGAATGGCAGGACACAAATAATGCCTTCTTTTATAAGAAGAAGGAAAACAACGTGATCAAAAAAGGATCATGAAGGTCAATAAATTGGAAACCGATTTAATAAAGTAAACAAGAGGGGTCAGAAAGCTGAAAATTCAATAACAAGAAATATTGCAAGAGTTGTTTAGAGTTTATTTAAAATCTAGAATGGACAGAGCGGTGGCTCTGAGGCTAGGGATCTGCGCTGGCAATTAGAAGGTTGCCGATTCGAATCCCATAAATGCCAGACGTGGCTCTACTCCGTTGGGCCCTTGAGCAAGACCCTAAGCCTGGGTATGACGTTAATCTGTATCCAGCCCTGTAAACAGGTCCTCCAACTTACAAGGAAAACTTGGGTGTAAGTGGCAGGATTGACACTCCAGCCACAGTATGGAACCTCTGATTGTGCTGAGGTGTCACCCACTGCACTCGGTCCCAATCCAGGCGGTTTGTCATGTGGTGGGTACATCAATGCACTATCAGCGCAGGCTCCCAACCTCTCTCTCTCTCTCTGTCAATTAATTCTCAATGTACTAAACAGAAAGCAAAGTCAAAAAGCATGCAACAAGTCCTGACTTTCTGAAAAATATTTAACACTAGCTACCACATGGAACATTTATTTTAGAAATCCATAAACCTGGACAAAGAAGATCATGTGATAAATAATCATCTTAAATAATAATGGCCCAATGACATAATGTATTGCATTGCATTGAACAGTCTGGATGGCAGATGGCAAAGTGGCAATGTTTCTAACAAAAAGCAGCCAAAATGGTGGCACCCAATACCTAAACAAAAAAGTACCTTGGGATAATAAAAATAAGATGGTAAAAATTAAGTGCAAAAACAGTAACAGGAATAAATTCTCCTTGAATCAAAAACATGAAATTATAATAACATTAACACAGCATCTTTGGAATATGGAAGGAAATTGGGGAACAAACAAATTCTAAACAAACTGTGGGCAGGCCTGTCCCAAGTGTTGTGTGGCAGCAGAACAAACCACTGAAAATTTGCACTATTCTGCCACCTACTACAAGTTTCTTTTTATTACACTTGCCAAAGTACCAGCCGTAGCCTGGGTATGAATAAATGGGGGAAGAACTGTCTTTTGAAAATTGCACATGGCTAAACACAACCCATGAGACAAAAAGATGTACATTAAGACAAAAAGACGTACACTAAGACAAAAGTTGTAATCCTTTGAGACAATGAAATTGTATTCCAAATTACCGGAAAAGAAAATGGTGTATGTAGCTGTGGTCTGGTTTGGCTTCTCCGAAACTTTGTGCATGCTGATGATGATGTCTTTGCCCAGGTGCACTCATGCTGCCCAATGGGAACTGCAGTCCCTGCATTGGTGTTTTTTGTGTTGTCCCTCTCCTTTTATAAAATCTCTTCCAGATATGACTTAAGGTCTATATTTTAATTTGGACCAACTGCAAAGCACATACAAAATTTCATGAAAATTGGTTCCATTTTTTACGTGATTAGCAAACAAGCAGACATTCAATATGCATATGATTTTATTTTTATACAGTAGATAACATAACATTCTCAATCCTGTATAATCTGTATAATTCAGAGTCATAGGGTTTATTTATTATATGTATTATTTTTATTATTATTGGTAATAATAATGTATTTATTTATATATATTTTTACAAACATAACTTAAAATTGTGTTAAATAAAACCAACATTAGTGGTTGTTCTTTTTATTTTTATTTTCTGTGTACATAATATAGGAGAAAAGTATTTTTAAGGGGGCATAAATTGTGACCGCAAAGTTTTGATGGATTTTATACACTATTTGACAATTTCTAAAATGATGACTCTTTGCAAGTTTGCCTCTCCATCTGTGTGCGTGTGTGTATTTGAGTGGCATGTACATATCTCATGAATGGATACATTAATTCTAGTAAAATGTAATTCTAGTCAAATGCGTTATCCTTATTACAGTCCTGAGATGCCATTTTTAACAAAATGGTAGCATTTGCATATTTCTGCTTTATTTCTGCTAGTGACACCATACGTTATATGTTATGGAAAATACTCTGTAAATAAAGAATAGTCTAGAGTCACCTCTAGTAACGGAATCTAAGATGGATGTCTTTTATTACAACAGCAAGCTTGAGGGAGACATCCAAATACATTCAATCTGTTTACTGTGACTGACTGACTAATCTAACAAAGCAGCCTCTTAAATAAGTTAGGTTAATTTACATAACAAAATGAAGCATTTCAATTTACACCAATCAACATACATATAAATGGTATATTCTTCTAACACATCTATGTTAATATTATCTAACAGTCCCTAAAATAGTTAACATAGTACAAGTCTTTTAGGCGTATATACTGTATTTATGTCTAAAGAGCAGCTTGTTATTTCTAAATTCTTAAAAAATAAAATGCATTTGATTAGAATTATCTCATCATTCCTTTAGTAACTTGATCAGGACATGATAACTAAAGAATTGTTTAGTTACACATGAAAGGTACACAGAGAACACTTATGAATTCAGACAGGAATAATAAAACACACAAGGATGCACTTTTGTGCTTTTCTATTCAATTATATTTTTGTTTTCAAAAAATTATTTGAGGTGAAAGCTATAGAAAATTTAAAAGGGCTACAGATTTTATAGGAAGTATTTGTTGACAGTTCAAATGATTTCCTTTTTGTCATCATTTTACATTTACTGCCAAGGAAAGTTTTGCCATATGTGGCACAATGACTTTGGCTTTTGAAGAAATGTTTGAAACAAAAGTATTTCAAAATAAAAATATGTACTGTATATATAGAATATGTGATTGAAATATTTTTGAAATTCTGAACTATTTTTGAACCGTGTAAGAAATCCTGAAATCACTGGTGAGAAGGCCTGGCATGTTCACTTGGTGATTCTCCACTCATCGTCAGCTTACTGTGATTGTCACATATACTGTTCTTACTTCTGTCATGTGAGTGCTAATATTGGTTTGGTTATTTATTTATTATATTTTGAGCATAGTAGATGTGAAAATATTGCGTGACCACCAGGTCCTACAAATATACTGTATGTAGAAACAAGAGGACAGTATTCTGATTCATATCAAATGCATGAGGTTTACAGAACTGCTTTGTATCCTAACACAACATAATTTTTTATTATGCCTCCAACCTTATCTAACAAATGGCCCTATAAAATATTAATAAAGATGTCCCTTGTGTAGCCTGCAGGGGGACACACCAGTCACCCAAACCCAACACAAGCAGACACCAAGCACAAGTTTCTCCACACAGAACACATTTACTATGAGGAGAAACACTTCCCAATCGTTCCCCACTACACCACAGTATAAAGCACTAATAAATCACAGTCCAATTAACTTTTTTTCCCTTCCTGTTGGCTTTTCTTCCTCTTTCTCTTTTCCTTTCTCTCTCGTCTTCCTCCACTCCTCCTCCTCCTCCTAAAGCAAGCTTTGTCTTTCTCCCTTACAACTCTGGCTCCTTCAGTTGCACAGTTGCTGCACCTGGGAGAACTTCAGGTGGCTCATCAGCATTTTCTGGAAGTACTCTCAGGTATGATGGAAACCCAAAGTAGGACTCTGCATCCCAACCCTGGTGGCCCACATAAAATCCAACAGAGCTGTGCCAAACTCCAACTCCCATGGAGCCCTACTGCAACATGGGGAGGGGGGTGGGGGGTGGGATGTCCTGCACACATCTGTTCCCCTAGTCCTTTCAGTATATCAGGCTCCTGACTAAGAAAGGGCCCGACCATCCATTACACCTGGGTTACAGTACTGTATCATAATAGACTTACAGATTATAGACTTACTGAAGTGAAATACCTCTACAGAAGTATCACAGGATTAGAAATTCTCGTACATCAGCAAGTTGCATGTTTTTCATTTCTTTCTTGTTCACCCTCAAGACAAGCAGGAATCAGGGATGTTTCAGGGATCAAATGTCCACACACACTAGCTTTGTGATGTTATCCATGCAGTTTATTTGCCTCTTAGCTTCATTCAGCTTAAGAACACAAACAAGCCGGTGTACTGCTTCACTGTTTATGCAGTTTATTCATAAACAGGTCACAATAGCATTTATATTTTCCAGAGTTTGTCTTAAATATTTAGTGCTTGCCTCACTTGTTTATCAATGTTTGTTTAACAGGTGACAGATAACTAACTATGCAGATAAAGATAAACTATACTTGGTGTCATTGTCAGGGAGATAGCACATACACTTCTGGTGAAATGGAATCTAGACAAAAACATATCATGATGGTGTTTGTTCTACAATACCACTAGGATCATATCAAAAAAGGTACATAAAAACACGGAGAGAAAACGTTTGTGTTCATTTAAGATGAGTTTATTCGCATACCTTTTTAATATCCTGTACATAATTATTCTGACTTGGTCATGTCAATGTAATTGTGGGTTGCACATGAGTGGACTCTGATATGAATGGACATCGTGTTCTGAGCTGTTTCCTATCTTGTACCTGATGTTGCTGGGATAGGCACTATGCTCCAAAGACTCTAAATTGTATTAAGCAGATTTGAGGATATTATGTTATTAACTCCTGCTGAATTTGTTTTTGCCTTGAATTAAGTGAAAACAGGGAAACGTTGTGGTGAAATGCCTTTCAAATGCCTTGCATTGAAGTCAATGGAGAAGGAGGAACAGAACGAGTTTTGAGTGGACTATAATGGTGCAGTGGTCTTTTATGTTGGACCAATCATTGTGCTCAAAAATATAACTTGAGCTGTGAGGCAACAGTGTTAAGCACCGTGCCTCCCTGAAATAAAATTATTGTCCGAGTCCACATTATTTGAATTCCTTTACTTCCCTTTGTGTCTCCTGAGCTCCTATCGCTACAAGTAACTTACGCCAACAGAGCCTTTTATGCAGGGGGCACTGTCCCTATAACTACCTGATCTGTGCTACAAAGCTAGGAGTATATCATGCTTAATCCAGCAGTAAAGACCCTACGTACAATGTGTCTTTTCAGTTATTCTCATAATAATCTTATTAAGTCAGCTAATGTACTCCTCCAATACTGCAAAGCTGGAGTACTGATCGGTAGTGACATCACGCTGTGTATAAGCCGTAAATCATTTATGCATGGAATAAATAGATCTAGCACCTCTATAAAGTGTGAGGTGGGGTATGTTTACATGTGTGAACATGCTGCACATGCACAATTGCAAATCGGGCAGGGAGCATAGATCGGGTAATGACATTCCCATGCAACACGGCTGCTACAGCTCTGTGATGTCACACTAGCCTTATGCTACCAGTAGAGTGCTGGGAAAAAAAGTTTGCCTAAGCTGGCTGCTTGGCAGATTTTCAGGAAGATATTTATTGAAAAAGGTGTGATGATATATAGACAGGATAGATGAGAAAATAAGCCTTGTGATCCACATTTTAATAAACAAAAGATATTGGCAAAAATAAAAAATGTGCTCAAGAAAGCGAATGCTAGTGAAGAGAGGTTCAGATACACACAAATACAAAGGAAGGGTGCTGAAGGTACACCTAGAGCAAGAGAAAGGAAATATTTTTTATTCTGTTACCTTTCTTCGACAAGTTGTTTAAGATATATATATATATATATATATATTATATATATATGTATGTATATTGTCACAGATGACTGTGGTCATTACCTGGCCAGGATGCCTGGAGGGACCAGAAAGGGACATTAATAGCTTCCGGGGCACAAAGGGGCAGCCACCCTGGATAAAAAGAGGACCATGGGACAGGGACAAAGAGGATTTGTACTATTGGAAACCATGGTCACCGCCAGGGGGCACTTTAAGCCTCAGGAGACCCGGATGTGATTACTTCCGCCACACTTGGCAAGATGGTGGAGGGATCGGCCAGGGATGCCCGGAGTGCTTCCGGTTCAAAGGGCAGCACTTCCACCACACCAGGAAGTGCTGCCGGATGGACATCATCAGCCACCTGGAGCACATCCGGGCAGGAATAAAAGGGGCCACCTCCTTACAGTCAGTGAGCGAGAGTTGGGAGTGGGAGTAGGACGAAGCTCCCTGGAGGAGTAGAGGCAGCAAAGGACTGAAATATTTAAGGGTGATTATTGCTTAGTGCTTTGTGTGGAGTGTGAGAATTGTTTATTTAATGTTTAATAAACGTGCGTGTTTTATAAAGATGTGGTCTCCGACTGGTGGTGTCCGGGCAACTATCACAATATATATATATATATATATATATATATATATATATATATATATATATATATATATACAGCGCTGCTGCCTCGCAGTTGGGAGATCTGGGGACCTGGGTTCGATTCCCGGGTCCTCCCTGTGTGGAGTTTGCATGTTCTCCCCGTGTCTGCGTGGGTTTCCTCCGGGCACTCCGGTTTTCCTCCCACAGTCCAAAGCCATGCAGGTTAGGTGGATTGGCGATTCTAAATTGGCCCTAGTGTGTGCTTGGTGTGTGGGTGTGTTTGTGTGTGTCCTGCGGTGGGTTGGCACCCTGCCCAGGATTGTTTCCTGCCTTGTGCCCTGTGTTGGCTGGGATTGGCTCCAGCAGACCCCCGTGACCCTGTGTTCGGATTCAGCGGGTTGGAAAATGGATGGATGGATGGATATATATATATACATTTTTTTTTGCAGTTCTGTGGTTTGTGTTTTGTTTGTGGGCAACATCATTTTGTGTAGTAATTCATGGGTGCTGCCATCTTTTTCCTATTGTTATGGCTGTTACCAGTCATACAATGCAGTGCCCATACCCTAGTGTTGATCTAAAAAAATTCAAATATTAATCAATTTTCTAGTATAGTTAGGGACAAGAAAACCAAGTTTTGAGAAGTCATTGGCTTTGATGTTTGATTTTGCCTTTTTTGACTACATTTCTGCTTTGCCCTGTTACATTTTCATTCATCTCCTGTTTTCTGTTGTGTTGACCCTGAGAGCAATGAATTTTTATAGACATTTTGAACTTTGATTTAGTCCCACTGCCCTAATTAGGGCAAAGTAAACTAGTCTGAAATTGTTTTAAGGATAGGCAAAGTGCAAGTGAGAATTGCTTAGTATGGATTTAGTTATCTTATTCAGCTATTAACATAGTTATATTAGCTGTGGCATTAAATAATAAAATCAAAACTTTCAAGATAAAAAACATGTATTGGAGATTTTAATAACAGTGTATCTATTGGGCGCCCACAAAAACTTAAGCCTATTGTTTCACAATGTTATTAACAGATGGTATGATGGTATTATTATTATAATTGTTATTATATTTTTGGTTGATGCCTTTGTCCAAGAATGACTTACATGGTTGAGACACATAACATCTATTGCAGCTAGTTTATACAATTGGAGAAGAGGCATATTAAGTAACTTGCTCAGGGTCACAAAGTCAAAACAAAGGCAGACATATTTTTCTTTTGCTCTCTCTGTTCTTTATTCCCTGCCTGGTTATCTGAGTTGTTATTTTTAGGACTGACAAATTTTCATAGTTAAAGAAATCATTGGGGGAAAAAGGGTAATGAAAATAAAACAGGGAGTGGGGTACAAGCAGAAAACCTACAGAAACAATCAATTAGACATGCCATTAAGGTAGAAATTGACCTCAAAATAAGGAAGTGTTGGAATGAAAGCAGTCAGTGCCTGAGTGATGAATTTGTTGCAATAATAGAGGTACAGGAGGGATCCCAGGGTCAATTTAACTGCACTGGTGTATACTCACTAATCAAATTACTATGATCTACATACTAATATTGGGTAGGGTCTCAGAACAGCCTCAATTCTTCATTCCTTTCAGATTTTGCTCCATGTTGACATGATTACATTACCCAATTTTTACAGAGTTGCCAGCTGCACATCCATGCTGTGAATCTCATTATCATGTTCATGAAAACAGTTTGAGACAACCTTTGCTTTGTGACATGGTGCATTATCATACTGGAAGTAGCCATTAGAAGATGCATAAGTTGGGGACATGAAGGGTTGCATCTAGTCAGCAACAATACTCATATAGGCCATGGCGTTCAAGCGATGATTGATTGGTACTAACAGGCCCAGAAAACATTCACCACACCATGACACCACCAGCACCAGCCTGGACTGTAGGTTGGGTGCATGGATTTACTGGTGGTGCCAAATTCTGACCCTACCATCTATGTGCCTCAGCAGAAAAACTGAGATTTAGCAGACCAGGCTACATTTTTTCTGATCTTCAACTGTTCCATTTTGGTAAACCCATGCTCACTGTAGCCTCAGCTTTCTGTTCTTATCTGACAGGAGTGGAAGTTGACGTGGTCTTCTGTAGACTATTCCCCTCAAGTTTTGAAGTGTTGTGTATTCTGAGATACTTTTCTGTTCATCACAGTTCTACAGAGTGATTATTTGAGTTACCATAACCTTCCTGTCAACTTAAATCAGTCTGGCTATTCTCTTCTGGTCTCTCACATCACCAAGGCATTTCCATGGAACTGCCGCTCACTGGATGTTTTCTGTACGATTCTGAGTAAACTCTAGAGAATGTTGTGCATGACCACGCTGGAGATCAGCAATTGCAAAAATTGCTCTGGCAACAAACATGCCATGGTTGAAATAATTGCATGTTGTGAACATTAACTGGAGCTCCTGTCCTGTATCTACATGATTTTATGCATTGCACTGCTGTGCTGCTTTCACGTGATTGGCTGGTTAGATAACTGCATGTATACACGTATATGTGTTCCTAATAATTTGTCAGGTGAGTGCAGATTTGACATAAATCACATAGGATTTTCCTTAATCATTCAATCTCTATTTACTTTTCTCTGTTCCTCACTTTCTCCCAGAACATCAAATGTACTGTAGTTATTATTTTGAAACATTAGTCTTTTTGATCTCTGGGGGGCCCTGTCCATAACGTCACTAAGGAAGCAAGGAGGTTTGCATTGTTCCTGGCCTTTTATGCTGTATATGTTAGAATTACCAATGTAATAACGATGTTAAATTCTAGAAATGTTCTAAATAACATTATGGAAATTTTACATTTAATATAACTACAGCTTCCAAAATGGTACCCACTTCAATGTATTCATTTGTCCTCTTGAAATAATTAAATAGAAAGCATATTGATGCTTCATTCAGCTGTACGGAGTTCAACAATGTAGCCAAGGAACTTCTCATGGGTGCAATTATGTGAAAGTTAGTGGTGGGAAGCCAAGAGGTTTTGTTCCCAACATGTTTTTCTTTTTTTTTTTCTACTAAAAATATCTTTGAAACAGGAAATGACTGAAAAGCTAGCTGCCCTTCTTCATTGTTAAAAATGTGCATATCCACAGAGCACATTAACATACATGGAAGATCATTTAATGTTTGGATGTTATAATATGGGCTTTGTGCCTACAGTATAAGCGATCTTCCAAATTAGCCACTGGACTAACAATCATGAGTGGGTTGAAAACTGCATTTTGAGTTTACTACCTGTTGAGCCGTGTTCCAATATTGGCAATGCTCTAACATTTACTGCATTAGTTTGAAACAGACTTGGGAATGAATTGAGCATTAGAGAGAAAGAGTTGTTGTTTTTGGAATGTTTCCAAACAATCGTCATTACACAGGCAGAGTTGATATATACACTGTGTTCATCCAAAGAGACTTCACAAGAAGCAAAACGTTATCCAAGTTCTTAGTCAAGAGGCAAAGTCAAGATTTTGCCAAACTCAATCTATTATTTCTTTATTTTCTTCTTTTACTGCTGTACCTCTAGTTATCACAGTTCTTTGCTTTGATGATCCAATGTTTAGACATGAGTTTGTGCATCTCACAATCTTTTATACTGGCAGGATGATGATGTTATGTTGTGCACTGGTGTTGTGGAAATTTTCATCTTTACCAGTTTGTTGCATTCACATGAAAAACTTCTCGGGATCTGGAGAGAAATGTGAGGTCACTGCTGATATGCTACTTGGTCCACACAAATAGCAACAAAGATAAGCTATATTTTTTGTGATACTAAAGCACAAACCAAATGTATGTGTAGCTTTCTTTCAATTACAAAGCGATTACAAAAACGTAATTGGTGAAAACCTGGTTTCGGTTATTATTATTATTTTCTAGTTTTAAAAAATATAAAACTTTTTAAAACTTTATTATTATTATTTTCTAGTTTTAAAAAATATAAAACTTTTTAAAACTTTTTTAAAATCTTTACCAGTTTGTTGCATTCACATGAATAACTTCTCGGGATCTGGAGAGAAATGTGAAGTCACTGCTGATATGCTACTTGGTCCACACAAATAGCAATTAAAGATAAGCTACTGTATATTTTTTTGTGATACTAAAGCACAAACCAAATGTATGTGTAGCTTTCTTTCAATTACAAAGCGATTACAAAAACATAATTGGTGAAAACCTGGTTTCAGTTATTATTATTATTTTATACTTTTAAAAAAATTGAGAGTTCAATGTTACTTTACAACATAGAGAATTCAGAACTCTTTTCTCTGAATTGTCCAAATATAACAAGCAGAGTTAAACAAAACAAGTAACCAAGCCTCAATGCATGTAACAAAAATCACAGTGGGCAAAAATTCAAAAAAATTATAAAATTGAATGTAACCAGACCCAAAGTGTTAATCTTTTGGTCTGGTTAATCTGTAGTCAAAAAGCAGAGCTAGAATTCATTAACCATAAATTTGTCAAAAAAGTAAATCAATAATAGTTTTAAGACTTGAATTGAGTCCAATCAAGGACAGCTAGGAAGTTCACAACTGTTATGGCCTACTAAAGGCCGAGGGGAATATAAATAGGACGCGCACAAGCGAGAGTGAGAGGGAGACAAAACAGAAAAAAAAAACCAAAAAAAACTAAACCAGCTAAATAAAAACAGACTCCATTTATTGTCAAAAAGAAAAACCTTTCAAAATATGGAGAAAGTTACACACAAAACAGAAGCAAGGCAGGAGGACAACACTAACTTCGCTATCTAGCTAAACAAAGTTTACATAGCTAGATACACTCAAATGTATCATGTAGATGGCTAGCTTACAACAATTACAATTCTTTAACAAGCAATTAGAAAAAAACACTCAAAGCCAGGACATCCAACCCTAACTCTCCATCCCTTGCTCTGTGAAACCCAAATCCTTCTCCTCTCACACTCTCTCTCTACCCTAAAACCCCAACAAGGTTCTTTTTATAACCTACACCCCACCTACAACCCAGATGATTTAATAACAGTGGGCAACTCAATAGGTGGGTAATTAGGACGGGACTCAATTACGTCATCTGCACCAAATTAAACAAAACAAGCCAAGTTTAACAAAAAGATCTAGAGTAAGGTTGTAACAATAATGTGTCTTTTATAAGTACAGAACACATACAGTTGACCTTGGCTAGCAACAGCAACAAAACCCTCCAAATAAGAAAAAAACAGAATGGCTTTGCAAGCAGTCGTAATTAACTTTCATCATTCAAAACATGTCAAGCACAAAAATAGATATGACGACAAGATTGACCAATCTCTGAAACCCTCAAAAAATAGTCTAAACAATTTTTTTGAGGTCAAAGAGAGTTTATAAAAAATCAAAAACAAAAATCTGACTATGACACTGGGAAACTTGTATCTCTCATATGCCCCATGGGACATGAACTCAGCTCTTACAATGGATACTGTTGCTGTTATCAATATGGTGGACACAATATTGAAATAGTGGTGTGATAATATTATGAAAAGAACAATAAAATCTAAACAATGATAAAAAATAATGAAATTAATAATGCCTAGTAAACAGAACTAAACGGAACATTGAGATTCCGACAAGCGGTAGTGAAATAACAACAGTCAGATTGCAGAAATTCAGGGGTTGGGATCCCGAGAGCACAGTTTTATGTATGTGGAAAACTGCAGTGCTGTCTTTGTAGAAGAAGGTGGTGAACTTGAGGGTCAGAGGATGTGTGGAATTTGCAAGTAATCCCCACTGACAGTTTCAAGTCCTACCTTTGGCTTTTCTTATATATTGTGACAGATGGCCGGGGGCATTGCCCTGTCGGGACACCTTTCTGATGGAAGGACCGAGGACAGAGGACATGCCCACAATAATACCTATCCCAGGACATGAGAGGGGAAACCCCTTGGATTTCATTGCGATGCCATGGGGCGCCTAGTCAGTTCCAGAGCCTTGGACTGCAGCACTTCTGCCGTGGGGCACTTAGTCAGTTCTGGAACCTTGGACTGCAGCACTTCTGCCACACTCAAAAGTGTGGCCAAGAGAGGATCCGGGTGCACTGGGAGTACTTCTGGGTGCCCATGCAGCACTACCGCCACACCAGGAAGTGCTGCTGGATGATTGTCAGAGTACACCTGGAGGGCTTCCAGGTGCAGTATAAAGGAGGCCGCCTCACTCCATTCCGAGAGCCGGAGTCGGGAGGTGGAGGACAGAGCTTGCGGGAGAGGAATAGAGGAGGAAGAAGAAATGAGAGTAAAGGAAAAAGAAAGAAAGAGAATGAAGGGACAGAGCAATAGTGTTGGTGGCTACAGATTTGTGCTTTGAGCTGAAGATGCAACGAAAAGAGCAATAAAAGCATGTACTTTAGGACTTGTGTGTTTCAGTGTCTGTCTGTGTCAGGGCTATTTTCCAGGTACTGATTTAAACATTGTCTTTCACTTCTTGCAATTACATGTGGTACTTGTGGTAGAAATCAACATCTTAATTAAAGAAAGAAACTTATCTTCTAATAAGGCAAGTATGACAAATCCTTTTAATCAGTAATCATGCAGGAGAAAAGTTTATCCATCTGTATAATTTACTACTCCAGCTAATTCTTGAACAAGGAGCATTCTTTCACAGCATGATCAGAATGTTCAAATATTAAAGGTGTGGGTCTATTTCATAAGCAACTGAATTTACATTACAGTGTCAATCAATGCATACATTTACTCTGGTTGGTTTGTTGGTTTACACCCTGATGATCAAAATAAAAGTCTATTATATTATTATTCTTATACCCTTTGGGTTGAGCCAACACCCTTGAAATTTCTGTGTCTATAACAACTGTTCAATCTTGTTGAATATAGGATGTCAGATCTCTTAGTCATCCTTCAGTACATTTTGTGCATTACATCTTTGTCTTTGTTGTTTGCTTGACCTTAATCTGATATGCCTGAATGGGTTTCTGACATTTATTAACCCTTTATGCTTTTTCTTTAAGATGAATGCTATGTTACCCTAAATTTATTCTGTCACAAGCATTAATGTGAGTAATGGCTGTGCAATGTTTGGAAGGAGCTATAGTAGCAGTAGATGACTTGTATTCATACTTCCGAGATCTGTCCCCGACATTCCTATCACCCGATTCTGACACTTTAACTTGTGGTTGTTAAAACAAACCATCAGGAACATAGATTGTCAGAAGCACCTTTTAAAATGTATGTTAAATTGCTAATGTGAGGTTTCTCAGCATTTTTGCAGGGCTAAATCTGCATGACAGAGCTTCCTTCAAAATCTGGTTTCTCCTCTGGATCTTCGAGACCCAGTTGAGGTAGTTTGGTCATCTAGTTATAATTAAACCAACTCACTTGGAAGGAAATCTGGTGCAACCTATACTCCATTTTGCCACTATGACTATGGGGAAATAAAGAATATGAACAATGTAAATGAAAGAGTGCCCAGATACCAAGTGCAGAGTAGACATATGAGCTGGGTATCTGTGGCCTGGGCTGTTTCTACTCAGCAGTCATCCTTTTGTAGTCAGTGCTCATCTGAACAATAGCCATTGTTATGGCATTTTGTCTAGAGTACTTGAATCTTATAGTGGATCACAGTATTATTTAAAAGAGCCTATAAAGTTCAATCTTCACTTATTCTTGATGTTTTCTAAATTGAAATATTAATGTTTTCTGGACTGTAATTCTATGTTGCTTTGTTGATTTTGTGCTTTTGATATTTTAAAGTTTGATTGGCCTCAGTCCTTTGTGCATTTATTATTCATTGTCTGCTAATTCTGGTCCATCTCACTTAACTCCTCCCGCTGACTTATCAGTTTTAATGCAGTAAAATCCCAGGGATCACTCCTTGGCTATGACTACAATGGGCTAACATCTAAAGCAGAAAACAGATTTTTAGGGGTGAAATATAGTTTAATGTAGCTTGTTCTTATCACAGTTGGCAGTTAATTGAAAATAAAAAGTGTCAAAGTAAATGCATTAGCAATAGGTTCTTTCTTTTTTTGTTTCTACAGTATATCCCAGACGTTGTTAAGTGTGCGATGATATGATGATCAGTGCTGTGCACTGAGATTACAACTCAACTCGGTTTGTGCTTTACTTTGTTGTAGAATTAAAGTTAAGAAACGGCTGCAATTTCTCATTTTGTTATGACCGGTCAAAATATTTTTACTGAGCATTTCACTTTTTTCTGAGTTTCAAAATAGTTTCTTTAGGGTTTTAGAGACACTGGGAGAATAAAGGTATAATTATTTCTTAGAAATATTTTGCCTAACACAAAGTTGTCTTTATTCACATTTCGTTTGGTATTTTTACAACATTGTCACTGTTTTGTTGCTGATTGCTATGATGCAGCAAGCCGCTGTTACATGCGGGATTACTACAAGTCACAGACTGTAATGTTACTTATGTGACGCTTTGTAAGCTGCCATCACATGCTTTGTGGCATCTGATATTGTTGATATTAAATAAAACACAATCAATTCAATCTACTGTTTTTGTTAGCTCTTTAGCACTGATGTTTTTCTTGAAAATTTGACTACAATCCTGTTTTGTGTTATGATTTGAGTTCTTTTGAATTTTTCTTGAGTTTTACTCAAGCTGAAAAAATCATCTTGGTGTAGTTTTGGGGGTCTTAATACACATGGAATCCAATTCTACAGTCAGAATTTTACTCAGAGCTCCTGTTTTGAAGTTCAGTATTTTTGATTTTTCCATTGGCGCCTCTACTTTTTATTTTTTTTGTTGCCTGTTTTCATTGGGAGCTGCTGTGTCAGTTGTGATGTCATTGGTGTCCCAGTATAAAGATTCCCCAGAAACAGTTATCTGTATCTACGATTGGACCATACCTAGTAACTTTTTTTTCCTTGATTATCTATTTACTGGTTTTTGAAAAAACTCTGCCTTTTGACTTGTGTTTTTAGAGTATGATTAGGTTTTGATGACTCTCTTTTTGACTTCTGGCTTTAACCTTTGATTATTTTTTGACTTTATTCTTTTCTTTTGATCCTCACTCACACTTTTGGTCTGGATATAACTTAGACAGAACATTTAGTATATTAGATTTAGACATTGGGTTTGGTTGGTGGTTTGGCTGTAGAGTTGCGCTCAGTTTAGGGTCAACATTTATATCCTGGTCATCTTTCATTCTATTTGTCATATGGTTTTCCTGTTTCCTTCTGTCAGAATAGATCTGAGTTATGGTTTGGTGAAAGAGGGTACCGATTTTAAGGTCATGAAATTAGACTTGGCCTTTAACTGCATGTCATCTTCTGATCACCATTACATTTAAAATCTTGCTCTTTGCCAACATTAGCACACTTTCAACTGAACTAATCTCCCTTTTCTGATTTTAGCCATGTAAACTGTGTGAAAATAATTATTTTGTAAATTAGGTAGTACTTTTATCAGTTCATAATTGTTTCATTTTTATGACTGGACAAAGATAATTGGTGTTTGTCTTGATCCTAAATGTGTTTTTGCTTTTATTTTCCGTCTAATAATAGATACTCGTAATCATGCTCTTTTTTGTTTTTTTTTGGCTGTAGTTATTTTTGAATGATAAAAAGTCGTTTTTGCCTTTCTTAAGCTATCTTTAGGTTGTAGAAAACTCAGACTTGCTGGACTTTGTTTTCAGGACATGCACAATGGGAATACCAACATGTGTGAATTATACTAAACAGGCCTATTGTGTAGCTTGGAAAAAGAGAAAATATGGCCAGATCATCTTCAGACAGAGGAACATTTTGGGTACCAGTCAATATGTAATGAACATAACGGAATATGAGGGTGAATTGTTTCAGATTTCTTCCATTACTGTCTTGTAGGTTTAGACTCCCAGTATCAAACCTAAAACAAAACAGGAGTATACAGTATCTTTGTATCATTATTTCATTTTTTTGTTAATGTGTACTGCTTTTATTATTTATGCTGCATATGTTATATTTCCTATATGTCTTTATAGCAGAATTTGTGTATTTTAATAATTATTAATTAATTTAATAATAATTATTCCATTGTATGCTGTTCATGATGACAGTTATATTGAACCACTAATATTGCCTGCTCTTTCAGCATCTAGTCATGTTAATACGTTAGCTTTATGATATTTTTTCAGTTGCATTCTAGAGAACCTGTGAATGTTGCTTACAGTACAATGATGGGCTACTCAAATATTTAATGGCTTAATCAAGTTAGAAAAAGAGAACATGTTGATTCTAAAAAATATAAAGCTTTTATCTATTTCTGCATTTCTGGAATCCTACACTTAGTGTAAGGAAAAAAAATATGTAAAAAAAAAATGACATTTTTGTCTTAAATGTTGGAAAGAATTCATGACAAAGGACAAATTCTTCCTTTAACCACTGGTTTAAAAAAGAACAAAAAGCATCATAGTAGTTTATGTTTTATTGTATAGGGATTCTTTTTTATTTTCAAAAAGGACATTGTTAACTAGCATAAAAGAAAAAAAAAACTGCACCACAAATGACTCTCAGAAATGCTGTATTTAACATAAAACAGATGAACACATCATTTCTCAAGTTGCATGCGCCTGATATCTAATTTGTGTTAAAGGTCTGGCACTACCTGTTGTTTTTTGGGTTTTTTTGGTAGTCTTAAAATGTTAAAAGTCACTCACAATTAGATAATAGTAGATTAGTCAAACACGTGTCCTTTGGACTTATACAATACCCAGATATTCCATTTTTACCATACTACTAAAAAAACGTCATTAATCAGTATATTTGAGTCATGAAACAAATGACCAATTAGAACTTTAGAAAAATTGTGATGAGAAAAGGCCAATCAGCAGAACAAGCTTGTCCACCCTATTCACCTTGATTGTCCAAAAAACTTCAGTTTGAGATCTGAAGGTCCCTAAAGTTCTGCTCTTCACCACATTACTTGCTAACTTATTCCATGTGTCTATGATTCTTTACGTGAAGAAAAATTTCTAACATTCCTACAAAATCTGCACTTAACTCATTTCCCACCATGTCCCCATGTTCTAGTTACAGAGTTTATTTTAAAATAATAGCTGATTCCCACAGTACAAATTCCTTTCACAATTTTAAATGCTTCAGTCATGCCCCCTGTTATTTGACATTTGGCAATATACAGTTAATTTCAATTAAAAATTTTAATCTTGCAAAACACTTTTTTAACTAAATACTGACCCTAATTTTTCTGCTTTTGTAATTTCATAAAAAGCAATCACAATTCCATTTTTATTTTAAAGAGGATCATACTAATTTGTCCTTGGAAAATATTAAATTGCTTATAAGAATGCTATATGAGCAATGACTGCATTTGTCATGATCAAAGATTTTGCTTTTGAATTTTCATAAATTCTTCTTGACCTCTAAAAATTATTTTGACATTGTTTTAGGGGTTTTAGAAATCCTGGTAACATTTGCTGTGGTGCTTGATATGTTTGTTTAATGAAGTTGAAAGTAAGTAGTGTTCCTCCGCATTGCCATTTTATTTTTCTTATGGATCATGCCATTTTGAGGAGTATTTATGGAAGGTTGCTATGCTGTTGGTAGCAAGGTCAGCCCAACATGTGCGTCATGTAACACTGCCAGCTCAAGAATATTAAAGTGATGTCATACACTTCCTTGTTATCCTTGATTGGGTTCTCCCAAAAGAATAATCTAGCTGCACAACACTGCTGAACAGTCAATCGGATTGCATGTTTATGCCACATGTTTTACAGAGCAAAAAAATCTGAGAATTCTGCCGCAATACATGTCAGTGTCACTACTTGAGAGACAGTTGGGCTGCATGACCTGCCCAACGCAAGACACATCTACTCGGCAGTCATTATTCATGAGTCAGGCAATCTAATCTTTGACCATAGTGTAAAGATGTTTTATGAGACCAAAGTGCAATGTAGGTCTTGAATTTGGATGTGTTGAAGAAGACATAAATGACAGGGCCTATTGTGTAACATTGTGTATAATGCAAAGAACTCTAAATGTCATAGGATGTACACCATTTGATTAGCTCCTCAATGGAGCAGAGCTCTGGAGGTCTGCAGCTAGACTCTGTTGCCCAAAAAGCCTTTGCATTCATTCTTTGTTGTTTCTGGTTAAAAATATTGTTGGCCAGCTTTTTGACTATGAGATACAATCTTTACTCCTGTCTTTTGCTTGGTTACCAAAATTTTTATCTGAATGCAATTCTTGAAACACTTCCCGAGCACTGTTTGCCTAAGTATTAAAGTATTAAGTATTTAACTTTCTGTTCCTGAGTTTTGGCTTTACATTTTTGACTTGGTGATGTCTCAGAATTCCACTTCCTCTCAAAGCTGCACCTTGTACAGTCAGTACAATATACCACTTGCAGTTAAGAGTCTATTTCATTTGGCAAATGTGACCAAACGGCATACAAATACAAAACACAGATATGTAAGGCACCTGCCACCTCCATGCCAACACAGGAGCACTAGTCTTGTCTGCTACTAAAATTTAATAAGTTGTGCACTCCGCTTCTCTCTGGATATTAGGGGGCTAACTTTAATTTGTCACCTTTACTTTTCAAATATGGTCAGTCTCATCAGCCATCAAATGTATAAACCTTCATTTTGTAACTGAAAGGCCTGGAGGGCACCTTGGTCCAGATTAATCAGTGCTTCCATTTAAAATTTGAAATGTGTAGGAGTTGACCCACTCCCAATATCCAGTGATTTTTGAGTTGTCTTCAGCTGTTTCATTGAACACAATTAAGCAGATTTTTTGTTGCATATAAGGTGGTTCATGTCTCCTATTGGAAACCCAATGCTGGATTTAAAGAATTACAGACATGATCACTGTATACTTCTCATTTCAAGGACAGCATGGAAAAAAAGGTTTGTTTTCTCATTTGTTTCCTCATACAGGTCAAGCATTAAATCAAACTTTAATGATATTTTTGAGGTTGGCAGGAAACCATAGTATCTAGAGAATAACTGTATAAACTTGAAATTTTCCCACAGGTTTCCATTAAGGATTAAAAAAACCTAGAATTTAGAAGGATGAATCCAAACCTTCTCGTCAGGCAGTATAGTTGATTGACAAAAGTTATAGATTTTGTCCCAAAACAAGCCACTTAACCCGCCAGAGTTTATAGTGTATTGTTGAAGTACTTTCTATAAAAAGGTGCTACATACACTAATCTGTTTTGTTTCTGTGCATTACACTGTCTACATTACACATTATGCAATTTGTTATAATGGAAATATTGCATGATTAAATCCAGAAATATTTATTCAACCCCTGTTTACTGGTCATGGTTTTATGAGAATTTTTTCCATATAAGTAGAGTGTTACATTTCAGTCATGAATCTTTTGAACAGACTCTTACAGGATTTTTTTCCTCCCTCTCCCCTTTCTTTAAAATGTGAGAACCAAACTTTACATTTGTATTGCTCATAAAAACTACTAGTATTAGCATGCTTAAGCTCATAATAAATTGGCAGGAAAAAGTCATATTTGAAAGAGAGACTTGCCCAAACAAAACTGTTAGGATACATGGTGTGCTTTTTTAGGACTGTACACAGATGTGTTTCTTTTGGATTGTTAAAGGAAAATATATAATGAGAACACAGATGGAACAAAAGTGACAGATCCTCATGGAGCAGAAACAGGAGACTAAAGCATATGTTTACTGATTAGTATGCTAGAAAACCTGATCAGGCTGTGGAAGTGTTCATTGCCACTAATTTCTTTTGCTGGGTTTTGATCATGGCTGGATTTATGCGGTGGCTAACCCGGGCTGCAGCCTAGGGCCCTGCGGGCAACAAGTGCCCTGAATGTTATCAAGATGTGTGAAAAAATATCTGTTCTTTGCCAATTTGATTCCTCTTTAACTCTTTTACGTTATCCCTGAGATAACTCCTCCAAAGATGTTCACATGCACACCGTTATTCCTGAGTCTGTGCATCTCCAGTTAACTGCGGGAAATTGACTGAAGGGCAAGCTGGATATGGGCTGTCTGAAGATGAAAGTCATTTGACGTGTTTAATAGTGTTAGTTATTCAGAGATTGCCAGTGACCGACCACATTAAAGGTTGTTCTAGTGGTAATGAAGCATACAAAGGTGATTATTTTGTACAAATGGTAAACTCTGACTCCACTTCTGCATTTCAGGAACGTGTTGTGGTGTAACAGGGCAGTTCTCAAAGATTCCAGTCCCTGGTTCTCTGGGGCACAGCAGATTTATGCAAATTTCTATGACATGCAGGTTGATTACCAGTTGTTAGTTTTAAACAGGTCCTTTAACAAAAGGATGGTTCTCACCTTGTATTTAATACCACCAGGATAGGCTCCCCACAGGTCTGATTGAATGGAGTGGGTAAAGACATGGGACACACAGAATGTCTGTACATGGAAGGAACTAAAAGGAGGACTCCCAGAAATGTACTCTGGTGCCTTTATTCTGGCAAAAAGAATGACATCCTTGTGCCTGTTTTATTAAGTATGGCATTTGTCTCGTTGCCAATATGAACTATTTGTTTAGTTACTAAGATACATTTCAAGCACTTCTTTAAAGCAATTAAAATAATACTTGTGTGAGAAATTATCACTCCCTGTTTTGAAAACTGAAGTCACAATCATGGCATACCTGATAATTCTTGAGAACTTTATATCACTGACTTTGTGTTTGTTGAGAATCAATAGGAGATGCCACATTGAAATGAACTATTAAGAAGGGTTTGATCAGTGGAGATAATATATGTGTGCTTATGTGTGGATAATCAAAACACGTTTCAGTGATAGAGGCAAAGGTCAAAAACATTAGCCATTTATATTATTTTACCAATGTCTAAATGTACAAAATCATTAGACAAAAACCTAAGCTAGTCTTATTATTTCTTTTGTCTTATTTTGCCTATTAAAAAATCCAAAATGCCATACTGAAACTTTGTCCAAAACTATTATCAAGAACTTTGCCTAACTAAATCTGACATTAGCTTTTTTCCCTTGACTGATATACTGTTAGGCTATTGCAGGACTTTTTTGTGGGATCAAAATTCAAACATGATAATATCATACACTGTATCACTGCCAGCACATGTGGCTAGCAATAAAATAAGAATCACCAATAAAAACAAAGACCATAAAAATGACCAGCTAAATGGTGGTGCCTCTCAAAAAAAACACCAACAAGTTGGTGCTGTAATGGTGTCGTGAAAAAAATATAATAATAGTAATAATTCGAAATACTGACTAGAAATATTTACGACATTTCTAAATGCACTCCTAATTAAAACTGACAAGAATAATTGTAGTAATAAGGCAAAAACTACATACATACAAATATATGCATATACATACATATATAAATAATATAAATAAATGCATAAAATGAGTCAGGACAGTATCCCTAGGTCCCTTACAGTGCCTGTTTTATAAATACATTTTACCTGTCCTCATGAACTAGTCATAAGTTAGTTCCTGCTCCACTGTGCACAGACTTCCATCATTCTACCTAGAACTCAGATGTCTCAGCTTGAATTTCTTGAATTTTGGACACATCTCAAGATACACCACAGCCACTTCTCACTCCCACTGTATCCAACTAAGTCCTTAGGTATGGGTGTTATATAAAAAATGTTTTTACTAGATACTGTCATGTAATATTTATCAATGTGTATAAGCGATCTTATATACCTCAGTGTCATTTTTTAATCTGCTTACAAGCACACAATTTATCACAAGATGCTACTGACAAAGCCATTTATGACTGTTGAGAGATCCATGGTACAGCCTTCTGTAGTATTTTTGCAGAGCTGGCGAGGTACAACCAGATATTGTGACTGAATAAAATAGAAAATGAGGTATCAGGATATTAGATTCATTTGGGGTGTCTCATGCCCTCACTTGCACTGTGTGTTATGTAGCAGCCTGAATTTATGTACATTTTATGTTGAGTTGTCATTTTTTAATTAACTTTTTTTCATATTTTATGCATTTTCTGCTGTTTTTGTAATTATGTACCATCTTTTTAAATGTTCCTTGTATTTTTTGGGTGGAGCCCCAGGAGGCTGGGTCACTCTGACATCACCACTGCTGGGTCCTCCCTGCGTTTATTTGGAGGCCAGAGCGAGACAAACAACCAGTGGATCATTGTGTTTGTTTCGAGTTCTTTGTGAGTATTACTATTTTTGTTGGAATCTCATAGTTTTTTTTTACTTCTTGCTTCTGTCTTTAGGATTATGATTACTGGATAGCATATTGGGACTTGTTAGCTGTAGGATGGCCTTTTAGACAACTCCTTTAGCCTATTTATGCACTTTTAAACATTTCCTTATATTTTTCCATTTTTTTTAATTAGATCCCAATTTATAAAGATTATATGTTTGCCCTTCTGTGTAGAACCTGGAGGTTTATGGTCACTCTCCTCCATGCAGAGTTTTTATTATATTTTGTCAAAACCTCATGTTTGTGGCCTGCTAGGCTAGAAGCCATCAGTTGGCTGTTGTGGGACCAGTTAAATCTGAAATATACCTCCTTGGGTCATGCCTTTATAGTTCTTTTAGATCACCTCTTAGCATTTTAGTCATATTTGTGACTTTACATCATAACACTCTTAAGTATTATATATATCTTATATATAAATGTATATGCGTGGAACTATGTGTGTCTGTCCGGCCCAGAAGTGAGAGGTGGAGTCGGGGTAAAGGCTTAGCCACTTATAACACAAGCGAGGCCAGCACATCGGCAAAACAAAACATCTGAAGAAAGACAAAGTTGCTTAGCCACTAACATCGGCTAAACGGTAACCCATTTACTTTTCCTCATGCTGCTAATACACAAGCGAGGCGAGCACGTTGGCAAAACAAATCCTCCTAGGAGAGAGATGCCCTGAGTAGTTCCTTTCAATTACCTGACATCTCTACATTTCAATTTTTTCTGACGATTTCAACAGTTTTTAGGACCCCAGGCTTTTTACAGCACAGGCTTACACAGCTAGTATATATATATATATATATATATATATATATATATATATATTGTGAGATATGGCCGGCCATTCATCCCGGCCAATACCCTCAGGCTGCCAGATGGAGCCCTCCTTGCAGCATGGAGGTGCCCCGAATGCCAGCAGGGAATTATGGACAGTGGACTTTTAATGCACAGCCCTGCTGGATACCATGGGGACCGCCAGGAGTCTCTTCAGGGAGGCCCAGGGACTGTTATTTGCCTTATAACCTGGAAGTGCGTCACAGTGACAGAGGGAATGACGTACTTCCGGGATGAAAAAGAAGTGTTTTGATTTGACCTGGAAGTGCTAGGAAGTCACATGGACTGAGGGTTCTGAAGCACTTCCGGGTCAAGGACTATAAAAGACTGTGGGAAATCCCAGAGAGACAAGCTGAGTTGGAAGGCAGGGTGACTAAGCATCTGGGAGTGGAGGATTGTGATTTGTGTATTGTTTATTGAGTATTGGGGAGTGGAGGGTGCTTTCTGCACATTATTGTTCAAATAAATATTATATTTGGACTTTTATCTGGTATCTGACGTATTGTCTGAGGGTTCAAGGGAGTGAGAGCGCCCCAATCTGTAACAATATATATATAAATACTATATACTGTATATATATGTATTTACATACACACAGTGTATTTGTAGCTAGAGATCTACAAAGTGAGAAAATGAGTCACATATCTTAAAATAATTTTTTATCCCTAAACTTTCGATTACCTGCCAGGTGTCATTATCAGAGGAAAAATGATTAGACATACTGGAATCAAAGGCAATATATAGCAGGTAAAGGGTGGGGGTAGAGGGTCAGTGATTAATAAGGTGGGGTTTGGAAGGTGTTGGTCATAAAGTCTTTTTTATTATTTGGGTGTTCTTCTTTTTTAAGCCTGCAATTGCTAGGTTCAAAATCAAGTGTCTGTTAGTGGCATTTTCATTAGAGTCACAAAGTTTTTAGAGAGCCACCTAAGTTCCACCAGACACACATTTAACTGGGACACTGTGAAAGCCAATACTAAGAGTGCCAGAGAGAGTGTTGAATCATATATATACAGAGAGAGAAAGAGTGATTATATAGTGGCAATGTTTAAGGATATACCTGACAATTAAGTATGCCATGTCAGATATTAAAAACAATGAGAGACTGATCCTTCAACTATCAACTTGAAGGGAAAGAAAATAAAAATAGGAAATAGGAAAATTTTTAAAAACATTATTCTGAAGCCTAATTTCTTTCACAATAGCAGTTATTTTCAGCTGTTAAGGTAAAATTAAGAATAAATAAATAAATAAATAAATAACACCTTCAGGTTACTTTGCACCAATTTGCAGACTCTACACACTTTTGTCATTCTACCATTAAACTTTATTTGTTGTTTAGCCAGTTCACTGTATAATGTTTATACTGATTATTTGACGAATCCTGCTCGGCTATGTAAAATGTACAGAATCTCTCTCAGTGTCTCAGAGCACAATGTGTATTTTCAAAAAAGGATTTCTCACTCCTGTACTAAGTGATGGGTAACAAAATGGGAATACCTAACAAGTAAGCTGGGACATTTTCCACTTGTTATCCACTGTCCACATGGAGTTTCAAGCAAAAGATTTTTTTTTTTTTTAAACAATAATTTCAACTTCAGGCATTTGAATTATACACAACATGTGCAAACAAACCAGAAGCTTTTCATGACAGAGACAGAGACCCTATGTGCACTCTAATTTGATTTCAGTGTGTACTGATGGATCATTTGTTACAGAAATATGTTAGGATCAGTCATAGTCATACTGTATCTAATATGCTATCACTTATGGGCACACTGACATTCTGTAAGGGATCATAGAAATTTTTTAACCTCTTCCCTGTCTCCTCATAGATAGATAGATAGATAGATAGATAGATAGATAGATAGATAGATAGATAGATAGATAGATAGATAGATAGATAGATAGATAGATAGATAGATAGATAGATAGATAGATAGATAGATACTTTATTAATCTCCAAGGGGAAATTCACATCTTAGTGGATCCTCTTACTTTAACAGGGCCTTGAAGGTTTCGCCAAGGCTCACATATGTGACACTAGTAAGATTTCAAAGCAGAAAATGTTAGTTTTATGAATCCAGAAACCTAAGATGCCACAGATAGCCAAAACTGTATAAAGTAACCAACAGCCATACTTGAGTAAAAATAGTGCCACTTGTCTGGAAAATAAATTGAGCAAAAGTAAAATTCACCCATGAGAAAAATACTCAAACTTTAACGTACAAGTAAATGTAGGATCTCTATGATGTATTCTTTAGGACTGATTTTTAACAGTATATACACTACACACTGTAACAGATATGAAATGCTGTGTACTGAAATGCATAGATTATATAGTGAAAAACACACGTGTTACTGTATATACTGAAATGCTTACACTGAATTCTGAGAGTTTACCTCATACACAATACAAAATACATTTAATTGTGAGACTCTATTGACTTGACTAACAGACTTGTGATGCACTTAAATTCACTTCATTTGCCTCACAGATGAGTAACATCTGAAAAAATTGAGTAAGTTATGAATTTGTGTATATTGTGCTGTAAGCTTCCTTTGGAGTAACGTCTAGGTATGCTCAAGTACTGTATGTTCATCCAGTAGCCATTGTGTTGGGATGTTTTAGGGAGAATCTCTACACAATCTCAGAATTTATTCATTATTTTACAGAGATTCCAAGAAATAAATTGACATATATTCCATTATTTTTTCTTTTTAATTCTATGCTGAAAACCACTTAATCTAGTTTATGGTATTCTCAATCATGTGGGACTTAGGACACTGTGGTGCAGCACCTGTCCAGTAAAATCAGACTCAAAACAGGAATTGACTAATAAACTCCTCAAAAACATCTTTGTTTATTTTAATTACAATCGTTTGCAATCATTGTGAATGATGTATATTCTACAATATGGGGTCACTGTGTTTCATGAAGTGTCTTTTACTTTTGCTTGCATGCATTTCAGCATATGACCTAAGTGATTAAGGGTTTTAGAATAAAGTATATAAATTTCACTAGTGAATGCAGTATATAGCATATGCATTTCAGTGTACTCTGTAAAACATTCACTATATAGGGTATGTGTTTCAGTATATATTAACATGTGTCACTGCAGAGTACATGGTCCTTGATCTGTAGTGAACATACTTCATTATGAGCTGTATGCATTTCATTATATAGTGTAAGTCTAGATTGTGTATAGTTCACTACAGAGTGTATGCCAAAATAAAAAAGATATATGTCTCAAAAGCAACCTGCTGTTCTTGTTTTTAAAATAGTCAAAAATCTTACAATCATAAAATATCCAGGGTACTTGTTTTTTGCATGTAAGTTGTATTATATTCACTAAACTGTAGCAGAACTATTATCAAAATATACTCAAGCACAGTAACAAAGTATTTATATTTTATGACTATACAACACTGCTGATAGAGAACCACCATCTTAAATAGTGGTGGCTTGATTACATCACACATCACAACAACATCACATGGTAGCCATGAAATTCTGTTGCCAACAACAATATGGGCACATCCATCAAAATATACTGAAATGTCAGCATCTGTGATCAAAAAATTACTTTATTTAATTAAAGATGCAGATTATTCAAGTTTAATTGGTAAACCAAATTTAAAAAACATATGCAAATATCATATTAATTATATTAAAAAAATCTCAAAATTATGAAAGTTTAGTGGCTGATTGATTGTGCAAAAAAGAAATGAATATAGTCAGATATAGCACCATCAGTGTGCCTTTCGCTGTTGTTAGTCAAAGACTAATGCCATTGTCCTCTCCATGGGAGCTTTTAAGTAGTGGAACTTGAACAGGTGAGGTCAAAGGCTGAGCCTGAAGCAAGATCACTGCTCCACTCTACGTCTTTGTGTTTTGGACTTAGGGTAGAAGAACAAAATGTGTGAAAGGCCGGGACACGTCTAAATTCATAACCCCTGCACCAGTCAAATATGTCTAAATAAAAGGCAGACACATTTAACAGAAGCTTGACTGTAAGCTCTTAATAATAATTCATATAGTTCAGCCCAGGAAAATTTTTACTCTCTTGTATAAAATGTTCATTTCTGAACAATGTTGGGTATTACTTATTATTAATTGACTGTTGCCTTTATTAACAGCGACTTACAATATCTGAGATACAATTGCTTACATTTCTTTTGTTTCTTCAGTTGGAGCACAGGCAAGTGAAATGACTTGTTCATGGTCACACAGTATCATTTAGCAGGATTTGAGCTCAAAATCTCACCAATTGTCTCAACCACACTGTTTAAGTAAATTGTGACTGACAAGTTTTTATCATAAGGCTCAAATGACAGTAATCAATAAAATGCCAATTCATGCTGCTGAACCATTTATGATTATACTGATGGAAAGGTGCAAACAGGCATGACTTCTGATGCAGGGAACATCCTCCACACCTCAACGCTTTCTCCACCAAACTTTACTGACTTTTGCGTACACTTTGTGTTCAGTCTTTCCCCAATTCAACACCAAACATAAGGTTTCCCATCTGAACCAACTAAATTAAACTTTCTTTTGTCACTGAAATTAACTTTGGACCTGTTCGCCTCAGTCCACCAACATGTTGCTCATCAAAAGCTAGTGTGGCTTTTGTTTTCTTCTAGGTGATGAGAGGCTTGGTCACTGTATAGTGGGCCTTCAGTTCCAATTGTATCAGATGATGAAACACTGCATGTTGAGACAAATTGTATTCACCACTGAACTGGGAAGCTATTCCAGCCGTGGTGTTGAACCGATCCCCCTCTAAGAGTCTCCATATCATCCTGTTTTCTCATGCGTTTGTCTTACGTGGGTGACAAGCCTTTTTTCAGGACTTGATTGACTTTGTTTCTTTGTACAGCTTCAATATTCGAGAAATGACGCTCTTGGCATGACCAACTTCTTTTCAATGTCTGAGAGTGTTATCCTATCAGCCTTCATCGGAACAACTAGACGTAACAGTATTTCAGTTACCCTACCCATCTTAACAAAATGCCTACCAATATTGACTAATTGGTTGGTGTTTCCTGGTATTTCAAGACATTGCCAGATTAGAACTAACTGTTAACTAGTACAACTCGTTCTCTAATTTTGATCACTGACCTTCTTCATTTATCTTTTTTAAATCTTTTATTTTATGATGTGGTATAGTTTCCACTGGCGAAATAAGATTACAAAATATCTGTTCTATTCACGTTGAGATAAGATTTTACTCAGATAAATAGTGGCTTTGTAAATTATTAAAATGTAATTTGTTCATTAATTTTAATTGCTAATGTACTGTATATGGCTTCAACTAAACCTTATATAAAGTAATCAGAAGTGATTGTATAATGTTCACTCTCCTTATGGACACATAGGCTTGAATCCCTGCTTGCTCACTGCCTATGTGTGGTTTGTATGTTCTCCTTCAGAGCTGCATACATTTTCTCCTGGTATTCCAATTCCATTCCACCTCTGATATACACACATTGGATGTACAGTATGTTGGCTTTGAAATGGACTGAAGTTTTATCCTTGGCTGGTCCCTGCATTGCCCTGATGTTGTCTAGGTAGTCTCAACATTCTTAAATGGAAACAACTACCTTCTGACAATTGACGGATGGTTAAATGTTTATGTCACTTTGAATTAGAATTAGAATTACCAATTTGTTGGCCCTGTGATGGACTAGTGCCTGTCCAGGCTGTGTACTGCACTCAGTGATACCAGGAGAAATTCCAGCTCTCGCAACCCTGAAGTGGATTATGTATGATAAGTTATACCCACATATTTTATAAAGTAGTACATTATTCTCATTTCTGTATTATTTTACATTTGATTATTTATTTGATTTATTTAGCCACTTACAAATTCCAAGTGTATATGGCAGTTGCTTACTTCTTTGTACTTAAGGAGTGCTGACAGCTAAACTGACACACTCGAAGATGCACAGTAAGTAACAATCAAGTTTAAACCACCAGGCTTGTGTTTTACAGTCCAGCACCTTAGTTGTCCTTTTTTTTTGGTCTTGCCATTTATCATTTTTAGGATAAGCAAAACTATCTGAGTGAATCCAGAACTCTCCAAATGTTTGTGCACTTTTGATATGTGTAGAAAATATCAGATTTGTGATGCTTGCTTGTCCTGGAAAAGATTAAAAACAGAGATAGGTGATGACAGCATAATGTAAAGTATTCTATTTTTGGAGAGAATGGTACTGTATACTCGTAGCTATGCAGACAACATGCCGTGTTGCGTTTCTGCACATGGTACATATACAGTAGTTGCAGAATAGATTAAATAAAAAGTTCATTTTAGCAAGTGTATTTGAGGAGTCTTTTTTAATTATTCCATCTCAAGTTTACTTCTCAATGCCAAAATGAGTAAATTTATCACCTAACCTTATATACAGATGAGAAGGTTGATAGGAAGTTGCATGAATATATTTTCCAGACCAAACATGGCTGTTCTTGTATTAGTGCTAGCATAATGTACAGTAATTAATACCCTTTTGATCTCCATTTAGATCCCCCCATGGTATACCTACTGTAGTTTTGAAAGGACTTTACTGAGACAATGTAAAGAATCAGTTAAAAAGGGTAATTGGGTGGTGGGTTATATGTGCTTTGCAATTAGAACAGGATCCTCACAAGGTATATGTCACATTTCCATGTTAAAAAGAAGGATATGACTATCCTGAAGAAAGTGCAAAGAGGGCCTACTACACAAACATTACATCTGCATGGTATAAGAGACTAAGAGTGACTGAAAAAGTTATAGTACATCAACAAAATTTGTGCACACCTGATCATTACACTCCTATGAGCTTATTGGACATCCCATTCCAAAATCATGGGCATTAATATGGGGTTACCCCCCACCCCCACACACACAATTAGATGCACTTGCAACTTTAATAGCCTCCACTCTTCTGGGAAGGCTTTCCACAACAATTTGCAGTGTGTCTGTGGGAATTTGAACCGATTTAGCTCTAAAAGAATTTGTGAGATTAAATACTGATGTTGGACGAGAAGACCTAGGTCATAATCAGTGTCCCAGTTCATCCCACCGTTGTTCAAGGAGGTTGAGATCATGGCTCTGTACAAGCTACTCAAGTTTCTCCTCCACACCATACTCTTCGATCCATATCTTTATGGACCTGTTTTTGTGCACAGGGGAACAGTCATGCTGAAATAGAACAGGTTCTACCTAAACTGTTATCACAAAGTTAGAAGCATACAATTGTCTAAAATGTCCTTGTATGCTGTACACTTCACTGGAACCAAGAGGCCTATCCCAAACCCTGAAGTACAGCCTCAGACTATTATCCCTTCTCCAACAAACTTTAGAGTAGGCACTATGTATTCCAGAAGGTAATGTTCTCTTAGCATCTGCCAAACTCAGATTCGGTCATCAGATAGTGAAGTGTGATTCATCACTCCAGAGAACATGTTTCCACTGCCCCAAAGTTCAATGGTGGCACTCTCTACTCCACTCCAGCCGATGCTTAGCATTGCATATAGTGATCTTAGGCTTGAGTGGAGCTGTTTGGCCATTCATGAAGTTCCTGACACATACTGTAGTTCTTATGATGCTGTTGCTTCCAGAGGCAATTTGGAACTCTGTTGCGAGTGATTCAACAGGGGATCGGCGAATTTTAAACACTACCTACTGTAGCACTTTGTGGTCCCACTCTGTGAGTCTGCATGGTCTACCACTTCATGGCTGAGCTGTTATTGCTCCTAGATACTTTCACGTCACAATAATGGCACTTACAGCTGACTGGGGAAGATCTGTCAGATCAGATATTTCATTTACTGACTTGTGGAAACGGTGGCATCCTTTGACAGTAAAATGTTTAAAGTAGCTGAACTCTTCAGTACGACCCATTCTATTGCCAGTGTATCTTAATGAAGACTGCAAGGCTATGTGCTCGATTTTATGCACGTGTTAACAATGAATACATACTGAAACACCTGAACCCAATAATTTGAAATGGTGCCCACATACTTTAGCTATATTATCTATATATTTTTGGCTGGAGCAAATGTAATTTGTAATATGCATAGTGGAAATGTCTAAAGTTACGAAGAGGGAGTAAGTATGGTTGATGCCAGGTATTACATTAAAAACCATTCTAAAACAAGAATATATGATATGATATCTTTATTGGTTATGAAGTCTGATTTATCTAATCTGTCAAAGTTGCATTATGTGGGCCGGATTAGCATCACTGTTTTTGTACTTTTTGCAGGGATAACAGTAACACCAATTTATTACATTCTAAATGTAGGTGGACATAGTTGGCAGGAAATTGTGGCAACCCTGGAACATGCGGCAGTGTCACAAAAATGTATTCTTTTGAAATTTTAACCATATTAGAATAGAGACATGACCCCCCCCCCCCCTTCTCACTTGGAATTATTGAGCTGAATTCAAGATGGCCCAATTCAAGATGGACTGAAGATGTCCAAACATTCCTCACAAATTGGTCTAATGCAAAATAGTATTTGTTACATCAATCCAACACTAGGTACCTTAAAAATATTTGGGTAGTTCCAGAATTTTAAATGGATAATATAGTTATTAAAACATCATCATAGTTTTCACCAATTTTTTTCACAATTGTGTTACTTGTTCAGGTTTTTATGGACCTCACGGCCATAATATTTATCCATTAGTGAAAACCATTTTTCCTCAGGTTGCCTGCAATTAGTAAACATATACTGTATATACAAAGAAACAACCCCTGGTTGAAACATAATGCAAAAGATGTCCACAAAAAGGAATAGTTAACTGCAAAACTTCTGGTCCCACATAAATAAAGTTCCTTTAATGCTAAAATAATTTAGTAAAAATTAAAAAAAAACATAAAAAGGAAAGGCAGGAAAAAAAGACAAAACCTAAAATAAACAATTGTAAACAGCAAAACCATAAACAACGAACATAACTGGGAAATCTAACAAAAAAAAATCACAAGTTCAGAATTTGAAGTCAGAGAAGAATGTGCCAAAGCTAAAGTGTGGGCTGCAGCTGTTCCTTAGATACTTAGTGCCTCAGCTGCATATTTAGGTGGCCTTTAGGCTCCACATAAAGGAGACGGGGCAGAGAACACATAAAACCACTACAGAAATTAAGGAGTATCTGGATGCGATACTGGGACAGCTTAGCTTTTAGCTAAACAATTTAGCTTGATGGACTGAATGGTCTCCACTCATTTGTCAGATTTCTTATGTTCATATGACGTTTGTACATAACAAGAAAGAGTTAAAGACAATCTGCACATGAAAATAATAGCTTTTGAAAATCCAGCTGCATTTATCTCTTTTACTTAGTTTTGGCCTGTCATTGCAGCTATGTTTGCTTTAATCTTAATTTATTTAGAGAATTTTTTTTTAATTGAACCAAAATATAATGGAAAGGACCAGGCAGTGACATTTTCCAGGGAGACCCCATCGAAAAAAAATTTTTGCTATATCAGATTTCTTTGGGAAACACTCTTCTTACTACACTAAAGTCCTTCTTTTAGTGACACATTGCTGCTTGCCAGCAAATATATTACTGCTAGGGCTTCTTTTACTGTGATGTACAATCTTTCCTATTCTATATGTTAACCCTAATTAAATAACCTGCCAACTCATTACAAACTTGCATGCCCATATTTTATTATACTTTGTCAGAAATCCACGGCAAAAAATGTGGCATTTAGTTTGAAATCTCAGCCTCTGTTGTCTTCTCTGGAATGTTTTTGGTGGTCTTCTGGTGACCATGTGAGTTTGAATTCCTCTAATTTCTATGTGTAAGGATTTAAAGTCCTTAATCATTGTCAATAAAAATGTAAATATAGGTCTTAAATAATAATTAATATTTATTATTATGATTTTGGTTTTAAAGAGTAAAAGTAGTTGATTAAGTGCATGTTTAGGATAGGACTAAATAGGACCAGATGTGTAACATAAAAAGGAAAAGGTGCAATAATGGTTAGAATGGCTTTCTTAAATGAAATATGGCCTTATAATAACATCAGCCTCATGAATGCTTAAACTTGTTAATCTGAGAAAGCTGTTGCCACAGTTCACTCTGCTTTCTCATATCACACATGCTGGGAGAATAGTGGAGACCACGAGAAAGAGGGCTAAGAACTGGAATGCCTGTTCTGCTCTTTTTCCTGGATGTAACTGGCAGTGTGGATCCACCTTTTCCCTAGAAGGTCATAGAAAAGGATCATCCTATCCAGTCATGTGTCCTCGTCACAATCTACAAACAACGGCAGATCAACCATCTTTGGCTTCACTAAAAGGCAGCTGTAGGCATCCTAGATACAAACAAAATGTTACTGAAAACAATTCTCATTTTAGCTTTAAAACTTTATCAGCATTCCCAATGTTTAATGTATGCTCTGTAATCTAGTGTCTTGATTTGCCAGGCAAATCCTGTCAATCATATTGTTCATAAATAGATTTTCAACAAAAACGCAGCCTGAAACACTGTATTATTGTTTAGGCACATTTGATATGGAGTGGAGAAAAAGAGAGGAGATGTGATCGATAAGAAGACTTCACAGAAAATCAGCAGCAAGTGGCTTTTTACAAATGCAGTTTTATACTCAATGGATTTAGAAGATAATAAGAATGAAAAAATATTTTATTTTACTTAAGACTACTTTGTCTAATTATATTTAATTCTTTTATTTCTTAATTTTCTGAATATATTTATTGTAGCCTTGGTTTGTAGGCTAGAGGCCATTTTAGTAACCATTGGGCATAAGGTGGGAGCTCAGTTTCGTTCCTGAACATTGTCTGCTTACAGCTTACAAACATTCCTTGTGTTACCTGACTTTTCACTTAGCCCCCCTGTTTTCTCATACTTCCCCAAGATTAGGTGGACAGTCTACATTAGGCCAGTGGGTGGTTGTACATGAATGAATTTTCTGGAATTATTATTTTTTGTGTACTATCATTTAATTGTGGTACTCCACCGAGATATAGGATTTAATTCAGTTTAGTTTATTGTTGTGTAAAAGTACTGTCCTGCTAGTACAGAACCGTCAAAACTTGGTAGAACTAAAGTATAATGTATACAAGGGGTAACCCAAAAATATATCTAATAAAGGCAATCAAAATTGAAGCAAGTTTTTAAAATAGAAAGCAAAACAAAATGTGGGACTACAAGGGGGTGACCCAAACATTCTCAGAATTGTTAAAAAATAACTTTATTATAAAACTTACGGTAATTCCCTTTTAGTCACCTTTAAAATACTCACCTTGAGATGCAATACCCTTGTCCCAGCACTTCTCCCATTCTGGTTAACAATAACAACATTTCATGGAGTAAGATCTGGCAAATATGGGAGGCGTAAAGCAGTAGCCGCATTGCTTTTGGTCAAAAAATCTTTTACTTACAATGCAGTGTGTGCAGATGCATTGTGAGGGTGCAAAATCCAGTTTTGGGTGTGCCGATTCCCCAGGTGTTTTTTCCTTATGCTTTCCCATAGATGCCTCAGCAGTTCAATATAACGTCTCTGATTAACAGTTTGCCCATGGGGAACAAATTCTTAATGAACGAGTCCATCAATGTTGAAAATCACAACCATCATTGTTTGTTGAAAATTTGCCATATTGACTTGGAGGACAAAAAATGGAATGTCATGTGCACAATTGTGGAATAAGTTATAGAAGTACACACTTGACCAACTCAGCACACTACCAATCAGCAGACTGAATATCCAGGCTTTAGGCATATAATACCTAGCTGAATATTCGATAGCTGCACACTACTCCCATGCCATTGGCCAAATCTAGGAATATCTGGGTCTTCCCTCTGTAAAAGGAATAGACTCAACACACTTATAGGTTTGGGGCAGCCACCCGTATATTATTCCTGGCTGCAAAAGATTCTTGTTTGAATACAGAGATGTTCTCTATACTGAATCCAAAACAGAACTGTCGATGGTTTGTCAAGATGGCAGTTTTAAGGGATAGGACAGGAAGTGATGTAAGGGAACTGGAAGTAATGTTCTTCAGTAGTCAGAGTAGGTGCCGGAAGTGATAATCTTCTAGGTGCCGGAACCGGAAGTGATATTCTTCTTTGTACCAGAACCGGAAGTGTCGTCATCTGTTTTAAATCAGACAGGTTTTCCCGTGGCTGGTCTGTAGAGATAACAGGAGAAGGTTTAGTGCACCCCCTGGCCTGGCGTGGAATTACCTTTGCTTGGTCCATACAACGTCTTCCTAGTCGCACGTGTGTGACATCTCGTATTATACAACAATATGGTGAACCACACAAAGATCACTAAGAAAAGCAGTGAGAGTAAACAAAAACAAACACTATTAATAAACATGCCACACTACCATATTAAAATATACAGCAAGTATGAGATATAAACACACAAACTATCCCAGGAAGAATGACAACCAACCCAGCAATCAGCAAGTAGCTAGCTGATCTGCAAAATGGATGGATTTAGGGATGGTTCCTCCGTTGCACCTGACTGCTGACAGGACTGGCTGGTGTTTCTTAAGGCACTTAACTTGAATTAAATGAGTTCAGAAAGTGAGTGGTGGTGTATTAATTATTGATGGCACTTTGTTGTATCTTTTTGAGCAAATTTTGTACAGCAGTGCTGAATGTCACTGTATAGAATAAGGTCACCTTTCTACCACCTTTGTTTTGGCAGATGATCAAGTCACTCGACTTGATTCATGTCTACTCAACTGCCACTCATACAGATAACTCTAGGGGTGTTTCTATCTTACATATTGTCTGATGTTGTGCTGACTGATTGTGTGTTTGTATTCATTGTCTGTTGTTGTTATTGTAGCACTGTATGGTGCCTGCAAGTGCTGGCCCAATGGATTATTGTTCATTTCATTGATCTTTTAGATAGCTCATTTTTCTAAGAAAGATGGCTCGCTTAGCCACACTGGAGTGGAGATCATGCGACTGTGGCTCTTTCAGCCTATTATAGGCTCCCCTGAGGCTAGCATTGAAAGCCAGCTCATACTGCTGCTGACTCTGGTCTGAAGTCATCCCCGGATGATGCAAAACATTTGTATTTAGGCTGACAGTTGTTCCAGCCAGATTTGCAATACTGTATATCCATTCCTCCATTTTCATAATTGTAATAACGGTTGTAATAACATTGTGTTTTTGCTGTAGATTGGCCACATTTACTCAATACACATGCCTCAAATAACAGAAGAAAAAGATTTTTTTCTTGGTCTTTTAGAATAAACTCGAAACATAAAACATGTTTTCCTTTTACATGCACTGGAGACAGGCCTGACCCCTCATTTATATTGATTGCCATTCTTTAGAGAGTGCGCCCTTTGGATACAGTCCATATTTCTTAAGCCAAAACACTAAAAGATGATGAATGTTAAAAAGAGCCTAAGATATGATACAGTATGTGAAAAATGTATGATTTTACAAGGTGGCTGCTTCAGAGTACTCCTCAGTTTTCTCTGTTCTTGGCAAGGAGAGAATAAGAAATGAGGTGTGCCATTTGCATTTTTGGCTCTGCAAAATTTCATTTGCGTAATAAAGCGACAATGCCATTGCTCTCATGTTGAGAGTGCTGCTGTTGAGTAAGAAAAGGAACCTTAGATAAAACAAAGTGATACAAGATGTGGCTGCTGGAAAGTGGGGCGGCTGTATCAGCTTGGAGAGTTGGAGCCTTGATAAATTGGTAAACATAGGTTATTTTAGATTATCACTAATCTGGATCATCTAAAACATTTCTTAATATTTTCTCTTAATGTTGAGTAAATTGGAGGCAGGAGTTTGAATGTGAACTTAATATAAAGAAACAATTTCCTTTACAAGTATCTGAAGAAAGAGACCCAAGGCAGATCACAAATGGTTTTACTGTAGTAAGAGTGTAGTCCAGCTCAAATGGCTCCCGATGCTGTTACAGCACAATTTCTCATTTATACTGAGAAGTCAAGCAAAATGACACCTTTTATTGGCTAACTAAAAAGATTACAATATGCAAGCTTTCAAGGCAACTCAGGCCTCTTCTTCAGGCAAGATGAGAAATATGTTTTCTGACTGACTGAAATGCAAGTCTAACTTATAAAATTAAAATTAAATTTCCAAAGTATTGGAATAAGATTTCATTGTCACTCCTCTGAATTCATGTTTCCAGTGTTTTGTGGTAATGAGTCTGTCAGACATTACCAGTTTAAAGAAATAAAGTTCTAAGACTAGTATAAAGCAACTTACACACATAACAATAAAGGCATTTATCTTTTTAAACAGTTGAAGTGTGAGTGTGCGCTTCCATGAATTTTTAAATTTTGCTCTGTCAGGACCGCACTGTGTGATGGCAGGACATATGCGAGTTCAGGGAAGGCCTATTGGATTTTCGTGTGCCCAGTCAAAATGTGAGCATCTTCAAAGCGTGAAGCATTAGTTTAATTCATGCATTACATCACTGATCATCAGAGGATCCCGGGGTAAAATTACATAGGAACTACTTGCTATGGTAAGTCTGGAGAAAAGGGCTGGCTGAAGCACGTTGTGGGTGGACTTATGCATGCACGCAAGGATGCCATGTAAGTTAAAACAGGCCTTGCAGGAGTGTGGTGTGGCGCACAATTGGAGGAAAGGAGCGGCATGATGTAGGATTGGTTGAAAGCAACTCTCCCCTTTATAAACGGCACTTCCTGCCTGTAGGCATCGTCTTTCATTTGGTTGCACTGTAAATAATCACAATTTTTTTTGTCTTGATTTTTCTGTGTCATTGCCTATGGACTGTGTTACAAATCGTACTGTTTTATCCCTACACCTGTAAATAAACTGTACCTTTTGTTGAAACCCAATATTTTTGTCTGTGGCTCTGTGTCTTAAATTTCTCTTGCTGGTCCTGTTCGGTCCTGAATTACAATGACGCCCCATTACACAGGGTGTCACATGTTTGGATACCAAATTATGTTTAATGCTAAATGAATCTCACAAACATATTGAATTAACTTAATGCCTAAACCATCCAGGACTTATTTATTAGATCTTAAAATGTTTCTACAGAGGCCGAGTGAGGATATGCAATATCATTTTTTTATTGTTTTCTTGATATAACAGAAATTTCTTGAGGAGGTACAATATCATTAGTATTTTTTGTTGTTTTCTCTGGGAAAAGCGAATAATTTTCTTGAGATCTCAAGAAAATAAAATTTGACCCTTGCTCCTGGCAGTTTTGTTAACACAATTTCAATTATGTTTTCCATGTCTCCTCTGTGTTGTTTTCTAATCAAAATGAAGCAGTTAAAATAGGCACATTTTAAGTATAGAAATCCAGTTTTATTATTTTTGCCCTGCCACTTCTGCTCACGAACACCACTAAGGACATAAGCTGCAACAACTTCAGGTTTACTGTTAGTGAAGTTCACTTGTATCCAGATGATATGGCATGAGAAGCCATTGATGCATCCATTTACTCCGATGCCAAAGGGTGTGAGTTTATCATAGCTGTTTATGTGCCAAATCTTTGGAGTCCCATTTGTCTTTATTGCAGAAGGTCCTCAAATTCCAAGCATGATTGTACTGCATGTCTAAGATCTCTAGTGACCTGCAATCTGGTTATTATACAGTATCCAATAAACTAAATATTAAGCTATATGTTTATCTTTGGGAATCATTTAATTTTTTATGGATTTTGAGTAAAGAATTTAAAAAACAAATTATACTGCATATCCTCTCTTGGCGTCTGTATGTGTCCACAATGAGTCTAACTAAAGGTGTTAACAATTTTCTGAAATTTAAACAATAACAGTGGGACAAATTTCTGGATAGGCAGGAAATTAATACATGTATTATATCATATTGCCTAATTCTTTAATGAAAATATCAGCTGTTGGGAACAAACAAACCTCCTTTTATATATTGTGAACAACAGCGGGGACAGACTGGCTTTCCCTAACCAACATTAAGTAGTCCCCTTACACGCTGGATGACAGCATACCTGGGCCGGCCACCCCAAAGGGTGTGCTGGGAGTTGGAGTTCTGTGGGCAGCCCTGCTAGGTTCTGTGGTTGCCACCAGGGAGAGCTGCAGGGAAGGGCTGTCCCTTGTTTTTTGGGGCTCCTGACCGACTCAGTCCTTCCTCCTTGTAATGTCCTGACACCAAATGTACTCCTGAGTCTGGCATGAAAGGAGCCGTCTCATCTCACTTGGGCAGTTAGAGTCAGGATAAAGAGGACAATGCTCACCTTAAAGGAGTGGAAGAAATAAAGGGAAAAAAAGAAATAATAAAAGAGACTGTGGAGTATTAAGACCATATGAAAATATTTTATGTGAATAAAATTCTCTTGTTTGGACCCAGATTTGCTGTTGCAGAAATTGTGTTGGACATTTGGGGCTCAGAGCTGCCCATTTGTGGTCACAAATTTGATTTATTGGTAATGGTATGATGGCTTTTTTACAGCTTTGTTTTTCATTTCTTCTTGGATTTTTTGGTTAATTAAGTGTTCTGAAGGTTGCTGAATCTTATTGTGATAATAGGTTTTAGAAGTATCATTTATTGAAAGACTGTAAATATTTTAACTTTTTTTAACACAATGCCATTTTTATCAATAGGTCCACCATTTTGGACTTGGCTATAAGTAACAGTAAAAATTATTTACATTTATATATTGCTTTCTAAACCTACTCAAAGTTCTTTACATAGACAATGGGGAACTACTTCAACCACCTCCAATGTGCAGCATCCACCAGCTAGTACACTTACCACACACATTAGCTATTAGTGGTGGTGAATGGGTGAGAGACAGTTAGCGACAGGGGATTTTAGGGAGCCCAGAATGACCAGGTCATGGTGGACAATTTAGCCAGTACATCAGGAAACCCTACTCACAACAGAGTCAGGAGCTCTGTTTTAAATCTCATCTGAAAAGTTTATTCCAATTTTTACAGCACAGTGTTTCCATCATCCACAGACCACAAGGTAAGCTCCCCTTGGCCTCACCAACTCCTCCTCCAGTTATAGTATGTACTGTTGCAAGCCACATTACTATGCAGGACAATCAGAGGTTGCGGCCTGTGTTGTCATGGGTTAGAGCGTATATAGATCAGAATCAGAAAATTAGAATTGCTTTTATTTGCCTGTACTTCATGTAGAGGAATTTAGCTTGGTAGCTTTAGAGCTGCTTATAGCAAAACACAATATCATATACAAGCAACATAAGTTAAACAACATACATTATAACAGAATAGTGCAACTATGATGGAGATGTGCAAATGATGTGCAATCTGAAGTATATGTGTATAGAGTGTATGCACATTCGCACACAAACATGTGTTTATACTGTACATACACACACACACCTTCATATAGTATACGAGACTTCACATGAATATGAGATATAACATGAAGCAGCTGAATACCTTCCCAGATAGCTGAGTTTGTGGACAGAAACCTTGATTATTAGGCATATGTTTTTGTTTATCGATTTCCTGGCTAAGACCCTGTGCTTTGAATTTTTTTCTTTGACGTTTAGGCTTGATGACAGATAAACTTTGATTTTTTTATTAATGAACTTTGCACAACTTTTGACAACATTTCTTCTCCTGATCTTTGTTTATAAAAACCTGCTTCAGCTGTTTCTGTGACAAAATAATATGGTTCTAGAGCGACATGGTGGTGGAGGACTTCATGATAGTTGATGGTGGTAATGATGGTGACTTTGGCCCCATGCATGCCTGGGACATCTGCAATGGTATAGTTGCCAAAGTTATTATGTCCTTTTCTCTTTGTCTTTGAGACCTCATTAACGAAGATAAAGTCCTGTTTACTCCATCTGTAAAAATCTCTGCAACAAGATTGTGTTAAATCAGTTGGTATATCAGCACAGCATTTTATGCCATAATCCATTAAAAATCAGTTAGGCTACAATGAACACTAGACTGTACCATGATATTACTAACACCCTTTACTGTAGACAATCCAAATTGTTGGATGAACATCTTACTAGTCTGTATTGAAAATGCATCTAGCTAGCGTGACAATAGATAGATAGATAGATAGATAGATAGATAGATAGATAGATAGATAGATAGATAGATAGATAGATAGATAGATAGATAGATAGATAGATAGATAGATAGATAGATAGATAGATAGATAGATAGTGTAAAAGAATGACTCAGAGAGCATAAAGGTTTGGTGTTTTTCTGGCCCCATATACTGTAACAAAAGAATATTTTTATCAACAAAAGTTTTTCCACAATTGGCATTCATAACACAGCCGCCAAGATGGCGGAGCGAGGAACATTTATCATGATGGACCAGAAATAGGGAATGGACTGCTGGGAAGGAACCGTGATGGATGCTGGGATTGTTGATGTCATCGGGGAGTGACAGAGTGAAGGCGGAAGTGCTGGTATGTTTTCATGTACTCTGGGAGGATTCATGGCGGTGGAGCGTCTTTCTTTCTGCAGAGATAAAGAGAGAGAGATTAGTACCCTGCCATTCCCTTCTGGCATGCGGTTTTATGTTACACTTTGGGTCGTTACGTGGCTCCCTAAGCGCGTGCGTGACACTAGATAGATAGATAGATAGATAGATAGATAGATAGATAGATAGATAGATAGATAGATAGATAGATAGATAGATAGATAGATAGATAGATAGATAGATAGATAGATAGATAGATAGATAGATAGATACCCTGTAGATACTTTATTAATCCCAAGGGGAAATTCACATACTCCAGCAGCAACATACTGATACAAAAAAACAATATTAAATTAAAGAGTAATAAAAATGCAGGTAAAAACAGACAATAACTTTGAATAATGTTAACGTTTACCCCCACGGTGTAATTGAAGAGTCGCATAGATTGGGGAAGGAACGATATCCTCAGTCTGTCAGTGGAGCAGGACAGTGACAGCAGTCTGTCGCTGAAGCTGCTCCTCTGTCTGGAGATGACACTGTTTAGTGGATGCAGTGAATTCTCCATGATTGACAGGAGCCTGCTGAGCGCCTGTCGCTCTGCCACGGATGGCAAACTGTCCAGCTCCATGCCTACAATAGAGCCTGCCTTCCTCACCAGTTTATCCAGGCGTGAGGTGTCTTTCTTCTTAATGCTGCCTCCCCAGCACACCACCGCGTAGAAGAGGGCGCTCACCACAACTGTCTGGTAGAACATTTGCGGCATCTTATTGCAGATGTTGAAGGACACTAGTCTTCTAAGGAAGTATAGCCGGCTCAGAACTGAACTCAGAACTCTGTCAGAACAGAGCACAGTAAACCATCAGTGGCACTCAGACTGACCCCTTCAACTCCATGGAACATGTTTTTGCAGTTAATTTTTTGAGATTATATTTCTCTTACTATAACCACATGCAATCGTTGAGTATTTCTACAATAGCGTTCTCTTGATCGCGTGAAAACAAATGTGGTCTACCACCATCAGCCAGCTGCCTTTCAATACTTAAAAAATAGAGTGTGCTTGGCTTTTACAAATTGTTTAAATATTTCCTTTTCCCACATACATTCAGTGAATTATATTAAAATATGCATGAGCAAACAAAAACACAATGGTACAGTAATGTGACTTACCTACTGTAATTTCCCGTCCGATTGTCCTGTTAATTGAAACAAGCAAGTACAGGTTTAGATGTGGCCATAACTTTTGTCTGACCTCTCTCATTATCATGCCATGAACAAGAACAAGAATTTGATTGATTGGTTTCCATTTCACCAAATATACCAAAGAGATCTACTGAACCCTTTACGTGCAGTATGTATTCAAGCTGCATTACTGTTTTGTTATTTATTTTTTTCACCTTTCCAACTATGTCTGAATATTTATGTCTGTTAGTGCTTAAACCATAACACCCATGCCCTTTTTTGTGTTTTGCTGTACTATATTTGACTCTAAAGTGAAGAGTAAGAAAAAAATTATGTGAGATCAGATAACATAAGAACAGATAAGGTGAGAAAAGATAAGAAGTGGCAAAAATAAGACAAGATGAGGTGAAATGAGATTTATAAGGGACGAACTAAGAAAAGAAAGGTGAGATGAGACAAGCTGAAGCAAAATAAGAAAAGATAAGACGAGTGGAGAAGATACAAGAAGACAGGATGAGATAGGGTTAGTTTGTTGTATAAATGGAAATTCATTTAGGGTTTTCAGCATCAGCTCAATTAACAAGATATTGTTATGATTTTTGCCAAAGTTGAATGGAAAAAACATCACAAAACGTAGTCTAACATTAATTGTACATAAATTTATTTTAAAGAATTGTAAAATGAAAAATGCCAAATACAGAATACAAAAATACAAAATAAAAGATTCAAAGTACACAAAATGCAAAAATGACTGCATTAACATAAACTGAATCAAAATGGCTTACATTTCAAAAGCAATGTAACCAAAGACAAAGTAACACGCAACAATTAACCAAGAAAGAGAGCAAATTAACAAAAGTCAAGCTGAAACATAACAAGTCAGAAGAAACACAACAATATAAGTGAGTCTGGTACTAAACCATGATAGTTATTAAAAACCAATATTCCACAAATATTATTGCAGCTACTTTTATGTCATTTATTCATTTTTTTTTTAAATATATTTCTTTTTACTTGTCCTAACATGAAATTTTGCTTGATTATCTCATCATAACTCAGTACCAGCAGAAGAGGCAGTGTAAACTGGATACAAGTGTTGTGGAGAGGAGTGGTGGCTCTGAGGCTAGGAATCTGCACTAGCAATGAAAAGGTTGCCGGTTCGAATCCTGTAAATGCCAAAAGAGTCTCTGCTCTATTGGGCCCTTCAGCAAGGCCCTTAACCTGCAATTGCTGAGCGCTTTGAGTAGTGAGAAAAGCACTATATAAATGCAAAGAATTATTATTATTATTATTGAGTAATGTACTGTACTCCCTAAAGACAGGTAATCTCCATGCCACTGCTAAAACCTTCAGTACCACTGCTCAGATTGTTCTTCATGATTTTGGGATCTGTTATGCAAATAGGATTTGGAGTACTGGAATATGAAGGAAAGAAATGCAGAGAGTTTGCTATTCCATTCAAATGACTGTAACTAATATTGGTCCATCACTTGGAGGCTATTGATCAAGTCCCTGCCCTACCTTTTTTGCAAATAAATAAGATACAGTAGTTAGACATGCTTTTTTCATCTACTAGCAATACTTAAATTATCTAAAACTAGGTGTCCCCCGCGGCTTCACCCACGTAGTAGTGAAACAGGACAGTAAGGTGGGCTCCACACGGCTCCCCACTCTTGACGTCACACTTCCTCCTCCGCTTAACCTGCAGCCTCTGTCTTGGATTTGCACGAATAAATCGCTCCTGCAAGTGAACTCTGATACTTAGCGCGGTGACAGAAGTCGCAAAATCAACCGGAATTTTCAACCAAATTATGGAAAAAAACTTGATCTAAATCCGTTAAGTAGTTCTCTGATGAAAAGCGAACAGACAGACAGACAGACGTTGGATTTTAATATATAGAGTGTCACATATGTGCGCATGGGAGGCAGCTAAAGGGCTCGAATAGTGACAATTCCATGTCTGACCAGGGGGTGGCGACGTGCATTGACTTTTTCTCTCAATCATCTGCAGACCATTCACAGGAAATTCCACAGGGTTCCGGTGCCTGTGATGACGTTACTTCCCACACAGATGATGTCACTTTCAGTTTCTGGGGAGCATGTGATGACGTCACTTCCTGTCCAGATGACGTCACTTCAGGTTCTGGAACCCGTGATGACACCACTTCCAGCCCAGATGACATCACTTCCTGTCCAGACCTTTAAAGCTGCCATCTTTGCCACATGTCATCATTTTTTTTGGATTTGGGAGGTTGTCACAGGCCACAATGTCAATCCCTTCACCAATTGATCTGTTGCCCAGTGTCAGATGTCCCAAAGCTGCAGTGAGCAGTGAGTGGACTCCATAATCTAGAAACGTGGTGTAAAGTTGAGAAACATCTTGGCACTTGGCATAAACACATCCCAGTCTTCCATAATGCAGCTTATTATATTAACAGTGGTCTCATATCTTTCCATGTTTGACATAACAATATTTTTAGATACATGATGATCTTCATAATGACTCCTATTCTTATAAAATTCTACTTACCTACTGTAGGACCAGTTTTTTTGTCACTTGATCGTTCTTCTTGTCTGTCTTCCACAAGTCCTGGAGACCATTGTGTGCCACTTTCATCCCAACTTCATTCCTACATTCTTTATAATTTTTTGGTTTGCTACCTCTAAAGTTACAGCCTGTGGCAGGCTTATATGTAGCTCTGTGTAAGAGGTCTTTTAAGCCATTACCTGTTATCTTATTCTTGATATGTAATCTCACTTCTAGTTTTTCCACCTCTTTGAAATCAATTTTGAATAACATAAGAACCCAAACTATCAACATGTCAACATTTTGCCTGTCCCTCTATACATTTTATGCAATGCATCTAACCATTGATCCATACTATCACCTCTCGTGCATTTCTTAAAGTATTTTAGGATTGTCCCCCAGTTTCTGCTGAGAGGGCTTCAGACTCTGACTTTCTGTCTTTAGTATTCCTTACTTTCCTCTGATATTTATTCCCCTGCACCCTTCTGCTCATCCTCACATTTTTATTCAGCAGTGTTTTTTTCCTCACAGTACAATTTCTGCTAAATTACCGCCAACCTCACAGTGAAAATCTCCTTATTTTCTCACTTTTAATTCTGGGAAGCCATTTTCTTTAATCTAGCTTTTTTTTTAACTTTCTGTGGTGTTAAAAAATAGAGTTGCAGTCTGCTGTGCCACTAGTTGGGAGCTGGTGTATTAATCCAAATGTTACTTACTGATGTGTCTTTTTTTGTGTATTTTCTTTTTCTTCTCCTTCTTTTCTTAAGGTGGCCTTTCTCCACAGTCTGCACAGGTCTGAATGATTTGAGGTCTCCAGTGGATGACATTGTACATCTCTAGGGTTTGGTAGGGTGAGATGGGTGGTGGGAGGGTACCATGCACGGGGTGGAGGATTGTTGCTTTTTGTTACTATTTGTACCATTCCTGTTCACAGTTCTTGCTTGGTTTAAACAGAATGTTTATCACAAAAATAAAATTAATATTGCTATAAGACATAAAATATTGTAAGATTCAGTTATTTCAGATTTCATTAATAAGCACAGAGAAGTAATCAGAAAACAAGGTTGTAATGTCAGTATATTTTGGAGAAATGATATGTATTTAAGAAACAAAATATTTGACCTTGGCTTTTTACTAGTAGTACAGCAAAATACATTGAACCTCAAAGCCCATAGGGATTAATATTAAGTTTTTATTTAGTGTAGATAATCTCTTTTTAGAGTTTTCTCAAACCCAGACAGAAAATAGCTATAAAGAGTTCCAAATACTCACATTAATATTTTCTAATAAAATAAAATAAAATAAATGTTGGTTTGAGAAATCTTGCATGATATGTTCCAAATAACAAGACTCTGACTGAGGAGATAGGAAGTTTTCTTTTGAATATGCAAACTTTCCCATTGGGATTAATAAAGTATCTATCTATCTATCTATCTATCTATCTATCTATCTATCTATCTATCTATCTATCTATCTATCTATCTATCTATCTATCTATCTATCTATCTATCTTTAATAAAATTTTCAAAATAAATGAAATTCAAATATAAATATTGCAATCCCAACTTGTAATGTGCTTGGGTGCTTGATTTTCATATGACAATGTTTGCAATTTAAATATTTCATATCATGCTATTTCTGCCCTGCAATATTGTGCAAACATAACCCTAATACTCAAGTATTGCTTGAAGTGTTTCGGGTTCAGATTTATTGTCATGTGCACTCAGTACAAATTGATTCTTATATGTATTTCCCCCCTCAGACTAGTGACGATAGTATATTACCAACATCAGACTGTGAATACTACAACAGTCAGTACATAATGTTAACTGCTTATGTCACTTGAGCAATTATTTTGACAAATAAATAATAAATTATTTTAATTTGTATTCATGCAATGCCCTTCCTTCTGTCAGCTCACTCAGATGCACATATAGTACACAATTAAGGTTGATACTGTTGACTGCACTGTATGGAGTGACATGCCGAGCTTTAGTCCTGTGGCTCAGTGTGACTGCTGACTGACTAATGGAGAATGGCTTTAGACATTGTGACACTAGAGGGCGCTGTCGCTCCTCAAACCTCGCAGACAAACGTTCAAGACACCAGGTAAAAGCACTAATAATATTTTTAATTTCATTTCCTTTTGATATTGTGCCACAGTAGACACCACACACGCCACAATAATCAATAATCCAATACAAATAATAAATCAATCCTTCTCTCCTCCCAGCAGCTCTGTCACTCTGCCTCCCAAAGCCGGCTCAGCTCGCTGGGTTTCAGTCCATGTGATTCAGTAGCACTTCCGGGTCAGATGAAGACTTACGTTTTTTATATGGGCTATAGGTTAAATAAAAATCCCTGCGTCTCCCTGCAGCGTCACCCAATGGCACCCACGGCACCCAGCAGGGCTGTAAAGTCGAACTCCCATGATGCCCTGTGGGATGCTGCAGGGAGGACTCCATCTAGCGGCCTGGATGTGTTGGCTGGGATAAGCTGCCAGCCGTCTCTCACAACATTAATAGAAGGAGCCAAGGCCAAAGGAAAGGCTAGAAGCAGACACCAAGCCAATTCCTGAGGTTCAGCCTTTTGTGACACAATGTATAAACAGAGAGAGTGATTAGTCTGTCTTCTCTTTTTTCACATTTTCTACTCACTTTAATTTTTGTATTTTAATTATTTTATATATCTATTTTTTTATATATCTATTTACATTTCATTTTCAGAGCATTATATTATTGACGTTATTGGTAAATATTTTGGAAGACTGTTATTACAACATTAGATAAGTTGTGACAAGAACAGGCCATTCAGCCCAACCAGCTTCTCTGTCCTATTCACCAGATTGTCCAAAATAACATCAAGTTGAGGGTTCCTAAATTTCTACTTTCTCTCCACCACACTACTTGGTCTTTTATTCCATGGGTCCATGGTTCTCTGTGTGAAGAAAAACTTTCTAACGTTTGGGCGAAATCTGCCCTTAACAGGTTTCCAACCATGTCCCTGTGTTTGCAGAATTTATTTTAAAGTAACAACTGTGATTCACTGTGCTAATTCCTTTCATAATTGTAAACACTTTTGCCATATTCCCTCTCAATCTCTTAAATAGTAATCTTAAAATTAATTTTCATTCATTGTTTAGTTAGATTAAGAGAACATTAAAGACTGATCTTCATAATATTGAATTCTAAAAAAACCTATAACACTGAGTCAAGCAATGCTCCAGAGTGAGTATATGTAGGCATGGACTGGTGTCCCATCCTATATCTGTTTTGTTCCTGGTTTGATCCCTCACAGACCTATATTTCATAAACGAAATAGTTATTATTATTCATTCATTCGGTCATTTTCTCTCTAGTTTTCCTGATGAAGATTAAGGTAGCAACATATTAAGATGGATTGTCCAGGAATTCCTATCTTAGCAACTTTCTCCATCTGTGCCTGGAGAATTTTTATCAATATTTAGCAACAGAATCTGCCAATGGAGTAAACAAAATTTATTTGACAAGGTTTGTTAAAAAAGCTGAATAATCTTAAATATAAATTTCTAGACAAGTCAAAAAAATCTTACAATATGGAAAACAAAATTTAATGGATATATATATAAACACTTTTTACTTGCTTAGATTTGCTCAGATTTCATTTTTTGCAGTGTGGTCTTGTACTTTATGCAGTCCATAACAATGAACTACATGGCCAACAGTTCTTAAATAGGAAATTACTACGTAATTAGTGTTTAAGCATGCTACAATTAGGAACACTTAATGTAAAGCATTGCTTAATTTTCTCAGTTTCATATCACTGTAGGAAAAGAGGGTAAAAGTAATTACTGTTATCTCAGAGCACAGAACTCCAGCTATTATATCAATGCAACCAATATATGTAAGATGAATTGAAGGATTTCTCTTTACACACATATTTTATTTATTGGCAATGTGACAACAAACTACAGAATTATAAAGGCTTGTTCAAAAGACATTCATATTTTACTTTGGGAAATGTAAGACTTTAATAACTCATACTGCTACTTAACAGTTGTGTTTTATCATTGTTCTCACTCCAGATGTTTTCACATCTGTAAAGACTTACATTCATTCATTTTCTTTATCCACTTTCTGTGTTTTTCTTTTTCTAATTTTTCCTGGCCAGGGTCGCAGAGACCTAGAATTTATACTGGGGAGGGAAAGGTTCTGGCAATGAAACATTTGTGAAAGGAATGGATGAAATCCTTTGATGAATATGAATACATGAATATTGACCCTTCTATCCTTCCGTTTGTCAAATAATGTGTTTTCAGAATTAGAAAACATAATTTTCTTTTCTGATTAAGAAGAATAAAGATAAAATTTTGAAGTTTAAATAACTATATAGGTATTAAACACAGAAACACAAAATCATCTCTGTAAGCAACCGAAATAAATACAATAGGGTGCCAAAGACAAAACAGCAGCTGTCTTACTGTCAAATGATACTATTACATGGCTGAAGATGTGTAGACCCAATTAGAAGCAAAACTGAAAAAGAAAATTCTATAAAATAATGAGACAACAGACATGTCTAACAAAGTGCAGCTCCTAAAATACAAGAGAGTGTGAGAATAATACTTTTCAGACATTAGCTGAGTGTGCAGCAGCATTGCACATTTTTCAAAAGCTGAATTCATCCATTTATAATAACACAATCGACTGTTAGAAGAGTTTCAGAGTCTGTGGTGATGGGGCTTGCACTGTGACAGGGACAAACAGTAGCTATAGCACATGTACAAGTTTTGTGGACTAATTGTATCATTCATCTATTGTGACAATGGAAATCCCATCCAAATTTAAATGGTACTTGACAAAGCTGTTTGTCCCGTTAAAGCCACCAAAATAAAGGCAACAAGTTTGAGCGTATTGAAAATGCTGTGTAAGGATATGGGGTTGTTCAAAAAAGAGCACAAGCTCTTTTATCATACCAAAGTGATGTGGCTATCCCGAAGAACATTATTGAGTCTGTGAATCAAGCTCAAACAAGAGACACAGTTCTTTTCACAAACACTTAGACGTAGCTCAAAACTTTGGAGATGCCAACTGACTGGCCATTTTGGCATCTTTGATTGCCGTATTGTGCTGAATGCAGGACTGCAAGGCCGTGACAAAAATATGTTTGTACTGTACCTGTGGTGTTCTCGTGTGCAAAGTCAAATTTCAAATCATTCCCACTACTGGATGATTTCCTGAATGAGGCCATGCCAGGGTGTGAATGAAAGAGATAATAATTAATCACTTAAGGACCCACACCGTAAAGGTGGCTTGTTCTGAAAACCATTCAGATTTGACTTTTCACTAGGAGGATCTCATTGACCACACATCTGACAAAGCATGCAAAATCTCCTTTGCAGTTCAGTCTCTTGGGCATTTTTAGATATCTGTGAATAAAGAATACCTCAATTTGTCAAAAATTGCACTAAAGAAACTAATGCTATTTTTTCTTCTTCTTCCTCTTTTTTCCACTTCTATGTGGAGGTTATGTGCTTGATCAACCTTTTCCAAACAGTTTGGTTCTGCACCTTCTTGCCAATCAGATCCTTTTCCTTCAGATCTCCTTTTACTTGATCCATCAGCCTCCACTTTGGCCTCCCTCTCTTTCTCTTCCATTCCTATCACCTTTTTGCCCACATATTCATCATCTGTACTCATTACATGTCCATACCACTTCAATCACCTTTCCTGTACTTTCTCAGATGTCTCCCCCATTTTTGTTGTACCTCTGATTGTCTCATTTCTTATTCTGTCCTATTTTGTAACTCCACACATCCCATCTCAACATTCTCATTTCTGCCACATTCAACTTCTTCTCCTGTGTTCCCTTTACTGCTCATGTCTCAGCTCCTTACATCACTGGTGGTTTTACTGCCGTCTTAAAAACCTAACCCTTAACCTTCACCTTAATACTCCTAACACTTTCTCCCAATTGTTCCATCCACACTGCACATTATGGATTATCTCTGCATCTAATTTTCCATCTTGATTTAACACTAACCCTATTTTTTAAATGTATCCACACTTTTCAACAGCTCTCACTGCAGGCAAACTTCTGAGTACTGATCATTATTAAATCTGTCTGCAATTTATCTTCAATCCTCTATCTTCCGAAGCCCTTCTCTTTTCTTCCAGTTCCTCTCCACTTCCTTTTTTCCAGTGCTGCACAACACAATGTCATGAGCAAAAATCCTGCACCAGGAGGATTGGTTGTTTTCCCCCCATGACTCAACACATCCAGAACCAGATCAAAGGGGTAAGGACTTAAAGAAGACCCCTTGTGCAGACCTACTCATACTGGGATCATGTCTGTTACCCCAATACTCACTCCCTCATATACAGTATATCCTAGGCAATCCTCACACACTTCTCTGATACTGCGTGGTGCGGAGTGCGGAGTGGTGGCTCTGAGGCTAGGGATCTGCACTGGCAATCGGAAGGTTGCCGGTTCGAATCCCATAAATGCCAATTAGGGACTCTGCTCTGTTAGGGCCTTAACCTGCAATTGCTGAGCTCTTTGAGTAGTGAGAAAAGCGCTATATAAATTCAAAGAATTATTATTATTATACTCCTTTCTCTTGCATGAGAAAACTAACTTCTCTCATTAAAAAAAAAAGAAAAAATCTAATGTCATTTGCTTCTGCTTATTTATGTGAGTCTGGATTTTCTGCATTGACGTTAATTAAAAACAAAAATAGGTCCAGGTTTCAAGTTGAAAGTGACTGCCATCTCCACATCGGTAACATCCCACCCTGAATACTTGACTGGCCTCTTTCTTTCAAGTGCATCCTCCTCAGAAAATGCTGAAAAGTTTTGGTTGCCATTTTTTTTTCTTTTTGAAAATGGGGTCACACTATAAAAAAGTTTGGCAACCACTGTCAGTGTATTCCTGGTATCCAGTAAAACCCCAACCCCCCCAACACACACACCCACATCCATATTGTATTTTCCTCCACCAGTGTTTACACTTTGTGGAATGTTTAAATACACAGAAACAACATGACACACCATGTGCACCCTGCTTTGACAGCTGTGAAACAAAAACAAGAAAATAAATAAACCTGGAGTGAAAGCAGCTGTTCCAGGAATAGATTTTGAGTATGTGGCATCTGTGCAGCGTATGGGAGAATGTGATAGACGTATTCCTTTGATTCGAACACCACAAAGCACACCAATTCCTGTTTGAAGACTTTAAGCTGAGTGAGAGTAGAATTTCAATTCTGACAAGTGTTCATTCCATCAGGATTGGGCAAACTCTTTCCAGGAGGACTACTTTGCGCTAGAATGGGAAGTCTTCACTTATTTTTCTTCCTCCGGCACTTGTTCCTGCATTTAAAAATGTTTAAATTTAAATGAAAAAAATACTGAAGGTTTATGTTGTTTTTGCAGTTTCAGGCCAAGTGAGTTATTGACAATTAAACAATTTTGGCTTAGCGAATATCATGCTTTATGGAGATATTTAAGAAATGTTTAAAATGCAAATAATTATAAGATTTGAACTTGAAGAGTCATATGCCTCAGGTGGTAGGTAGAGAATTATATTGAGCAGTGAATACTACATTCAGATCTGATCCAGTTCTTCAGTATTCTCCGAGGTACTGATAACAGTACTCCGGGAAACTGGTGGAAATTATGGGAAAGTTCTTTTAAGGCAGAAGACAGGAAGCACTTTACACAGAGAGTTGTGGGAATCTGGAGCAAATTACCAAGTGACGTAGTTAAAATGGAAACTCTTACATCTTTTAAAAATGTACAGTATCTTGATGAGATATTGAAATAACACAGCTATTAGCTAACTAGACGACATTGTACAGAAAAGGACAAGTGAAAAGAAATGATATCATGAACTATGTACACTGTCACTTCCTTTATATTCTGTCTATGGGGGACCCCTTTACTGAGCTGCACAAGCGTTTAAACTGACCAAGACATGCTGTCTCTCCTGGCTTGTGTTGGCCCCAGGGCTTAAATTGGGATGGTATGCTGTACTGGCAGTTTCCTGTTTTTCAGTTGCATACTGGAATGTGTAGCTGCACATTGTGGTCTGATCAGGAAGAGGACAACTTAGTTCTCCACAATATTGCATGGGTTTTACTACCAACCTGCCTCCCTAACCCTTGTTTGTTTAACTTTATGTATAAAAGAGTGCTCGACAGTCCAACTTAGCTTGAATTTGAATTTATTTTATACTGCAAGAGTAAGAAGATGCTGACAGAATAAGGATGTCATGAAGTTGCCCGAGTTCAAAAAGCACATCTGCAAAGTCAGTTCTAATATTGCGCTCTAAGAGGGGGAAACACCATCAAAATACCCCAAGTAGAAACAAAATGGGCAGAGGCGAATCTTGATAAAAGAAAAGGTTTATTGTCACCAAAAAGGCTATGCAAGCCCCAAAGCTCTGAAGAACACAAAGAGATGCCTGAAATGGCAAGGCGATACACAGTAAACAAAGTCCCAATATAGCATCCAAAAATTGTGGCAGAAAAACAGAGCAGAGGTTCAAAAATATCAATAAGTACAGTAACAAAAACAAAATCCAAAAGTGAAGTCAAAAGCAGAGCACAGGGTCAAAATTTCAGAAAACAAAGCAAAGCAATAGAACATAAAGTGAACAAAACACTCTCCACTCGCAGAACATTCAGTGAACTGCCAGGAACTATGGGAGACCTCCTTTAAATAGGGTGGAGGGCCATTCTTAGTGGTGATGGGCAGGTGGCCCTGCCCCATGTGGGACTGCCTGCAAAGCACAGGGTACATAACCAAGGCCCTTAACCTTAATCCAACATACAAACACAATAAATAAAATAAACAAAAAACGCAAATAACTGACATAAAATTAAGCAACATATGAATTTGAATCCCATCCCGGGGGAAAATGCTGGTTGAAACATGACAAGGGACTACTTGTACCCAAAGAGGCCAAACATTCACCATTTTCTCTGAGTTTCATCTAACAATTCTTCATCCATCTCATTTTCACTGCAGCTCGCCACCTTGTCTCTTTTTCCTGTGTAGGGCAGCTGCCCTTTTTCACTTGCTGGCAGCCCCATTTCTCGGCATGCTTACAACCTCTGTGCTACTTGTTAAAGGTTTACTTCCTACAAATATCAAGAAAAAAAAAGAAAAACACAAGTCTGCTAATTTTCTTTTTTCTTTAACATCATCAAATTTCAATCAAACCAGTGAAGATATTTTTGAGATGTTGGTATATTTAGTTTTTCTGCTGTGTCAATATATTAAAATATACTTTCTTAGCGGATACCTGCTGACATAGATGTACCATTCTGCCAAATTCCATCTATTTAACTAAACATGAAATAGTGTTTTTGTTGATGAGTGAATGAGCGAGAGAGTGAGTCAACTTTGCACTATATACAGTACAGTAGACACAGTAAATACATACATTGGACGGATGGTGGGCAGTGCCATTACCCGTCTGAGATGCCTCCATAATGGAAGGACAGAGGGAGATGACTTATGAAGGGCACTATCTCCCCCAAACTGCTATTTGACACCCCTACCTCCATGGGGTGCAACAACTCCTCGGAGACCCACAGGGCTATAAGCGAGTTGGTATTTGTTGGAGCAACCCAGTTGGGCTCCGGGGATGCCTCTAGGGGGTGTGGCAAAGACTGAGGATCCCTATGGCATGGGGTTCCTACCTTCCACCTGACTCTGGCTCCTCAATGTGAGGCAGACAGCCCCTTTTATTTCAACCACCCCGGAAGTACTTCCCAACATCTGCCCACGTGGTCTGTCAGCACTTTCAGGGTAGGTGGAAACCACATGCCATAGGGCTCCTCAGTCCTTGCTGCACTCCCTGGCAGCACCCACGGCACCCAACAGGGCTGAGTTAAAGAGTCCCATGCAACCACTGCAACCCAGGGAAGCTGCCATCTAGTGTTCTGGGGGAGGCAGTGCCCTAAAGAAGCCTGCCTTCCCCAATCCTTCTATTCCTTGGGCTGCCAACCGTCCCTTACAACATACAGTACATAAAAATATGTTGCGTTACTGATGCAATGTCTTTTTTTTTCGTTTTGTTATGGGTCTCTCATAATTATTTATCATTGTCATATAGGATACCAATCAAATGACAGACATTACATGACATTTTTTTCTCACAATACAGTTAACCATAAAACATGTCAACTCATATCTCAGTGTCCGGGTTTTGGATCAAACTTCTTTCTAAAATATATTCTTTTCTTTGTTGTTCTTTAGCAGAAGAGGAAGCTATTGTTGTGATTATGCGCTCACAAACTAGCAAAACCTTAAAAACGGCCAAACCACTGTCTGCTCCAAGTTTGCTGCCTCTGAAAGGATTTAACCTGAATGAGCGTATATTACTGAACCTCTTAAAACTTATGACCTGGGTTAGGATCCTAAAGAACCTGGACACGTATCTCAATCCCACATCCTGTAGAATCTCCAAACCTCTGATGATTGTTGGTATCACTAAATAGTTTAAGTGAGATAATATAAAAATGTATTTCAATCTAACCTTATTTTTTTTTCTCAGAAAAAACAGGCATACATACAAATGTTAGATAAAATAATGGATGAAAATATACAATGATTCAAATCAGACTCACATAGCAGGCTTCACATCAGGTGTCTAAATGGCTTTTGGTTGCTGCAGACTTTGTCTTCTTAGGCCAGGTGTGATGTTTGCTCTCACTTCTCCTCTTGTTATTTCTCTGAAAAATGCTTTCAAATCGGTTCCTTTATAGAGAGTCTTAGTGGCTGATCATGCAAATTTTAGCAATAGTTGCTTCAGCCGAAACTGGACAACTATCTAGTTACTTGTCAGTGAAAATACTTTTAGCTAAATACAATAACATGTTGACTTCAAGGTGCCAAGCACCTATTTAATAATGTCTTACAAGCATATACATACTGGTTAATTTATCTGAGCTTAAACATATACAATCTAATAGTACCACCTTTTATCTTTTATAAGTTCATATCTCCTTATATTTTCAATATATTTGCCTGCATCTCAATATCCTGTGTTTCTGTTATCCCGTGACATTTGTCATGTTCTTCATTCTCCATACTTTCTGTCTAAAAAGGCATGTGCTTGTTATACTCCCATTTAAATACACACAACTTAAAATAGCACTAGCTTTCCATTATAAACTTATACAAATAGTCTTTTTCACACAGTTTATATACACAGTTTATATACACAGCAAATACAGGATTTGCAGAAATGCTTTGAATCCCAATCAGTCAGTAAGCATAACAGCTAAATAGGGAGTTGGTATTCCATTTAAATCATGTAAATACTGAGAAAGATTTAGAGTGGACAACCTTTACATGTAAAAATTTTGTATTGTCCGGGAAAGAGTGGATTAAGAAAATAGTTGAATAATAAATAAAGAGACAGGTTTAAGAAACTGGCTGCAGTCAATGGCACTAGCCGCCTTCCTCTGATTTTCAAAGTAACAAGCATGGTGAATGATCTGGGGAATGTAAGACGGCGTTAACTTCCAGATAAGACTTATCTAGGGCCGCTCTCCTAGACTCCCTGACTCGTTCAAAGAGTGCAACAGCTGTGTTAGTAAGTGATATCTGGTAAAATGTCTTGAAGTTTTTAAATTTTTCATTTGTAATTTTTTAAGCTGTTCATTGAATATGCCTTTAATGTCTAAAATGTTTTCCTGTTTATTTTGTTTGTAGCTCAGGTCAATTATGTGCTGGCCTTCTGATTATTTTTCAAGTATTTGCTAGAATTATTTCTGTTTTTTTCTGTTCAGGACAATTTAGCATCAAGAGTTAACTTAACAGCATATCTGTGAGCCATGTGAAAAACTGGAAAGGCAAATGGAAATCCGCAAAAATGTGATGGTCTAATGATATATGGTCATTTTTATATTAGCTAATTAACTTACCCACCTTTTAAGCATAATGAGTTCTAAACCACCTAAAACTCAATGTCATCAATCAAAAATGACAAGTAGGTTTCTTGACTGCAGTTTCTTTAAGTAAGGTTATTAATTTGTTATGCCCATACCTATGACTATAATTGCTGGAAACAATTCAATAAATTATTAAATTCAGTTTTACCATAAAAAGGCTTCTACTTCAGTTGACAAGTCAACAGGCAAGAGCAAAATGCTTACCTGGAATTGACAGGACTCAGTTGGCATGAAGAACTAATTTTGTTTTGCTGTACCCTATTAGTTGGCAGTGTTGATTGTCGAACTTCGCCAAAACGTTTTTGATCGCAAACTTGCTGGTAACCTTGTACATAAAGTTTTCCCTGAAAATTTACAGTGCAGCCAGCTTAGGCAGATTTTTTTCCAAGTGCCCTATGGCACTTTCCATGTCCAGTGTGATGTCACAGAACTGTAGCAGCCATGTGGACTGGGTACATCACTAACTGATCTGCATTACCTGTCTGATGTGTGTCACGCATGACACTCAGAACTTGTACGTACAGTATGTGTACTGTATGCATACTCCACCTCACACTTTGCAGAGATGCCCAATCTGCTGGATTAAGCATGTTATACTCTTCGTTAGGTGCTGACTGGGTAGTGACAGGGACAATCATTCCTGAGAATATGACGCCAATCCCTTCCATCACATCTCTGTGGGTGTTAGGTAGTTTTAGTAGTTGAGCTAAGGAGATGCAGAGAGAAATAAAGGAGTCAGAGTATAGTTTTACGTAGGTGGGAGGCATGATGGAGCAGTAGTTAATCAGTCCAGGACAGTTGCTAGACTCCTTCCTAGCCTTCGGAAACACTTAAAAAACCAGTGCACTATTATAATCCACTAGTTCAGTTTCTCCTTCACCGAGATGTTTGCTGAAATTCCTGTACATTTCCGCATTTTTAGAAACTCACCGCAACACAAATTCAGTGTGGTTCTCTTATCACTATTAGTTGGTAGTAAAATGAGAACCAAACAGTAAGTGACATTACCCTAACCAGTCCTGACTCTAAGCCTAACTAGGGTGATACTAAATTATGGCCTACAAAGCAGCCAAAAGGGTTTTCTTTCAGCAAACTGCCCGATGAAGCAAAACCTGGCCCTCACTCTGACTGCAAGAACCAGACAAGTAAAAATCACCTTAGCAAATACTAAAGGCATCAGACTAATGCCAGCAGTGTATCATAAGAAATAAAAAAATAAGTCACCATCACCAGTGTTGTGCATGAACTAGTTTAAAAGAGTGTGTATATTGAAAAAGCTCATTTTTCTAAAAACGGTGAACTAAATGTAACTTATTTGCAAGTGAAGAATTGAACATGAGCTAGTTCAGTTTTATGTGACATTCTGGATCTGGTATAGGTACAGATTAAATGTTTTGCCTTACCCTTTAATGTAGGGGTGGAGCCAAATCCAAATATGGTATTCGGTTAAGCACAAATAGTGGATTTTTAAAAATATTTATTTCATACAAATTTTTTGCCATTTATTTGTATTCAGAAAAAATAATGTAAAATCAAAAAGGGACAGTCTGTGTCTGCCTGCTTGTGCTTCAGCTGCACCCCTGCTAATGCACGCACACAGTCAAGCTCCGCTTTCCCTTTTAGGAAAACGTTGCACTTCACAAGGCCACTTTATATTTTTCCCCATTGAACATGCAATACGTGACTCGATTTGTGACCTGCAGTGTAACAGGTTAGTTCACCTACACGCTGGTTCCACAGTCACCATTTGTATCACATGGAAATAGAGCGGTAATTTATATGTATACTTGCATCTATTTAATTTCTTTTTGACTGGAAGGATATTAGCATGTAAGGTTATACGTGTTTGTTGCTGGGTATAACTCAATAAAGTGTGTTTGAATAAAAACGTCTTCATAATTATTGTATTTTATTCAAGAACACTGTAATATCCTAGTATAAGGCACGCAAAATTGAAAAAAGTAAACTCATGGGTCATTTATTCTCACTCCTTAAAAAATGCAAAATAAACTGAACATGAACTAGAGCAAAATTAAAATGGTGAACTATAAACGTGAATTTATTTATTTTAATCTGTGTGAACTGAACTTTGAGCTTGTTCTTGTGAGTTGTAAACTTACACAACACTGACCATCACAGGGCACACTCACCTACACATTCAGACTCACACTAGTCCAATTTAAAATATAAAGGATTAACTTAACATGCACTCTTTGGAACATAGAAAGAAATCCAAAATACCTGGAGAAATACCCATGGAAACATGCGGAGAAGGTGCAGCCTCTGCAGAGACAGCAACACTGAGCTAAATTTAAACATAGGAGCCCTAACCACTGGGACACCATATAGCCTTTAATTCAGTTCTGATCCTCTTATTTCAGATTAGAGATATCTGTAATTATTTTTGAATAATCAAAATGTGAATTTCAGAAGTCAATAATTACATCTGGACTAGTAAACAATAGGATTACTAACATAACATGGCGTACAATGCAATTTCAAGTAGTCAAAATATAAAAGATAACAAAAACAACCATCTGCTCAGTGTCAGGTTCATAATTAAAGCCGTCTCAGGTCTCTTTCTATCATTTGTAAAATATAAATATAGACTTTGGAACTCAAATTAAATTATTATTATTATTATTATTATTATTATTATTATTAATAATAATTCTTTACATTTATTTAACGCTTTTATCACTACTCCAAGAACTTTACATAGTGAGTGGGAAGATTCAACAACCACTAATGTGCACCATCCACCTGGATGATGCAATGGCATCCATTTTTGAGATAGTACGCTCACCACACATTATCTGTTAGATGGTGAAGGAGTGAGAGAGAGAGAGAGCCTATTAGAGACAAGGAATGATTAGGTGACCAGAATGACTAGGCTGTGAAGGGCAATTTAGCCTGGACATTGGGATACACCCTGCACTTTATGAAGGTTGTTCCGGGATCTTTTATAACCACAGAGAATCAGGACCTCGGTTTTACGTTTCATTCAAAGGATGGATAAAGTCATAAACCTAAACCTTAACAGTGTGAATGTACAGTACATTCTTTAAGGTAAGGACTATACTGTAATGTATTCCAACCGGTGGTGCAGTGGGTAGCGCTGCTGCCTCGCAGTTGGGAGACCTGGGGACCTGGGTTCGCTTCCCGGGTCCTCCCTGCGTGGAGTTTGCATGTTCTCCCCGTGTCTGCGTGGGTTTCCTCCGGGCGCTCCGGTTTCCTCCCACAGTCCAAAGACATGCTGGTTAGGTGGATTGGCAATTCTGAATTGGCCCTAGTGTGTGCTTGGTGTTTGTGTGTGTCCTGCGGTGGGTTGGCACCCTGCCCGGGATTGGTTCCTGCCTTGTGCCCGGTTTTGGCTGGAATTGGCACCAGCAGACCCCCATGACCCTGTGTTCGGATTCAGCGGGTTGGAAAATGGATGGATGGATGTATTCCAACCTTTCCTTACACAATGTAATTTAAATAACCAGTTAAGCAGGTACACCTTTCCCTGCCATACTTCGGTTTTCCTGTCTGAAGATTAAATCATCATTTTCATGCAGGGTTTCCGAAAGCCTTTCATCGAGTGAATGCCAGTAAAGCTAATTTCACTAGTTTTGACAACTAAAAGAATTTGATTTATTCAAAAGTGGTACCAATATGCTTTGTATTGAATAATTTCTAAATAATTTCCATGCATAAAAAAATCCTTCCATATTGTGATTTTGCCAGTGATCATATACTGTAGTAGATTAGCAGAATCCTCAAATTCTTGGTTTCCTGGGGCTGTCACAAAAAGTAATTTAAAAGTAATTTAAAAAGTGCTTGAACTTGATCTCGAAGAAAAAACCTACAGTGATTAGAAAGCATGCAATTTTTATAAGTTATTCTGCATTAATAAAGAAAACCTGCTTCATTTCATATAACAAAATATCAGGTTCCCGTACACAGTCTGGCAAGTGTTAAGTGCTGTAGTTCAATGTGGGTTTAATTCAGGGTAATTGGTTAAAGTTGTTTCATATTCTAATGACAGCATATTAGAAATGTGTAATGTTATCATTTTTAGAGCCTGATTCTTTTTATGAGATGAAATTAAATCCATATTTCCAACAGTAACAACAATGTAACATCCTTATATTAACCATATATGAACAAGGACAACTCCCAATGTGTTCTTTGTTATTGTCATGTTACAGCTTTCTAGTCAACTGAGTCAGTTACACATAAACACCCACATTTAAACATTTAATTAGCCTCAGAAGAAGTGCTCCTTTAGTGTAGTTTCTGGTGAATTTGCTTTTTGTGTTTTATGGGATCAATAAAACCCAAATTGAGATGTAACTTTGTATAGGGACAGCTAGTATGTGAAACAAACCAATAGAAACTGCATATCTCTATCAATAAAAGGGGGAACTGTAAAGGAAACCAGTGTTCATTGCATTACTCCTCTTTGTAGGGAAGTAATTCATAGTAGGAATTCTCAAAAGTTGGTCACAAATAAGATTGTGGGCAAAGAGTGTGATCTAGTGGTGGCTGACTATACTGAGCGATTTCATATCTATTGTTCAACAAGGCATTGTAGTGAGCACTGCTTTCTCACGGGTCAAAACTCATTACTTTCTTTTTGGAGTTTGCATACACCATATGTGTCTGTGAAAGACTTCTCTAGAGATGTGTGTGTTAGATTAATTGATGATTTGGGGTTGGTCCAGTGTAACACATTGTGCCAAAGTATCTTTTAAGTGATCGTTGCTATGTTCTGGTCAACGTTTTCTCAGTGCACACCATACTATACACTAAACAAGTAGGTTAGGAAAATGGAGAGATGGATTCTGTGATTTGCAGCACAGTTAGTGTGGCCTCACAGCTTCACAGCTGAAGGAGACTATATTTGAAGTGAAAATCTGTGTGGACTTAACAAGTCTTTGCAGGTTTTTCCTGGGTCCTCAAAGATGTGCTTAGTGCATTGAATGATCATCCAGTTCCCAGGATCTCTGCAATAAATCAGAGTTTATTGGATTAGATTGGATTTGATTAGATTAGATAAACTTTATTAATGCCATGGTGAAATTCAGATGTATATAGCAGTAGACACATAAAAAACAAGGAGATAGATTCAAAGGGCAAATAATGCAGCCAATCATTCAATTGATCGATCAATCAATCGATCAATCAATCAATCAATCAATATATATTGTGCAGATGTTTCAAAATGAATTTTGGGAAGGAAGCATTGAATTGCCTGATAGCAGTGGGCATGAAAAAAATCCCTAGAGGGACTTCTTAGCAGACCATGATGCAATGATCCTGTGGTTCAAAGTGCTCCAAGAGGGCAACTTCTGGAGGGGATAGGGGGGATTTTTCATGATGACATTTAATTTTGCCCCCATCCTCTTTTCCACAAGAGCTTCCAGTGTGTCCAAGTTTGGGCCTGTGAAGGAGCAAGCTTTTTCCTGATAAGGTTTTTCAGGCATTCTGCATCTTTTGAGTTCAAGTTGCTTCCCCAGGTGACTGCAGCGTAGAACACCACACTGGCTACTATGGACTGACTGAACATTTCCAGCAGCTTGCTGCATACGTCAAAAGACCTGAGTCTCCTTAGCAAGTACGTTCTCCTCTGGCTCTCCTTATACAGCGCCACTGTGATATCAGAACAGTCGAGTTTGTTATTATTATTACTTGATTTTATTCAACTTGCCCCCTCTGTTTGTCAGGGACAAATTTTGCAATCAATTTTACCCACATTTTACCAAAGCAATTTCCTTAAACTTTGCATGCATTCTGATCTCTGGTGGCAATGCAATATTTCATTGTATTTCATGTCCTGGGATTTGTATGTTAATGACATCAAATTAAAATTTCTAATTTCCTTACATTATACTTTAAGCGATTAGACAAATATATAGTGCTTTTAGCAAACACACATATTTATGAAAAATTAGAGGCGTTGGTCAAGTGGTTAGTATATTGGACTTTCAATCAAGTGGTTGAAGGTTCAAGACCAATGTAGGCAAATTAATTAAAAAAATATTTTGATTAATTGATATTGTTTTGTCATATTATTTTGTGGAGAATCAGCCTGCAGACAGACACAGGACACACAAGTCTAAAACACACATTTTATTCTTTATCTTCTGCCCTTTACAGCACTGCACAATCACCAATCCTTTCCTTTGTCTTTATTCTATTTTACTTTGCCGCCTCCACTCTTCTCCTGCAAGCTCTGTCCTCTGCCTCCCGACTCCGGCTCCTTGAATGGAGTGAGGCAGCCTCTTTTATACTGCACCCCAAAGTGCTCCAGGTGGTCCCAGCAGGTATGGGGAAAGTGCTACATGGGAACCCAGAACCTCTTCTGGCAGCACTTCTAGGTGTGGCGGAAGTGCTGCAGACCAAGGTGTCCAGGTGCACCCTGTCGTTAGCCACGGTCCCCGATGCCATCCAGGGGGCCTGCCCTCTCGTGTTCCGGGGAGGTACTGCTGTTGACATGTCCTCTCCCCTGGTTCTCTCAAGGCCCCTGGCCGTCTGCCACAACTTCTATAGGACAGTTTTTATTTTTTATAGATTCCTTAAATGATTAAAAAAAATAACTCTTGCACTTTGAAGATTCCTCTTATTTAAACCATTATTCTGCATAGTTTCAAGAGGTCCCTGGTTCAAATCTGGGTGCCCCCTTTGCTTGTGTTGATTGTGGGTTCACTTCCTGGGTCCTCCCTGTGAGGAGAGCGCTTTGAGTAGTGAGAAAAGCGCTATATAAATGTAAAAAATTATTAATTATTATTCCTTTAATCAACTTTTATATGATGTGTCATTTTCTTTCCATAGTTAAGCTGGTTAGAAATTTCATTTTAACGAATCTATACATTTTAATTTAATTAAATTATATTCTTTTATGGAAGCCCCATGATTTTATTTTTAGTCACATATGACCAACAAAATCTTAGTACAAGAAGAAAATGTTTTTTACTTTTAGTGCATTTTTTAATAAAGTCATGCCACTTAGAAATCTTTTTTTTCTATATATTTATATATTTTTTGTTTATGTGAAGCCCCAGGTATTTGAAGCTCTACACCACTTCTGCATCCTCCCCCTGAATGGCGACTGGTCTCAGAGGTTTCTTGCTGTATGGTTGCAGAAATTTTCTTTCTTTCTTTCTTTCTTTCTTTCTTTCTTTCTTTCTTTCTTTCTTTCTTTCTTTCTTTCTTTCTTTCTTTCTTTCTTTCTGTCTTTCTAATTCTAAGTGGTTTCCTTTGTGAAAGCACATCAGCCTGAAACCTCCCAGTAGACAAACATCAACAACATCTTGACTCTTTTGGTGTCACCATTTTCATCCTTGAATCTTTCTTTATATTAACATTTAAATACAATTGTGATTATGTTGCTTTATTATACAGAGTGGCACCAGCACAGTATACAACACACAGCATATTGGATACTGACCATAATACATACCATGTCATATAACAAAATTTGATGGTTTTCCAGTTCTCTTTTAATTTGACAGTTTTAGATATGGCTTTTTTTTTTAAATCATCTTTTCTTTTTTGCATTTGACACTGATATTTGGTGTGTATTTCAGAAAGAAGACATCTGAGGACCAGTAAGCTGTTTGTTTCTCACACTACACACTCTCATATCCTTATCCTCTTGTGAATCTGGGCCTTCCATTTCTTTTTCTGTTCTTGTTAGATCCAGTTTGCCTTCTTTTATCATGACAGTAGTAGACATCTTTGTATAAGCTGTTTAGTCCCTTGGCAAAAAAATGTTTCTTGAGAAAGCTGTTTCATTTTGGCCATTTTTGAACCCAGAACTGAGCTTTAGAAATACTAGTTCCTTGCACCTAGGTGAACAGAATAACAGGTATCAGCAGTGCTAAAGCAATTACAAAGGGTAATAAATAATTAGCATTTAAACATGACAAATAAAGGGAGTTGACAATTAGGACCCTGAAAAAATGGCTGCTGAAAATGGAGTATTGCAGTCATATTTGAGTAATACATTAAGATCAGTAATTTTTCAACAATAATAGCCATTAGCAACGGAAGTAATGTTTTGCCTGTACTTTTAAATCAAGTTAATTGTATCTTGATAAAAAGGTATCAATTTCTATCAAAAACACAAAAACCATACTTGTAGGGCCTCTTGTTCCCTTTTTACAGTTTCCTGTGATTAATCCATCAATAACATCTTGCTATAGTTTGCCCTTTCAGCCTCTACATTTGTCTAAATGCTCATGCCAGCCAGAAAACTGAAAGTCGCTAGCACATCAGCTTGTTTCCAGAGATTCCCACTATTTTTTTGCATAGCACTTAAGTGCAGAACTCACCAAAGATAAGCAGATTGACTAGCAAAGCCTCCATTCCCATGATTGTTCAGCCTTATGTCCATTGCAGCTACCTCACCGTAACCATGAACTGTTAAAGGCAAGTTTAGAAAATGAAGGATAATTTCAAATCCTTTGGAAAAAAAGGGTGAGACAGGTTTTCTTATTCACATTCATTGAATACAACTAATGAATATACTGTAATGCCTTTTATAATCAGTGTTGTTGCAGTTCTAGAGCATGCTGGTTTGATATCCCTATCCCACAAGCCTAAGAAACTAGGCAGGGGGTGAAAAGCTAAAGAAAAGGGAAAAAATGCTTCAAAATAATTTAAAAAAAAATTAATAGCATTTTATGGTGCTAACAGGGTAGCAGAAAGTTTTCTCTTGTTGAGAAAAAGGGTATTTGATATCACACTTCAGGTGGGTTTGATCACATCACATCAAACACTAACACATTCCAGTTGTCTAATTTTTATCAATCGAATGGTGGGCCCATTCTGTTTTCTATTATGTAGCAAAATATTATAAATAGAATACCTTAAGAAAGGTACGCTAGCAGGCAACATTTTCATGCTTCACTTCAGACTCTAAGTAGTATTATTTTTACACAGCCCCCCACTTACGTCTTCTCGTGTAATGATCAAATCAGACAATACAGTTTTAGACAAATGTTTTTCTTTTGAGGTAATAAAAAACACGCAATCAGAAAATTGATCAAATGTATTTTTAATAGATAGCAGACTCTGATACGTGTCAATAGCTAGCATTATTTTGGAAATGAGTTTCTGGCCCAGATTCTTTTTTTTTATTACAGAGAAACTGTAAGGGTTGACAAACATTCAGTGGGGTGGATGCTACCACACAGTTTGAAGTGAAATGCCAGCTGGAATTCATTTTCATTTTTTTCTTTTAGAGTTTGCCTTGCTTATGATGTAAACAAATGATAATCCTTACATCACATACAAAGAAGAAAAGAAGTGTTAAATCTTAGCTTCCCATGTAGGAGCGTGTTTTATACACATGGCCTTGATTACTCTGCCTATAGTCCTGAAGTGAGAAAATCCTTCTGTCGTGCTGGAATAAACATAATTGACCATGTTATAGTCTACAGTGTTTCCAAATTTCAAAATAATTTGTGTTTGTTCTTGTGAATTTAATAGAGGAGTCCTTAAGTCAAATAATCTTTAATTTCTTTGTGCATAAATAAAAATAAATTGGTTTTAGTTCTCACAAATAAACTTTCAGCTTGGTGTGTGTAGTTGTTCTTAACTGGAACATTACAAAGTAGGTACAAAGGTTCTGGTTTGTGCAGAGTTTTTGTTAATTAGCTCTTACCTCTGTGCTGTGAAACAAGGGATAATCATGATTACAGAACTTGAAACAAAATAATAAATGTCTTAACCACTTTCTGGGATTTCCTAAAACATGTCCTTTTGTGTCGAGCTGTCAGTAGGGCGGCTTGTCTACTTTTACATCATGTGATAAATGAGAAAAAAAACAAAGACACAGATTAAGTGTTGGGGAGCCTCTTGGTATACTGATTGTAGGATCCAGTAGTTCAAAATGAGGGTCAAAGTAGAATAAAACAGACATTTGTCAAAACAAAATGAGTTCACTGCATTTTTATGGAGTTGATCAAGGAAGTACAATTAACAGGGAGGAAATTACATCAATAACGGATGTGAGGTTGAATGTAGCAGCTGGAGATGACGTCAGAAGTGGAGGGACGGAACTGAAGTCATTGGGATGAGACCAGAAGTGAGATAGTTCTGCGGAGCCAGAAGAGAAGTCTTCTTAGTTGTGTGACATGGAGGTGGATACAGGAGCGTTACGCCCGGTATGAACGTTTTTATTCTTGCGTATTTCTGTATACAAAAGGAGAAAAAAGCATTAATGCCCTGTTCCAATTCCCCATCTTTTGATCGTTTGTGCCCCATCGAGCCCTTTGACTGTCTCCTATTCGTGCGTGTATGACAATCGCCATTTTATAACTTTGCTGGAAGCCCCTTTACCTTTCTTCCTTCTATCACTATGCTCTCTGTCTTCCTCTCACCAGTCGAGTACTTACCATCTGCTCTCCTTCCATGCTTCCACCATTGGACTTCTTAAAGCCTTGTGTGACTTCTGAAAATGCCCCTGTGCTTTGGGTTATTTTTTATTTGCAAAAGGGACACCATGCTAGCGACTACTAGTGTCCCTGCACCCCTGTGCCTCCTATCAATTTGCCCAGTCACCCATATTTTTTAAGGGATTATATTGTCTCATTTAATCTCTGTTGGAACTGATTGCCCTACAGTAATGTGGAAATGTGCCACCTCTGACAAGGGCATCCTGAGCATATTCCATCCCAGTAGCCCCACTTAATGTGTATTTAGTACAATATGTACAGCACATACTACCTCGTCCAGATGAACTTGACTTTTTTTTTCCAACACCATTCATGCCGAACTTCTCTGAATGCAATTGTGACCAAGGCATTTTCTAGAAAAGCTGTTTCAAACAAAAACTGTGAGGAAACAAATACTCCCTTTTGTTCAGTGTGTTTAGCATTTTCAAAATGTGGCAATTTATTTGTGCTTAGAATGAAGGACTAGAAGCACATTCACATTAGTATTGAAGAACAGGAGAGAAGCAATGCACATGAAGTTTGTGCGGACGGCTATTGTCTGTGGTCAAGCAAGTCCGGTACAGCAGGATTGCTAAAGGAAAACCAGCTGTCAGTATGGAGTGAGCAACTTAGAAAGAAATATTTAGTTCTTGAGCACATTATTGATATTATAAAAGTCATTGGGAAACATGGGCTAAGTTATGGGACTTTTCTGAAGCTACTTTTACTGCTCAGTAAATATGACATGTCTGAGGGAGCATTTGAATTATTGTATTGAAAAATGTAAAAATAATACATGAAGCAGGAAGAAAAAGAAGGGGTTCACTCATCTCATTAAATTTCCAAAACTACTGTCAACATGTTCATTGATGCAATCCACAGCATCTTTCCATTGCCAATGATGTCCGAGGGGCTAGGATGTATTCTGTACTATGCAAGATACTACACAAGATGTAACTTTAAAAGCATCAGTGTTCCACTTTATTATGATACGTGATGATACTGTGTGTGAGACACTGGTTACTTTAGTGGATTCTGAGTCATCATCTGGGAAGTATTTTGCTGATATTCTAATGCAGATATTAGATACTTTGAAAATCAATCATGCTAAACGTATTAGCAATTCAACGTTGGGTTGGCAATGATGGACGAGAGTTAAAAAGGTTTCTCTTCTTCACTCACATCGCAGTCATTCAGACTTCAAAGTTCACATTCAGGTATGCTGTTACTCACGTGTCCTGAATCTCATGCTTTCTGATACCACAGGGATCATGATTGAGAGTATTTCCTAATTCAAGCTATTGAATGACATTGTTGTTTTTATTAGAAAATCATATTGGAGGATGAACATATGGGATTCTGTAACAAAAGATACAATCACATGCTACAAATGGCTCTCACCTGTAAGTGAAACAACGTGGTGTATGCAGCTCTTAGAACAGTGTTTAGATCATTGGACAAACCAGAGAATGTGCTTCATATTGATCTTATTTTCACAAAAATTGAGGAAAATGCAAACATCCATCCATCCAATATCCAACCCGCTATATCCTAACTACAGGGTCACAGGGGTCTGCTGGAGCCAATCCCAGCCCACATAGAGCGCAAGGCAGGAAGCAAACCCCGGGCAGGTCGCCAGCCCACCGCAGGGAAAGTGCAAACATAAATAAAGAAAATATATGTGTGAAGGTGAAATCATACATAGAAGAACAGCTTGAACATGAAATCATTCCAACTGCTCAGTTCTTTCTCTGAATATTTAGTATACATCTCCTCTAGCCTGATATCTCCAAAGAAGTGAAATAGACATGCTACCCATGCACAATTTGGTAACTGGAATACAAGAGCAATTTTCATTTTGTAAAGATTGTAACCAATCACTTGTTGAGTGAGTGATGGACAAGGACTTTGAGGCAATTACTCAAGTTTCCCTTACCCAGAGAAAAGGTCAGGTCAGGTCAGGTTGAGGAGCATGCACTGGTACAGCTTGGGATCCCAGTTGGCAATTCCTCAGGCAGACACACAGTCCAGTCCCACACTCTGGAAATGACCATCTATCTACCACAGCCAGGTGTTATGTGAACTTCCCATTGGCCTGGTCCATCCTGCGAGCTGGATCAACCTTAGGGAATTGCACCACATGGCCATAGTTCCATAATTGACACTCCCTCACAATGCAGGTAATGTGCCTCATTCTGGACTCTGTGAGCAACTGCTCGTTCGACACAAAGTCAAACCAGTGGTACCCAAGGATTCTCCAAAGAGACACAGTACCATGTTCCATGCTCTGCTAGTCCATCTACTGACTTCATAAGAAGAGTCACCAGCGACATGAATATTGCTTCTGATGTTAATAAACCTCGCAACAAGGTTCACATTCTTTCCGCAGACAGATACACTGCTGATGAAAAGAAGACAAAACAATAAATCAGTGTCAGGTGGATACAATAATGACCAGACATTTCAGATGCGGAAACAGTTTACAAAATTCAGAATCACAATGTAATCTTAGGCATGGTCACTGATAGTCTTAATTGAAGTTTTTTGAAAATTGGGATATTGTCCTCGGATTTTGCCTTTCTTGCTACCCCAGTGTTTCTGTGTGTTTTGCAGTTAAAGACCTCCACACTTGAAAAGCTAAGCAAAAGATTGGTGCCATTTCACAGTAGGGCCACTACAGAGAATTTACAGTTAAACTGTCCACTTTGGCTTCTCACTGGGAAAAGATAAAGACCACAGCTCTCGAGGAACTTCACACTATTGGCATAACTACTGAAAAGCAAATGTAGAGTGGACAAGAACTTGACCTTATTTAATATAATCATGCAGAAGCTGCACTTTGTGTTGCTATCGTGTTGTACTCAAATGCAACTTATTAATGGATGTCCATCCATCCATCCATCCTCTTCCACTTATCCGAGGTCAGGTCGCGGGGGCAGCAGCTTGAGCAGAGATGCCCAGACTTCCCTCTCCCCAGCCACTTCTTCTAGCTCTTCCGGGAGAATCCCAAGGCATTCCCAGGCCAGCCGGAAGACATAGTCCCTCCAGCGTGTCCTGGGTCTTCCCTGGGGCCTCCTCCCGGTTGGACGTGCCCGGAACACCTCACCAGGGAGGCGTCCAGGAGGCATCCTGATCAGATGCCCGAGCCACCTCATCTGACTCCTCTCGATGCGGAGGAACAGCAGCTCTACTCTGAGCCCCTCCCGGATGACTGAGCTTCTCACCCCATCTTTAAGGGAAAGCCCAGACACTCTACGGGGGAAACTCATTTCAGCCGCTTGTATTCGCGATCTCATTCTTTCGGTCACTACCCATAGCTCATGACCATAGGTGAGGGTAGGAACATAGATCGACTGTAATTATTATGTAATTATGTAAAAATTATGTAATTATGCATTCGTTCTGACTGTGCCAGTTACTCAGGTAGAATGGGAAAGTTTTTCCACCCTGAAGTTCATAAAAAATAGACTCAAGGCTACATTGTCACAAGATCATCTGGAGGCTTTTATGTTAACATCAACTGAAAAGACATCATTTTGACTCTCCAGGCTGAATGGGTGATTAACTGGCTCATGGAAAAAAGTGAACCCCTACTATAACTTTTGACAGTTGAAAGGTAAGCAGGGCCTGTTTTAGAACGATTAGGTAGGTGGTATGTGATTGAGTAGTGGGGGGTGTCCCTCTTTGGTGTTTAAAGTCATGATTGAAATGTGGGAAGAAAGTCCACCATGGCATTTCAAGCCGTGTGATCAAGGAGAGTGTGACAGGGAACATCATCCTTTCGAGCTGCATGATCACAGAGGGGATGTTGGGGTCCAAAAGGTGATTCAAGCATCACAAATACCTGAAGTTTGAATTTTACTTGGGGTGGGAAGTCAACTTTTTAGGGAGGCATAGCCACTCCAAGCATCCCCCCCCCCCCCCGAGTTCTGACCTTGATGGTAAGACAGATTTTTTTTGTCATGGCCATCGTGTTATTAATTGTGCATTTACTGAGGTTTACAGATTTGCATTATAACTCTGTAACTGCAATGGCAACTGGATGTGGCATGGACTTAATGGATTCACTAACATGGGTGTCAGCATTTGTTTGTTTTTGCAGTTTTAAAGGTTCAGTTGTTCTGCTCATTTTGGGGGTGGGGCACCAGTAGGGTGGGTTTTGGCATTTTATTTGTTCAAAAACTAACTGCTTACTCTTTTTATCCTTGTCTAATATAAAATTCTGGAAATCCTGATGCCTATTCCATCAGTACACAGATACAACTTTCAGAATAAATGGTGTGACTAGTAGGAGGCGTTGTACCACCCCAAACCCAAGACACAACAATACAAACACAAGTCCCGGGTGCAATTAAATGATTAATTGTACAAATACCTTTGTTATACATGTTTCTTTGTTAAATACACTAAATCCATCACTTCTCTTTTTGTCTCTTGTTTCCTTCAAATCTCCACTTCTCTTCATTGAGCTTTATCCTCTTCCTCCTTACTTTGACGCATCAAGAGTAGAGGAGTGGCTTCCTTTATACCAGACTGGGGAGTACTTCCAGTGCTACCATATTTCATCCAGGAAGCACTTTCAGGTCAGGCAGAACCTCCCTAAATGGAGGAAACCTCCTCTCCACAGCTCCCTCTTGCATCTCCCACCAGACCATTGGATCTCCGATTCCCATTTAGCCCTGTGGGTGTGTATATGGGAGACCCACCAGAGAGCTGCTGCCAACTGTCGGATGGCGGCGTCTTTCCACTTTTCCATTACCAAGGCATTCTGGCCGGGTAGGGGACCATCAATTCCTGCCAGGATGCCAGCCAGCCCTTGTCTTCTATGACAATACTCAAGATCAAGACAATGATGAGTCCCAGTAATGCTACTTATGTTTTTGGCTATTTAGTATCTGATTGCTTTAGTTTTGTAGTGAATGCAACTCTTGCCTGAAGAATATTGGGATGAGGAGCATTCTAAACTATGCTTAGTGAAGTAAGAGTTGACTAAAAGGGTGTATTTGTTATTAGATGCTGTCATCCTTTGTTAATTGTGAAACCAAGATTCATGCTGTCCTGCTTTGCCCTGATGATGTTTTGGTAAGGCCCATCTGTCTGTAAACCTGAAATTTCATGTAATAGATTAAGGAAGTGAATAAACAAATTGAAAAATCAAATTCTGAATATTAGAGCATTATTTAGTTTCTTTAGTTATTCATTCTGGGTAAAAGTATAACAAGGATTTTACAACTGTAACATAAAACGATAAGCTTGAAAATCGGATACTTACTGAAAACTTCAGACAGACTTGGGGAGACCAGTCCAGGATTCTGAATACTGTATGTGCGATGTTATCTGCAGTAACTACTGCACTGCCATGCCTCCCATAGTTAGATTAAATGGTTAGTTTTTGTCTGGATGGACATCATAAATTACTGCTTCAGAATTAAGAATTGCCACTGTTGGAAAGTGTGAGAACAGGTGATTATATGGAGTTATGCCACTTGTTGGGCAAATGTCATACACTTGTTTATCTAGGTGCTGGGTGGTGGTGATGTGTTGCATGTTGCTTGGACAAGGCAGTAAGTTTCACTCTACTCCGTACATGTCACAATACTACAACTACTATTACTGTTACTACTGATTTACAGTATTGTAAGTGCTGGGGGTAGTTCTGACCAAAGAAAGAATCTCATTTACTTATTTGGCTGACACCTTTATCCAAGAGAACTTACAACATGTATGATACAATTGGTTACATTCCTTTGGGTTTTCCCATTGGAGCACAGGCAGGTCAGGTGACCTGCTCATGGACACACAGCCTCAGGGTTTGAAGTCCAGTCTTAAACACTATACCACACTGCCTGCCTTTTTCCACCACCAAGCTATAACAAAATTAAATTTTCAGTTTATACCCTCCTTGGAAAACAATAGTAGTCTATAAGACCCCTTTTAGAGCCAACAATAATCTACTGGAGTGGAGCTTTGCTAACCCTTGCCTCTCAGTGTTTCTGTATTTCTTTTTCTGTTATGAGCTGCCGCCCACTGCATTCACATTCCATAGGGCTGAGTTCTTCTATCCATGGCAGGAAATGAACTGCTGGACCCCCTTACAGTTCTCCCTTTTATTTCAGGTGTTCTGGGTCATGTGCCCAGAAGGGGGATGGTCCTTGATGCTTTTACCAGTCTTTGCTCTGGGTGGCTCATCTCTCTTCCTGAGTGTGGCTCATTCCAGCTGACTGCTGATCCTTACCTAAAACAAAAGAAACAACACACTTTGAGGTGCCTTAGAGCCCCTCGTTTTGTCCCTAGGGTTTTTCCTGTTCTCTCTTGACAGACGTCACAGAGAGGCAGGATGAACTGTGTCTGTATGATGAAGGTGCCATTGTGTGGATAACATTGTTTATCAAACCACTCACTGGCTGCTGTTGTGTTTTTCATTCTCAGCCTGTACAGTCGAGGCGCTGAGGGAGAAGAAAAATGGAGAAATGCTACAATATTTTTTTAGATGTGTTTATCTTGGCCATTGTGGAGCAATAATTCAAAATGAACAACAAGCACAGCATCAAACACAACTGGCTCTGATTAAACTTGCCATCTGTTTGCAGTGAATTTAGCTAATAACAATAATATGGTTGTCTTTAAGAGCTTTTCCAAGTTCCATGACTTGATTAGCTTGAGGATGAGCTATTGCTAATTCTGCTTTTTCTCTCATTTTATAAGTGAAGATTTCAATATTCAAATAATTGTCATATTAATATAACATTCATAAAAAAAGTACACCTGCAAGCACAGAATGGATTTTTTTGGTATTTTTCTGTACATTGCAATTTTAATCCTTATTTTTACTCTATAGGCCGCTGTTTCTCAAACAGTGGGTCACAGCTCGATTTTGGGTCACAGGAAGCTACTAGTGGGCCATGAGTTGCTGTTGTCTGTAATGGAATTGGATCATGGTACGTTGCTGCTCCAATGATAATTAGATTATCTCTCCCCCTTCACTCTGACGATTGCATTTGATTCATCTAGAGGAGCCCCGTTTCAATTAAAAAAGTGGGTTGCTACACCAGAGAGGTCGAGAAACACTGCTGTAGGCTATATTTATATATTTATTTAAATGCCTTGATTAGTTTTTGAAATGTGCAGAATGTTTTCTGATGCTGAAATGTCTTTCACTAATGTGAGTTTTTGAATGAAAACATTAGGAGTCATAACAAATATAATGTCTGAGTATTTACTGTATAACTGTAAAATAAAATATTTCACATTCATCCAGCCATCCATTTTCCTAACCCACTTATCCAGCATAGGGTTGATGGGTAGCTGGGAACACATTTAACTTGGAAATATTATATTTCTTAATTACCATTTTATTTTAGGAACAAAAACCCTTTTGAGCTTAATGCACATATAGCAAAGAAACATCATCTGTCTGATATAATAACTGAGAGGACAAAGACAATGAAGGTGTGTGCAGCATTGTTTAGTTACAGAGACTCTAAGCTTCAAAACTACTTTATTATCAAATAATAAATCTTCACATTTATATAGCACTTTTCTCAATACTTAAAGTGCTTTACATATAGAGTTAGGAGCCACTGCAACCACTACCAATGTGCAGCATTCACCTGGATGATGCAATGGCAGCCCTTTGGCGCCAGTACGCTCACCACACTTTGACTATTAGGTGATTAAGGGTTGAAAGAGATAGAAAATTAGAGGCAAGGGATGATTAGGGGGGCAGAATGACTAGGCCATGGAGGGCAGTTTAGCCAGGATATTGAGAAACACCCTACTCTTTTTAAAAGATGCCCAGGGATCTTAAATGACCACAGAGAGCTAGGACCTCAGTTTTATGTCTCATCTGGAGGTTGGCACCATTTTTACAGCACTGTGTCCCCATCATTGAGATCCATGCACAGACCACTTGGTAAGTGTCCCCTGATGGCCTCACCAACACCTCTTTCAGCAGCAACCAAAGCTTTTCCTAGATAGTCATCCAGTCAAGTACTGGTCAGGCTAGAACATGCTTAGCTTCAGGTGGGTGACCTGTTCTTGTGGTATGGCTGCTGGCGAATCTGTGGGATGCACCAGTTGCGTTAAAATTTAAAATGATACCAAGTCATCTTAGCTTTACCTGTCACAACTGTTACTGCATGAATTCATAACGTATGAAAACACTTTTATTTATCTAAATCGCTTAAGGATTTTCAGGGCCCTGGCAGCATCAGATGTAAAGAAAGGACCAGCCCAACATGACAGGACACACTCAAACACACACCCTCACTCACTCTTATGGGGATGTTTTAGATTCATTAATCAAAATAACCTGTCTGTTTTTTGCATATGGAAGGAAAACTCCAGTACTCTGAGAAACATCCACAAGAGAAGGACATGTAAACTCCACTCAAACCGTGCCTGGATGGACATTCCAAAATGGAGCTGTGCAACCTCTGTGCCACCTGTGATGCATTGGAGTTTGCATTGGTTTTTATTTTACCTAAATTTGTTTGAGAATGTATGTATGTGAATGCCACCCTTATGTTATATCATCATTATAGTTAACAGCAGTTATATTTGCATGCTATTTTTGTCTTTCTCATGTGTACTATTTCATCCTTTCTTCAAGTTTCTTTCCCTTACAACTGCTCAAACAATAATAGAAGCGACATTATTACAGATTTTTCCCAGGTTTGGGATGACTCCATTATTACTCACATCATAAATGAAGTCTTACTTCACTTTCTTGTACCGTTTATGCCAACCAAGCAGTGAATCAATTGAATATACTTTTATATAGTGCCCTTCTCACTGAGCCACATAGCAAAGCAATTTATAATAGTAAGCACGAGTATTATGCAATGCTGAGTAATATTTCCTTTAGGTGCTGAGTATTGCTTGAACACTGTGACAGTTTGTGGTCCTCTCGACCCCTTGAACCCTCTGACCACTCTTCAGACACCAGGTAAAAGTTCAATAATTATTTATTCGGACAATATTAAAGTGCACAAAGCACCTATACTCCACAATACTCATATAATAATCAATAATTAATAATAAACAGTCAATACAATCCTCCACACTCCCAGGCGCGTTGCCACTCTTCCGCCCAGCTCAGCTCAACGCTCTGGTCTTTCACAGTTCTTTTTATAGTTCTTGACCCAGAAGTGTTTCGCCCTCTCTGTCCACGTGACCTGGAACACTTCTGGGTTAGATAAAAATCCTTTCTTCTTCACCCCGGAAGCATGTCATTTCTCCTGTCCATGTGACTTGAATGTACTTCCGGGGCGTAGGGCAAATAATCCTTGTTCCTCCCTGCAGCGTCCCCTATCAGCCCCCACGGCATCCAGCAGGGTTGGGGATAAAAACTGCATTGTCCAGAATTCCCTGCTGGCATTCGGGGCACCTCCATGCTGCAGGGAGGGCTCCACCTGGCGGCCTGGGGGTATTGGCCGAGATGAACGGCCGGTCACATATCACAACACCTAGGCATGAACCGAGTCACCAGAAAAATTTGATCAGTTGGATACTTTTTTGACACGAGGAATGTGGTCTTAAAGGTGCTAAATTATCCCCAATATTCTGGTTACCCAGAGGTTTTGTTTTCCTATTATATTTTAAACAATGATTTCTTTTCAATTGAAAGAATTAGTATTTTGAAAGAATTAGTAATACTGACTGCATTTCTAGGTACTTTATTGTATCCTTGTATGTGGCTAATTACCTTGTTAAATATGGTAGGACCTTTTTGTAGGCATCAACAATGTAGACAAAGCCCAACAGTAAGCACAGCATACATTGATTCAGAAAGTATCTGTATCTTTTCATTTTCTTCACACTTTGTTATGCTAAAAGCTTTAAAATTCATTTTATCTCTAATATAACAACAATCAATACCACAGAATGACGATAAGAAAACAAGATTTTAGAAATGATTGCCAGTTTTTTAAACATAAAAAAACATGAAATATCACATTGTCAGTAGTATTCAGACCCTTTGCTATGACACTTGAAATCTGGCTCAAGTGCATACCATGCTATTGATCATCATTGAAATCTTATTTGGAATCCACATTTGTGGGCAATTCAATTGATTGGACATGATCGGGAAAGACACATGTCTGTCTAAATAAGGTCTGACAGTCTGTATCAGAGCAAAAAGCAAGCCATAAGTTTGAAGGAATTACCTTCACAACTTTGAGACAGGGTTTGTGTTGAGGCACAGGTCTGGAGAAGGCTACAGAAAATTTCTGCAACATTGAAGGTTCCCAAGTACATAGTGACCTCAATAATTTTTAAATGAAAAAAGTTCGGAACTACCACAACTCTGCCTAGAGCTGGCTGCCCAGCCAAACTGAGAAATCATGGGAGAAAGGCCATGGCAAGAGAGATGATGAAGAAATTGATGGTCACCCTGGTTGAGCTCCAGAGAACCTGTGTGGAAATGGGAGAAACCTCCAGAAGGATATCGTCCACTGCAATTCTCCATTAATCTGGGCTTCATTGCAGAGTAACTAGATGAGACATGAAAGCCCACCTGGAGTTTACAAAAAGGCACCTAATGGACTCTCAGACTATGAGAAACAAGATTTTCTGATCTGATGAAATAAAAACTAAACTGTCTGGTCTCAGTTCAAAGCATCATGTCTAGAGGAAACCAGGTCCTGTTCATCACCTTTGCAATGCCATTTTAATGGTAAAGCATGGTGGTGCCAGCATCATGATGTGGGGTTATTTTTTTCAGCGACAGGGACTGAGAGACTAGTTGGGATTGAGGAAAAGCTGAAGGAGCAAAATACAGAGACACCTTAATGAAGATCTGCTCCAGAGTGCTATGGACCTCAGACTGGGGGATCTCTTTCAACAGGACAATGACCCTTAACACAAAGCAAGGACAACACAGGAGTGGCTTAGGAATAGCTCTGTGAAGGTCCTTGAGTGACCCTGCCAGAGCCCAGACTTGAACTCAATTAAACGTCTCTGGAGAGACCAGAAAACAGCTGTTCACACAATCTCTCCGTTCAACCTGACAGAGCTTGAGAGGATCTGCAGAGAAGAATAGCAGAAGATCCCCAAATTCAATCTTCAAAATTTTTAAAGATTGTCGCGCCAAAATTTCAGGCCATATTCTCTGCCAAAAGTGCCAAAACTACAGTACATACTGAGTAAAGAGTCTGAATGCTTGTATCAGTATCATATTTCAGATTTGTATTTTTAATTAATTTAAAAAAAAATTCGAAAACCTTGTTCTCACTTCTGCAGTGGGCTGGCACCCTACCCAGGGTTTGTTCCTGCCTTGCACCTTGTGCTGGCTAGGATTGGCTCCAGCAGACCCCCATGACCTGGTGTTAGGATATACTGACTGACTGACTTATTCTTGCTTTGTCATTCTGGAGTATTGAATGTGGTTTGATGAGGGAACAATAAATTAGTTTAACATAACAAACTGTGAATAAAAGTGAAAGGGTGTGAATACTGTAAAAGCCTAATTTTTCAATCAGTGCTTTAAAAGATTACAGTTTTGGATGTTTAATTGCCATGCAAGACATGAGGTACAGTTTGGTACTACTAGATGATGTCTTCGGTAACAACAATGCACCGAAAAATCAATAATAATCACAGCATAAAAACATAATTAAAAAGTATTTGATCAAATGTTTTACCAATTATAGACATTTATTTACCTCATAAAACTTCATATGGCACATTTTGGTTTTAATGTGTGATGTTTTATGTGGCAATAAGTTCACAATAAAAGCCTAATTAAGTGTTTACTTTTGTAAAGTGCTACCATACCATTTCCAACTTTGGTGTTTAACATTCACTTACACTTTCTCAGGATGGTTATCTGTGGGCTGCCTTTTACAGTGTTTGGACAAGTAACAGACCTGAAGGAGTCCAAAAGTAAGTTGGTGTACCAACAGGACCACTCTGTTTATTATAGCCACAGAATACTTGAAAACAAAAAGGCACACAATAGCGTTAAGAACCAAAAACAGGCAATTGCGGCCAAATATGCCATAAATCTGATATAAGCCCAAAATGTGATGCTTCTTTTTGGAGACATCCAATTTCATATTATCCCGACCAGAAGGCGTGGAGCTTCTCAGGATCAATTGCCCTCACTGGGTGTCTCCACTGCATTGTGGAGGTTAAAAGAGATTAGCGACAGCGCTCCCCCTCACCCTGGAATAGTATTGCATACCTAGAAGGTGATTCTGTGATGTACATGTGTGACAAATATTAAAGATCTGAGATTAGTATACTGAGAAGATGGGAGTATGTGCTGATAGCGTTTTGCCACACAACGAACCACCTGGATTGAGTCCCGCGTGTAGCAGATGACACCTCAGCACCACACTGGAACAGTGTGAGGTTTTTTTTTACACGAGCTGGAGTGCCAATCCTCCCACCAACCCCCAAGTTTTCCCTGCAATTAGGACAACCTACTTTCAGGGCTGGATGGAGATTAACGTCATACCCAAGAAGAAGCAATTGCAGGTTAAGGGCCTTGCTCAAGGACCCGATGGAGTACAATCACTTCTGGTGGTTACGGGATTCGAATCAGCGACTTTCCGATTGCCAGTGCAGATTCCTAGCCTCAGGGCCAAAACTCTGCCCTATTATACTGAAACATTAACTAAATAGGTAAATGAGAGGTGGCGGCACGGTGGCGCAGTGGGTAGCACTGCGGCCTCGCAGTTGGGACATCTGGGGACCTGGGTTCGCTTCCCGGGTCCTCCCTGCGTGGAGTTTGCATGTTCTCCCCGTGTCTGTGTGGGTTTCCTCCGGGCGCTCCGGTTTCCTCCCACAGTCCAAAGACATGCTGGTTAGGTGGATTGGCGATTCTAAATTGGCCCTAGTGTGTGCTTGGTGTGTGGGTGTGTTTGTGTGTGTCCTGCGGTGGGTTGGCACCCTGCCCAGGATTGGTTCCTGCCTTGTGCCCTGTGTTGGCTGGGATTGGCTCCAGCAGACCCCCGTGACCCTGTGTTCGGATTCAGCGGGTTGGAAAATGGATGGATGGATGAGAGGTAAAGTTTCCTAGTATGTCTCTGTAAGCTTACACTAAACCAGTTTACATCCTGCTCTTGGAGATCCATCCATCCATTATCCAACCCGCTGAATCCGAACACAGGGTCACGGGGGTCTGCTGGAGCCAATCCCAGCCAACACAGGGCACAAGGCAGGAACCAATCCCGGGCAGGGTGCTAACCCACCGCAGGCTCTTGGAGATTCACTTTTATAATACTGTACAATTAATTATACAGGATGAACAAACCACGGCAAACTTAACCGACTGAGTCTGAGAGGACAAAAGCTTCAGGCAACATCACTGAACAGTCAATTGAAATGAAATGTGTTTGCTCTGGATATGAAGAAGATTGCTGCTCATGGTGGCAATGAAATAACTTCATGATAACTGCAAGTGAATCAATGACATAAACTGATTATACCGTAGTATTCATTATGGCACGGAGAGTGGCAACATGGTGCATTATGGTTGAAAAAGCAAATAAAAATTTCAATATACCCTATACATTTGAGATTCCAATTACTACTATTACTATTCGTACCTCTCTCTCTCTCTCTCTCTCTCTATATATATATATATATATATATATATATATATATATATATATTGTCAGAAACTTGACTCAGAGTCATGGAAAGGTTTAGGGCAGCCACCTGTATAATTGATTTCCTGGCTGCAGAGTTGAGCAAGTATATACAGTACTGCTGTGCACAAAACCAAGTCCAAAACAGAACTGAGGGAATAGGGAAAAGGTGCAGGCTTTTAAAGGGAAAGACAGGAAGTAAGATCATAGGGGTCGGGCTCATGAAGGTCTTCAGCCATTGGTTTAAGCCCGGACGTGACATCACAGGGGCTGGAGCTGGCAAGGTCTCCTTCCATAGGCTAGGTCCCGGAAGTGACGTCAAGAGAGCCAGGTGGAATCTCCTGTGAATGGTCTACAGGAAAGGGAGAAAAAGTCAGTGCACTCTACCACATCCTGGTATGCCTCGGAACTGCCCTTTCTCTAGCCCTTTAGCTGCCTCCCATGCGCACAAAATATATATATATATATATATATATATATACTGTATATATATACAGTATATTGTAAAATATGAAGTGGGGGGGCTAGATGACACAAAGACATGGTTCATTATTTAAAAGAAAGCATGATTACAGAGTAAATATTTAAGATTATCATCAGGTTCGTTGAAAAAAGGTCAGAAGCTCAAATCCATCCATCCATTTTCCAACCCGCTGAATCCAAACACTGGGTCACAGGGGTCTGCTGGAGCCAATCTCAGCCAACACAGGGCACAAGGCAGGAACTAATCCCGGGCAGGGTGCCAACCCACCGCAGGACACACACAAACACACCAAGGCCAATTTAGAATCACCAATCCACCTAACCTGCATGTCTTTGGACTGTGGGAGGAAACCGGAGCGCCCGGAGGAAACCCACGCAGACACAGGGAGAACATGCAAACTCCACGCAGGGAGGACCCGGGAAGCGAACCCAGGTCCCCAGATCTCCCAACTGCGAGGCAGCAGCGCTACCCACTGAGCCACCGTGAAGCTCAAATTAAAGATGAAAAAATACCAAATGTCAAAAGGCATTTCACTAATGTTCAGAAATATGAGAAACGTAAGACACAGGAAACAAAAAGACTGTTCCAATTATAAATTACTTAACGGGCGCTTAAACTGACTTGAAAATAAGACCAAAAAGGATCTCTGATAACTATGAAAAAATGCCATTGGCATAACCCCTAACCTCCTTGGGTGCTGGCGTCAGCTGAGTTTCCTTCTAAATTGTGTCTGAATTTTGTTCCTTTGTTCCTGTTGGTTGTGCTAAGTATCTGTCCATATATGAAATTGATGCAAGAATTCAGACTCTTTACTCAGTAAGTATTTGAAGCACCTTTAATAGTAATTTTTATATGGAGTCGTCTTGGGTTGAATGTGACAAGCTTTGAAACACCTGAACTTGGGGATTCTCTGCCATTCCTCTCTGGACATCCTCTCAAGCTCTGGATGGAGACAGTCAGTGGTCAGCTATTTTCAGGTCTCTCCAGAGATGCTTGATTGGGTTAAAGTTTGTGCTCTGCCTGATCATCTCAAGGAAGTTCCAGAGTTCTCCTTATGCTACCTTAAGCTGTTGTCCTGTTCAAAGGTGAACTTTTGGCAAAATCTGAGATCTAGAGCACACTTGAGAAGGATTTCATAAAGAATATCTTTGTACTTTGCTCAGTTTAGCTTTCTGTCAACCCTGACTAGTCTCCTGGTCCCTACCTCTTCAAAACATCAACCATCCATTGATGCTGCCACCGCCATGGAATGATATTACTGAATTGATGAGTGATGCCTGGTTTCCTCCAAACATAATATTGGTTTTCATTTCTTCAGAGCAGAAATTTCTTAGTTCTTACAGTCTGAGAGTTCCTATATTAAACTCCATGTGTCTTTTACTGATGAGAGACTTCTGCCTGCCCACGTTTTTATAAAGCCTAGATTGATGAAGTCTTTTGGTAATGGTTGTCCTTCTAGAAGTTTTTTGTCTGGAGTTCAGCCAAAGTGAATATCGGGTTCTTGGTTCCATGGCCCTTCTCCCAAGATTGCACAGTTTGGCTGGGTGCCCAGCTATAGGATCAATTTTGGTTGTTCCAAATTTATGCCATTTAAGAATTATGAAGGCAACTGTGCTCTTGGGAACCTTCGATGCTGCAGGAATTTTTTGCAGTCTTCCCCAGATCTATTCCTCAAAACAATCTTGTCCATAATTTCTGTGGGCTTTTCCTTTCACCTCATGGATTAGTTTATGCTGTGACAAACTTTGTCACCAGTTGGACCTTCTACAGACAGGTGTGTATCTTTCCTAATCATGTCCAATCAGTTGAATTGAACATAGGCGGAGTCCAAACAAGGTGTAGAAATATTTCAATGATGATTAATAGAATGGAGTTCATCTGAGCCTAATTGCAAATGGCATAGCATAGGGTCTGAAAATTGATTCAATGTGATTCTTCAGTTTTCATCTTTAACAAATTTACAAAAATATCTGAAATCCTGTTTTCACTTTGTCATTCTGGAGTATTGAGTGTCTCTTGATGTGGCAAAAGATGAATTCCAATGATTTTAGCACAAAATAACAACATAGCAAAACATGATGAACGTGAAGTGGTCTGAATACTTTCTGAATCCACTGTACTCTGTTACTTTGGGCACCTCCAGAGCGAACACTGCAAGTCCAAGTTAAGTGACTAGAAAGGTAGATTTCTGAGAATATGAAAGAGGCAGATATACGTAACCAGTTGGTGAGGTGTGGAATTGGGTGTGATTCAAGGGAAAGTGAGTAATTGCCTGACAATATCTATCTATCTATCTATCTATCTATCTATCTATCTATCTATCTGTCTGTCTGTCTGTCTGTCTGTCTGTCTGTCTGTCTGTCTGTCTGTCTGTCTGTCTGTCTGTCTGTATTGCAGACTCCATAAACAAAAAGGATAATGACATCAATGTATCCGTCCATTTACTGAGTTCAAGTATTTTAGGTTTTAGGGTCACTCTGAACTCTACAAGGCAGAACCCTACTGTTTACATTTCACACACCTATTCACAGTGGTCAATTTAAAGTCACCAGTTTGCTCAACCATCTCTGGTAAGTGCAAGAAAACTGAAACTGTTTGGAAAAACCCAAACAGAAACAATGAGAACATGTAAACTCCACTCTTATGGTTACCAGGATTTTAACCTAATATCACAGAGACCACCATGACAGCCAGGATATTAATACAAATGGCAAAATAGACATAAAAGGCTGGGCAAACCAATGACTAGCTTTACACCACAATGAATTCCATTTCACCATCTTTTGTTTCATTAAAATAATCTGTCATGTTTTGTGGAGATACTAATTTATACTGGCTTAAATGTATTCCCATACAGTCTGCGGTAAAATAGCAGGCCATATAGGTTCAATTTTTGCCCAGATGTAGATATGAAAATATGAATGAAATTGCATCATCTGATTTTAATCTGGCCATTGAAATTTTGGTATCTTTTGAAAAAAAATCAATATGCACTGCAGAATTAAGTAAAAACATATCCAGCAGGGATTGTGTGGCAGCACATTTTACTACTATGCAGTGATTTCCAGGAAGTGTCCAAGTAAAAGTGTCAGCAGATCTTTGTCTTTCTCCTTTATTGTTCCTTTTGGTTTTATTAATTGTTTTTAAAATTTCAAGTACAAGGTTATTTTCATGTTTACATAGTATAATGAAATTCTTACTTGCATGTCTGACACAATACCAACAAAAGACAATGAATACAAATACAGGTTGATCATATATTAAAATTATGTAATCTGTACAAAAAAGACAAATATGTATCTGTTTTTTATGGAGACAGGAGCTTGTTACTTGCCAAAGGCAAATGCACTTGGCTGTGATCACCTTGCATTGAGTGCAACGGTAAACAATTGAGCAAAAGAATGGAGTACTTACCCTTTGGAAGTCTTAACATTTTATTTAATACAATTTTGAGCGTGGGTGGTCCTCCCTGCATGGAGTTTGCATGTAATCTCTGTGTCTGTGAGGGCTTCCACTCACAGTCCAAAGACATGCAGGGTAGGTGGATTGGTAGTACTAAGTTGGCCTGTGTGTATGGGTGAAGTGTGTGTGTTTACCCTGTGAAGGACTGGCACCCTATCCAGGGTTTATTCCTGACTTGCATCCTTTGCTAGCTGGGATTGACTCTTGTGACCCTGCTCAGGACTAAGCTGATTAGACAATGAAATGACCGAAAAAATTGAGTCCTTGTTAATTTAATTTGGCATTTTTGATATTGATTACAATATAAAAGCTGTTTAATGTCAAAGTGAAAACAGAGCTTTGCAAAATGGTCTAAATGAATTACCAATATGAAACATAAAATAATTGATCACATAAGTTTTCACCTCTTCAAGTTAGTGTTTAGCAGATGCTCATTTGGCAGCCATGACAGCCTTGAGTTGGTGTGCACAGGTCTCTGTCAGCTTTGTAAATTTGCCATTTTCCCCATTCTCCTCAAGCTTCCTTCAAGGCTGAATGGGAATGTTGAGCAAACAGCGTTTATGAAGTCCAATGACAAATTGTCATTTGGATTGAAATCTAGACTCTGACTTGGCCACTCCAGAATATTAACAGTGCTTTTTAAGCCATTTCTGTGTAGCTTTGGGTTTATCCTTCAGTTTGTTGCTTACGGGAAAACACATTTTTTGCAAAACACAGGTTTCATTCAGACAACATCAGATTTTCTTCGAGGATTTCTTTGTATTTTCCTGCATTACTTTCCCCCTCTTCCCTCACAAGTCCTCCAGGGCCTGCTGTAAAGAAGCCTCCCTATAACATAATACTGCCACTACCGTGCTTCATGGTGAAGATGGCGACTTTTGATAATATGCAGCAATAGGCTTACAGCTAAAATGAAGTTAAGCCTAATGGCCAAAAAGCTCTCATCAGTCAATAGAACATTCTTCCAGCTGAGTCTCTCATGTGCCTTCTGTTAAACTCTCTGTGCATTTTTGAAATAACGGCTTTCTCTTTGTTACTTTGTCACTCTCCCATAAACGTGTGACTGCTGAAGCAACACTTCCTCTCTATACAGTCTCTCCACTGTTGCTTGTAACTTCTTCAGAATTCTCACTGGTCTCTTGGTGGCCTCCCTCACTAGTGGTCTTCTTGCACGATCAGTTGGTTTTTATGGATGGCCTGCTCTATGCAGATTTCCAGCTGTGCCATACCTTTTCAGTTTCTTAATGATTGATTTAAGTGGACACAAATGGAGTCCTTGGATATTTTCTTGTCTCCATCCTTTGACTTGTGCTTTTGAATCACATTTATATGGATTTGGTTGGTGTGTTCATCTGTCTTCTTTGTGTTTGTTAGGCCACCTTACTGTTTCACCACAAAATGGACCTTCCAGATAAGGTGATCTCCACTGAACTAATTCTGTGACCTCCTATTGGCTGCACCAGCAATGATTTAGCTGTGTCATATGATCCATCCATCCATTTTCCAACCCGCTGAATCCGAACACAGGGTCACGGAGTGTGTCATATTAATGGGGTGAATATTTATTTGATCAATTATTTTGTGTTTTATATTTGTAACTAGCAAAATACCCGCGCTTCGCAGCGGAGAAATAGTGTGTTAAAGAGGTTATGAAAAAGTAAAGGAAACATTTTAAAAATAACGTAACATGATTGTCAATTTAATTGTGTTGTCATTGTTATGAGTGTTGCTGTCATATATATATATATATATACACATATACATATATTATATATATATATATATATATACACACATATTATATATATATATATATATATACATATACATATTATATGTATACATATACATATTATATATATATATATATATATATATACACATATTATATATATATATATATATACACATATTATATATATATATATATATATATATATATATATATATATATATATATATATATATATATATACACATATTATATATATATATATATATACATATTATATATATATATATATATATACACATATATATATATACACATATTATATATATATACACATATTATATATATATATATATATATATATATATATATATATACACATACATACATACATACATACATATACACACATACATGCACTTACAATAACGTAGAAATCAATATAAACAACATTAACATCATTATCATATGAGAATATGAAGTAATATATAAGAAGCACATTTCATATAAATATAAATTATTAAACAGTAAAATGTTCTTCTATAATACGCTACCGTGGCTATTCGTTTGTCTGTCCAGGATTTTAAATCACCTGTAGCTCACAAACCGTTTTACCTATTGACTTGAAATCTGGTACACATATAGTACGTCACGTCTACTATCCGCTTTATGGGTGATGATTGTATTACTCTTTTTATCTTTATTTTATTTTATTGTAGAATCAACTCCTATCTGCGCACACCAGGGCGGCCGTGGGCGGATGCGTATGGTGTATTCACTCCATGTTATCGTGCATTGCGCTGTCACTGGAATTTTGATAAAAAAATTTGAACAACATATAAGAAGCGTATAAATTATTAAACAGTAAAACATTAACCTTTAAGAAGTAAAGTTACATTGAGTACTACTGCAGTGCCTTCGGGTATACCTCATTTTTTGTTTGCCCATTACATGCTTAAATGTATACATTTTTTGGTGTATCTACCCGAGAACACGCGACATATAATCGACCGTGGGAGAAGCATGGATTTTAAACACGTGTTGAGTTCATCTGCTGGTCTCCCTCGTGGAATAACTGGTAATGTTTGACTAAAATCTACAGCGAGTAAAACGACATTACCTCCTATTTTTTTTTTTACGATCTGTGAGATCTTGCTTTTTTCGGTTCAAGGCTTCATAAGCTCTTTTATGTTCCATGATGTACTTATCCCAAACCATCATCTTTGAATGTTGCAAGACTTTCGCCTTGTATGTAGATCGGGGTAATTACATTCATTGCATTCCTAGTCTGAATCAGAATATGATTGTATGGGTGGTTACCTGGCAGGTAACGCTTATGCTTGGTCATCAAGTCGTCTAACATTCGCCACGTGCCCTCTTTTAATTGCGAGAAGCAGATATATATAGCCAAATTCTCGCGGTTCGTTGCGCGAAGTACTGCTTTTAATTTTTTATTAAGAAGAAAAGAAAACCTTTTTAAACGGATCGAAAATATACCAATAACAATTTGTTAAGGATCTGTTTTTTTGTGAACCTCCCTTTTCACAGCTGTCGTGCTACAGCGTGTGTTTCGTTTATTTGACAGTATGTAGATCGTGGTAATTACATTCATGGCATTCGTTTTCTGAATCACAATCTGATTGTATGGGTGGTCACCTGCCAGATTACGCTTGTGGTTGGTCAGCAAGTCGCCTTACGTCCGCCACGTGCCCTCTTTCTGTTCCCAGAAGCAGATCATAAAATGGTTTTAATAGTTTACTTTCAAATAATGCAAAGAGTATGCGACACGTGTTTCTCCCTAATTCTGGGCTCATCAGGCGTACACACTCACTGCATCCCCTCTCGGGAATCAAATCTCGAACGTCAGCACCAGAAGTGAAGCCCCTAACGTTGTGCTACGGCGTGTGGTTCGTTTATACCTCGTTTCTTCTCATTAAACTTTTATCTCGCGAATATGTTATTGCAATCCACAGCGGGAGCGTTTCTATAAACTTAATTTAAACTTACGTTTTACACCGTGCTTTGTTTCCCTTATGAAGATGCTTGTATGCTTCACTTGCTCGCTTCTTATTGTTTCGCTCCCTTCTCAATTGTTTAATGAATTTTTTGTTCTTCGCTGTTTGCGGCTCTTCCTTCATTTCTCCCTACTGCGTTCATAGTCTTTTCACGTGATTACGTGGGAGGCGTGATGACGTGACACTCAACTCTGCCTCCCACAGCCATCGAGCTGCCATCCATTACAGTATATTGTCAAAAAAGAGGTTCCAGTTATGACCATTATGCGTTGAATTTCAAAATGAAACCTGCCTAACTTTTGTAAGTAAGCTGTAAGGAATCAGCCTGCCAAATTTCAGCCTTCCACCTACACGGGAAGTTGGAGAATTAGTGATGAGTGAGTGAGTGAGTGAGTGAGTGAGTGAGTGAGTGAGTGAGTGAGTGAGTGAGTGAGTGAGTGAGTGAGTGAGTGAGTCAGTCAGTCAGTCAGTCAGTCAGTCAGTCAGTCAGTCAGTCAGTCAGTCAGTCAGTCAGTCAGTCAGTCAGTGAGGGCTTTGCCTTTTATTAATTAGTATAGATTAATTTAGACCACTTTGTAGATATCTGCTTTGATTTTGACATTAAAGTGTCTTTTTTCTGTTGAGCAAATTCAAAAAAGCCAAATTAAATCCATTGCGGTTCAATGTTGTAATAACAATAACATGTTGAAACCTTCAAAGGGTTGAATACTTTCTATTGGCTCTGTATGTTATGTGTCATACTGTAATTTGACAGCATAAAAAACAGTAAGAGTATGAAAATATGGCACTACTGCTGTGGTGGTGACCCTCTTTGAGAAAGCAGTAAAACATGTCTACAGAGCTAAATGTCACCACTTTCATTCCCAGCAAGAGAGTCTTTGCTGCTGCTGCATTTTTGTGTTTGATTTACTTCACAGTGGTTCTCCCTTTTAATATTTATTTACCTAATCAGTTGCTAATAGCTTTTAGTCAATTCTGTTTACTGTTCTCTCTCATGGTACCCATACAAACTGCTGCTTAGACCTGTTAGCCTCCACTACCAATCCCAGCAGTTTAATTCCACAACCTCATAAATACGAGAATTATTGTTTAGCATTTAAACATCAGTGGCCTTGAAGAAGGCTGAACTCCTGAATGTCAGACTTTGCTTGGACAGGTACTGCCTTGTGAGATGGGTAGTGCTAGACTCTTCATGTGGGATTTGTCATACTTGGGTCATCTCTATTATTTTTGATTTTTCTTATTGCACAGTTTGGTCTTAAAATGAGTGGATTCTTCCTACCAGCCTTTTCTTGATATGATATAAGCCATAGTCTTCCAGCGATTGCATTTGTATTACATTTCTTCATTTTCACCATGAAAGAAACAGAGATTCCCCTGCTGCATCTACCTAAACCAAGCACAGAGAAGAAAGCCCTCATGCAAATACTAAAGCTTATTATTGCATCAAGGGACAAATGCATTGAAATATTCGATCACAGCTGGGCTTAATTATAGTCTTTTTCATATATGTCAAAATGACCACAAAGAACTCTTTGAACATGCTGTGTAAACTGTTTGAACACAGAGCGCAATAACTAAAAGGTTTGCCACAGCTTGTGAAATTTTAATTTTTTATTCAGCCAAAGTGGTTGCCAGATGGAACTAAGGTATGCTATATGCCCTGCGCGGGGTGCAACTGATATCTACATAGCATAAATCTGCAGTGGCAAAAAAGAGGTGCTGAAAAGAAGGGAACTCAGCCCTCCTCCAGAAAGTCAGAGATAAATATATGAATAGATGATGTCATGCAGCCAGATTTCACAATGAGCTCACTCTGTGCCCCAGAGGTATATCTCTAATGGTTAAAGCATGTGATTTATTAGGGTGATCTCAGATTTAATTAAAAACAGGATCAAATAAACTTTCATACAATATCGACTGCAAGGCTTACTTTGTCTTGTTAAGCAGCTCAACTTCCAGAAGAGAATGAACTTCCAGCCCTTATTTTCCTGAAATATAAAGCATAGGTTGATAAGTTAGATGCCCATTCATTGATTAAGACAAGGCCACGCCATTGTACAATGTTGGCATAGCATTGCCCAAAATGGCCCCTGGAGTTTTTAATAAGAAATCAGATCATCCAAAGGTGATCCTTGACAAGTGGAGGATCAAGTAGACCACGCACAGAAAGTATGTCAGACTAGACTCTCCGTAATGAAACCCAAAGATGTTGTGACTCAACAATTTCTGCTGTAGAGGAGGATGGTTATGGACTGGTGTTCCACCCATGGTATTGTGAATTTCTGCTTGTATATACTTTTCGTGACTTCTGTGATATTTTCTGATTTCATTCTTTGAACTTTTTCTATATTTTTGAATATTAAGATTTGAATTATTCAGTTATTTTTTTATGGATTACTGTTTTGGCATGAGTTATTATTTATTCTTATTTTACCACTATGCCATTTTGTTTTTGTTATCAACACCTCTATTTTGTGCAAGGACATGACAGTGGGTTGCAAAGTAACGGCACTCAGAGGTCTCATAGAGTGGTGCAGCTGATATCTACATAGCATAAATATGCAACGATATTTAAACCGGCTTTTTAATCTATTCTAAGCTTGACTAATTATGGTACTATCTAAAGTGTTTGAGGTTTTTAATTATTTAGCTACAAATGTTTTGCAACGTTGATTTTTAACCTTGCTTTGGGTTTAAACATTTCTTAGCCTTGCTTGCTTTCCTGGTTTTGGCAGTTCTCATTTCTTGGCCTACGATTCATCTTCTGACTTGTTTTCAATTTGCACAGGGTGGTGTGTGACTAGTGATGACTGTACCCTGTTTAGTTTGCTTCACCAAGAGTTTGACGAAATTACAGAAATGCCTGGGAACTTCACTAAACTCTGAAATGCTGTGCAGTCAATGGGGAAGGAGAAACTTAACCAGCTTTGAGTGGATTATAATGTTGTAGTGGTGCTACATGAGTGCTGATGAGGACTAGTGAAATGTCTGGCAACTACTCTGTGGCCAAAAATGTGATTTGAGTTGTGAAACAGCAATGCTTTCAAACAACAATTTATCTCCCAAAATCACACAAGGAATGCCTCAATGTGCTCTAACATGTCCTGTTTATTAGACAGACAGACAGACAGACAGACAGACAGACAGACAGACAGACAGACAGACAGATAGATAGATAGATAGATAGATAGATAGATAGATAGATAGATAGATAGATAGATAGATAGATAGATAGATAGATAGATAGATAGATAGATACTTTATTAATCCCAAGGGGGAAATTCACACTTTTATTGACAGCCCCCCAGCCTTGATTCCCAAAAAAGACAAGAAAATACAACAAAAACAAAACTTTTGTAGGGAAAACAGGAAAGAAATCTTGAAAAAGGCAATTCAGACAGAGACCCACTTTCTGGTATTTTGGGTGTGCAATGGGTGTCAAAAAATGGGGTAGATATGACACACAAAACAGATCACAAGTGATCCTCTTCACAGAGTTAGATGACCAATCTGTCATGGCCACCTTAGAAATACAACACAACAGTACAAACTACTGTGTTCTTGCACAGTGACTCTGCAACAACTCTCAAGGCAAAATGCAGGAATAGATTATATGACTCACTAAATACAGAACTGTTATATTTGAGGGTACAGATTTGTTCAAATACATAAAAAAGTAGAAACTCATTAATGTAAATGAAAAACAACAATATCTGTCCATCAGCTAATTGTTGAACCACGGCCAGATTGTAGAAAAGTAGTGAGGCACAGTCAGAGTCCTGAACACCTTGGCCAACAAGCCACTTCCCTTCTACTGGCTCTTCTACAGCTTAGTCAGTGCTAGGCGGATCAATCTGATGAAAGGACCCTTCTACCCAATAATTCCAGTGCTGCTTTATATTAGATGACTTTTCCATAGGCAGGCGAATGACAAAAGATGCAGCCGGAATGAAAAGCACAGAGTACAATAAAATGGCCACAAATTAACAATAAGTTCATAAAATATTTATAATTGATTTCACAATCTTGGGGCATACATTGGCCGTACCATGCTGCAGTGTGGGACTTGCTTGTTCCATTGTTTGAAGTCGGGGCTTTGGACACTGCTAGAATGTCTTTGTTGATTCTCATGTATCTGTACAGGTGCTTCACACTTTTTTCTTCATTCCTGTACAAAGAATTGCCTTATAAATTGTAGTAGTCCCCTGGTTTTTTCTGATTTTTTAAGGTTTATTTTGGCTCGTTATTAGCCTTGTGATGCTGCATGGTGAGCACACAGGAATCAGTCTTATATATCTGGTGGCAGTACTCGTAATATTGAATTCAATTGAAAATACTGCAAGCTTGGCTAGAGTATGGTTCAGGTTATGACATACAGTATGCATGAAGCAGATTTTGCAGCAGTCTTACAGTATGCATGTCTAAAAAGCTGTCCTCTTTCTTGCAGACTGTTATCTGTTTGCATGGCTGTTACAACTCTCTGCAGTTGCTTTGTCCTTGGTGTAACATTAATCTGCATCCAGCCCTGCAAGCAGGTCCTCAAACTTACAGGGAAAACTTGGAGTTTGGTGGCAGGATTGACACTCCAGCAACCGTCAAATGCCTCACACTGTTTCAGTGTGGTGTTGAGGTCTTACTCAAAGCACTCGGGTCCCAATCCAGATGGTTCTTCATGTGGTGGGTGCGGCAATGCAATGCTCCCAACATCTCTCTATAGCATCTACACAGCAAATTGTTTTAGGTCAACTGTAAACACAGTATATTTGCTGCAACAAACACTTTGATGAATTTTGGTGATCAACACCATTGTTGCCATTGGGGGGTTCACCAGCCGTCCATCTCTGACACAGACAGACTCTTGACACAAGTTTTTGCAACACACACATGTTTTATTTTCCAGGGGAAACACTTGTCTTTTGTTCCCCCTACAGCACAGTACCATAAACAGCACACAACACTTTCTTTTCCTTTCCCTTTCTTCTTCCTCTCCTTTCTGCCTCCAGTCCTCCTCCTCCCTCTTCCTCCTGACTCTGGCTCTCTGAGTGAAGTGAGGCGGCTCCCTTTATGCTGCACCTGGGAGCACATCAGGTGGCTCATCAGCGTTATCTGGAAGTGCTCCCAGGTGTGGTGGAAACCCAAAGAAGGACTCTGCAGCTCCCCCTGGCATCCCCCGCGGAACCCAACAGGGCTGCAGCAAACACCAACTACCAGGGTGCCCTGCAAGAATCCGTGGAGCCACAGCAACCCAGGGGGAGGCTGCCCTCTAGCACTGCGGGGAGACAGTGTCTTGTGCACATCTGCTCCCCTGGTCCTTCCGGTATACTGGCCTCCCGGCTGGAAAGGATCGTGGCCATCCGTCACACCATTGTATTGAAGGAGCAGTGAAAGTCTCCCTGCATGGACAACACATTCCCCAGTACACTGGGTGGCACCATATTTCGAGGACGTCTGCAAATAATGTGTAGTTTGAGTGTGCAGATGTGCTGGAGATCTTCAGGGCCATTATAGGGTGCTTTTTTTTGGGGGGGGGGGGGCTACTTCCCTGTTCTAATCCATCTGAACAATTTAATTTGTGGCATTGCTTTGTTTTATGTGATGAAGATATTTTGAATAAATCTCCACTATTCATTTTACTATGCCTATGCTGCACTTAAAGTACACCTTAAATTTCTCTCCTTATTGTGGCAGTGTAACATGGTTTGACCCCACTTTGAATGTGTGATGAATGTCACACTCACATAGGTCAAGACCTCTGAAAAGGCTGGAATTTTAAAGTAACCGTCTGGCCTCTTATGTAGGTAATCAAAATACCATCATCAAGTTGCTTATCTCACCAATTTATCTGCAAACATCTGTTTGTTTTTAAATTCAAATAAATATCAGGATAAGGTACTATGATGAGGATTATTCAATTTCATCATAGTTTATCACAAAAAAGTAAACGAAATAATAAAAATTAAAAAGTAATTGACCACAATAGAACATACTGTAAGTAACAAGTAAAATTTAAAAATTCAGCAACCAATAAGTAAATTTGCAGTCTTATGATACAATCATTAGTTAACTGCTATAAACACATATTCAAAAATACCATAAATTCAACTGCGACAAAAAAGAACACCCCAGGACAATGCTTTCCGAAAGGTGTGAAAACCTGCAATCAAAGCTAAGCAGTTTTCCCAGGGCAAAGGAAAAAAGAATGATAAGCACAGAAACTGGACAGTAAATAGAATAGAAAATCTTTCAGCCAGTAATTGGTCAGAGAAGCGTCCGCTACAAGCATAAACCATAAACTGTAAATGGAAGAACCAGAAAAATAAGAAAATTAGAAAATTCTTCAGCCCTACTCAATGACCAAGTGCTGCATTTTACTATTTCATTACCTTACACTATGTAACTGAATATAATTACAGCTGAGAAGATTCACCCGTATTTGGTTGAGACCAGTAAGAAAGAGCTTCAATTAGGCTCGGACTAAAACGGCTAAAGCTGGTGGTACATAACACAACTTCTAGTCGGCGGGGTTGTCAATCTTGACAATTACAATTTCCAATCCTGTCGCCACAGGATATCAGATTACATGACTAGAAATTGCTGGGTATGATAAATTGCATGACTCTGTGATGACTTTCCAGCCCAGTTTCACATTTCCATAGCATCACTAGGTCACCTTTCTTTCTGATAGTCAATAACACGCTTCCTGTTGGAGTCCATGCTGTAGAAATACTTTATAGGATGGCAAGTTCAGCCACTATCCCAGCTCTTTTTTTCTTTTTCCCATTCCAGCATATTAGTAAAATATGAACTCTCTGATCTCAAGCCATGTTGAGTATTTGCTAATACTCTTGTTCTTGCCAAGTGCTGTTCAATTATCAAAACTCAATGTTACTTTGGAAGAATTAAGTGGATAAGACTGGTAATGCTTTGTTAGTCTGAATGGCCTGTTTGTCCAGATTGGTCTAATGTTCTAATCTTTTCCCTAATAATTCCTTCCATCCCATGATGCATGTTAAGCTTACTGGCCCATAGTTACTTGGATCTGCCCGATCACACTTTTTATATAATGGGATCATATTTGCTATTTTCCAGTTCTTAGGAACTTCCCACTGTGCACTGTGCACTGACTTTTGAAAAATATGTGTCAAGAGTTTATACATTATGTGTTATCTGGTCCTGGCGATTTGTTAGATTTCAGCCTATTCAATCTAAGCAGTACTTCTCCCTCTTCAATTTCCAAATCCCACAGTATCCCCTTAGTTGTCCCTGATACTTCTGGGAGGTGATCCACTTCCTTACATGTTAAAACCTCAGAAAAATGCAAGTTTAGAGCATTCACTCTGTTTATTTTAACTCTCCGTTAGTGTTTCTGATGTTAATCAGTTCTGACTTACAGTAGCTGCGGTGGGTTGGCACCCTGCCTGGGATTGGTTCCGTGCCTTGTGCCCTGTGTTGGCTGGGATTGGCTCCAGCAGACCCCCGTGACCCTGTTTGGATTCAGCGGGTTGGAAAATGGATGGATGGATGGATGGACTTACAGTAGATCCAAGTGTTGTCATGAAATAATTATTAATGCTCTTTAACTAATTAATAGATAAAAGGAAGTGGACTGAGCAGAGTTATTTTCAGTCATTTAATCAATTTTTATTTATACATAGTGGATGAAAACAAAAGTAATGAGAAATGTCTGTACTACTAACATGTTGTTTGAAAAATAATAAGTTTACTTAGTGTTTCCTATTAATTTTGTAGGATTAAGATTTTGCAAAAGAGTATGCATGATGGTGAGCATATAATAGGTTTTGGAATCCAGTTTGATTGTTCTTTGTGTGTAATTCTTAGTTCTGGTGCAGGTGGGCTTCCTACAGCAGTACAGTGGTGCCCTGCTTGGTTAATTTTCAAACCAAGACTGGCCACTTTTGAGTGCATATGTATGCCTAACTGTGACCTTTAATTGAAGGGAATTCTTTCCTTCTGCCCATTGATGGAGGGTTTGGCTTTAGGGAAACGAAAAGAGCAATGGATGTATGGTTAACTAGGGGAGTAATTAAGTTAGCATTGGTTGCTTACTCTGTCCCCATGGCCCTGAAGTGGTTATGCTAATTAAGTAATGTAATGTAATGTATGGATCTGTGATTATTTGGTGGAGTTAAGGCCTGAACTGTAGTACGTAGAGCTCAGTGGAGGTGTTGCCGCAGGCAGTCTATTATATTGTATGCCAAAGGTAGCAACCACATTCAGTTTTCATCTTGCAGCTACATCACTTTGTAATTTGTAAACTCACTTTGTAATTTGATGTTTAATTGGATGTTATCTGCCACATGACATTCTATTTCATTATAATGGTCAATGTCATAACATTTGATGACATGTGGATAGATGGTGGATATGGAGCAATAAAAGGAGGAATATGGTAATATTTATATTGGCTGAGCTTGTGAAAACTAAAAATAACAATGGTAATAATAATAGCTATAAAGACCTATTAAACTGTGTTATAATAAAAACATCAAAATACCATCCTTTAAGAGAAAGACGTGTATAATCTAATCCATATAACCATGCTCATCGTATTATGGTAGCTGTCATAATTTCATTGGTGACCTAAATTACGGGGGGTTACATTGTCATAATAGGTTGTGTAACCAGTGTCACAAGAATGAGTCAGAGACATCATAAAGAGTTGGGGCAGCCACCTGTATAATATGCTCGGCTGCAAAATTGCTTGTTTTTAAACAAGATGTGTATAGTTCAGAGTCCAGAACAGAACTGCCTGTACTGAGGCAAGATGGCAGTTTTAAAGGCCTGGAAAGGAAATGACGTCAACGTTGCAGGAACTGGGAGTGGCGTCCTCGTGTCCGGAAGTGACGTCATCCTTGGGCCCGGCAAGAGGCGGGATTTCCTGGGAAAGGTCTGCAAGGGACTGAGAGAGATAGTCAGTACACTCCCCGCCCCCTGGCCTGGCGTAGAATTACTAGTGTTTCGGCCCTTCAGCTATTTCCCATGCACACGTGTGTGACACCAGATTCATCTGGACCAGTTGTGTGGTTCATAATATAAGCAATTAAATATCCATCCATCCTCTTCGGCTTATCTGAGATCAGGTCGCGGGGGCAGCAGCTTGAGCAGAGATGCCCAGACTTCCCTCTCCCCAGCCACTTCTTCCATCTCTTCCGGGAGAATCCCAAGGCGTTCCCAGGCCAGCCGAGAGACATAGTCCCTCCAGCGTGTCCTGGGTCTTCCCCGGGGCCTCCTCCCGGTTAGATGTGCACCTCACCAGGGAGGCGTCCTGGAGGCATCCTGATCAGATGCCCGAGCCACCTCATCAGACTCCTCTCGATGCAGAGGAGCAGTGGCTCTCTCTCTCTCTCTCTCTATATATATATATATTATTAAATTGTGTGCTGATATGAGAACACACCACTTGGATTCACTGCTCACGCATACAACAACTGATTAGTACAGTGGAGACAATAAATTAAAAACATTACATTAGCTATCATGGAAAAAAGAAAGCAGGCCACATTGTAGGATATAACGACATAACCACAAAGTGTAAAATTTATATAAGAAGTTTTCATTAATGTTGCAAAAAGCTTTATGGGTAGCTGCTATCTAATTTGCAAATTTTTTTCCTTAAATTAAAAAAAAAATTTCTGTAGGCTTACAGGTTTATCAATTTTTTCCCAACAATTTTGAACTATAGAAAATCTAGTTAAACTGTCATGTTTTACTTTCATTTTGATGTAACATTATTTTATATTTTATATATTATTGTTATTTTATTTTTAACTCAACATCTTGTTTTTAGCAGCGGCCATCATTTTAACATAGCGACCCAGAGGTCACACCACGTGACATGATCAGTGCCATAATATTTAAGCCAGTGTTGCATACTGCTCACTGTCCAACTTTGTGGATGGTTTCATAATGACTTTAAAAGTGCTAAGGTTACTATTCCCTGTTATGTTTATTTGGCTTTGGAATTTTGACCTTGAACTCTGTCTCTCTTATCGACTTTGCTTTGATTCAAGAGAATTTGTCATTTTGGTTACGAACCCCTGCTAAGTCTTTTGGTTTTTATTTCATCTCTCTGTCCATCTATCTCTTTTTACTGTCTGACATTTTTTGTATTAAAATGTTCCTTACTGATGATGGAGGTCATGGGCTGGTCATTCCCTGTTTGAGGGCTCAATATTTCACTTGAAGTGATGTTTTACAAAAGGCATACATAGCTAAAGAAAGCTTTCAAGATAACAATTATGTTGACTTTGGATTTGAGCTGTTCGCAGCTATTAAACTTAACAATCACAGGACATCTGATTGGTCAGATCTTTTGCCAGTTTTAAATAGAATTAACATTTTTGTTGATTAAATAGAGTGCACAAATGTACCAATCTAAGCACTGAGAAATCTGGCATATCTAAAGTACAAAATAAGAACTTTTGAAAGAAGAAGTGCAAATACTTAAGTTGGGACAGGCAGTGTGGTGTAGTAGTTAAGGCTTCGGACTTTGTGCTTCAAACTATAAGGGTGTGGGTTCAAATTCCATTGCTGACACTGTGTGACCAGGAGCAAGTAACTTCACCAGCCTGTGTTACAAATGGAAATACAGAAGAAATGTAGCAAGTTATATCTCAAATGTTGCAAGTCATCTTGGATAAATATATGTAAGAACTCATGTATCTGCGGTGGGTTGGCACCCTGCCCAGGATTGTTTCCTGCCTTGTGCCCTGTGTTGGCTGGGATTGGCTCCAGCAGACCCCCGTGACCCTGTGTTCGGATTCAACGGGTTGGAAAATGGATGGATGGATGGAACTCATGTATGGGCCAGTTTCAGGAAATACGAGACCTCATGTCATCCTAATTACAGGAGAAAATATAAGGAGCTTTGTCTGTCCTGGTTTATGAACTTTAGCTGACTTGGGCAATTGGAGAGTCTAAAATCATAGGAGGTTTATTTGGACATTGAAACAGACTATTGTGCAGTTTGTGTCTGGGTACAGGGGTGAGCCACCATCTTGATTAAAAAGCAACAAATACTGGATTACCATGGCCCAGTGTGGAATCTATTAATTTAGTTTCAGTTCTTTATGCTTTTACAACTCATTCTACCATAGAGGGTGGGATACTTACTGTGAGTAAAGCTCTTTGGCGACTTTTAATCCTCTTGTTTGGTCGAGTCTCTTTGAACATGCAGAGACATTCCCATACTTAATCTTTCCTCACAGTGTACTGTAAATTAATAATATTTTTTCCCCCAAAATCCCCAAAACTAAGAAGAGAAGATCCAATTAATGAATCACGTTTGCATTTCAGACACAGAAAGAAGAGAACACACTTAAATACAATCAGCAAGTCTAGTCAAGTGACTACTACTATTCCTGCCACAACTACTGTCTGCTTCAATCAAAAAACTGATAATATAATGAATGTACACATAAAAAGGACACGGTTCCGTTTTTCTAGAAGCCTACAAGCCTACCGTACATTAATGCGAAACAAAAGTCTTCAGCAGCAGTTTGTTCATTCAGCTAGTCATCTGACAGATGCTGACGTCAGTGAGGATTCATTAAGGGTGTTTCTTGAAATGTGAAAGTGCTACACTACTTCTCATTTTGATTCCTGGAGTTCTAGTGCTGAGCAACTGAAAAGGAAAAGTAATACTCACTTTATGAAGGGTATAAGAACAAAAAAAAAGGTTAAAGTGAAGATTTGGGGTACCAGCCAGGTATCCCCATTTAATGACCTATTTTCAGACTTCCGATTGTGTATTCAAACATTTTTACTTCCTATTTCCTACTTCTTTTACATTTACTGACATTAACTTCATCTGTCACTAATCTGCCCAAGCCTTTATGCTCTCCAAGTCCCTCTGTAATGATTTAACTGATTCCAGATTATCTGCCAGTCCACCTATCTTGGTATCATCTTCAAACGTACCCAGCTTGTTACTTATATTCCTATCTAAATCATTTATATATATTAAACATAGCAGCAGTGCTAGCACTGACCCTGTGGAACTCCACTCTTAACGTCAGTCAATTCTGATCAGGTTCCTCACATTATATCCCTCTGCTTCCTGTGTCTGAGCTGATTTTGCACCAATCTACAAACAAAATATTTGAAAGTCAAAATAAGTAATATCATATGCTCCACTTTGATCATATCCTTTTGTTGCTTCATCATTGGTAAAACATGACCTTCCTCTTCTCAAGTTTTGATTGTAAAGTATTGCTGCTTCACTTTAGGCAGTTCATAACCAATAGATTTTCCTGAGCAGTGTATTATTGAGAGAAGTCCATATTGTTGTATTTTGTAAGATAATAATGATGTCAGAGGGTATCATAAACCAGGCACCAGCAGTCCATAGTTTGATTGATTTCTATGTGATGTCAGAGGTTCATGAATTTGCTAGACATTAGCAAAAGAGGGACAGACGATATTAACTGGGTAAGTTCGTATAAACATGCGAAGAAGCTGCACTTATATAGGAAGAATTCAACAATTTTCATGACTAAAACAACACAGATTTTATCTAAACCAAAACATAAACTGGGGAAAAAAGTGAGAAAGTCAAAGTGAGATTTAAAGCCAGAAGTTCTACATCAGGGGTCTCCAACTGCAGTCCTGGAGAGCAACTGTAGCTGCAAGTTTTCATTCTAACTCTTTTCTTAATTAGTGACCAGTTTTGATGCTAATTAACTGTTTCCCTTTATTTTAATTGACTTTTCTTGAGACTCTGACCGCAGAATTGATTCTTTTTTCCTTAAAAGGCACCTAAGCATAAATTTGATGTGAAGTGAGCCAACAGATGATCAACTAAACTGGGGCCTCAAACTCCAACCAACTTCACTTCATTCAGTTTCTTAACTTGAAACCAATTCTTGCTGATAATTAAAACCATTATTTAATTCCATGGCGCTCATTCTGCCATGGCAGACATTTCCAAAACTGTCAATTTTCTTTTTGAAGAGCACTGTGAAAATGTTTTGTGAACCTGAGCAGATCAACGTTACTGATGCCTTCACCTTTCTTTATTTTCATTTATTGTGTGATGGACACAGGTTGTCGTTTGTGTTGGTTCATTTTGTTTCTTAATATTGTTTGGCTGCTAATTAAAGAAAAAAGAAATAATTAAGGGGCCTGAGTCTTAAGTTGTGCATCAATTAAAATTAAGGCAAAGAGTTAATTAGCTGCAAAAGCTGGTTACTAATTAAGAAAAGGGTTAGAGTGAAAACCTGCAGCCACAGTAGCTATCCAGGGGCCTCGTGTATAAACGGTGCGTACGTGCAAAAATGTTGTGTAAGCCCCTTTTCCACTCTCAAATCGAGAAGTATAAAACCTAAACTTGGCGTAAAGCCACGCACATTTTCACAGTAGCTCCAACCCTGGCATACACAAGTTTTCAGCTCAGTTTTGCAAACTGGCTGCACCCAGTGTCAAAGCAGTGCTACTGATCCTGGGTCGTTTCCCTTTCTTTTTTACATCCACAACACTGACTTTATCAAATACACTCAAATTAACCGCATATTGTTCATTAGTTTAAGGCATCTGATTGTAATTAACTTGTAACAATATAATGGTCCATGGAATGGCCAAACTATTCTAAATACCATAACTGCTTTAGCATTGTTACTCTCACTGCACCTTCTTCTTCTTCTTTCAGTTGCTCCCGTTAGGGGTTGCCACAGTGGATCATCTTTTTCCATATTACTCTCACTGCACCACTCGGAACAGCTGATCGGAGAGAGAATTACCAGTACACAGAATCAAGCACACACTGCCTCAGCCATTCACTATTTGAACTGCTCTCATCCGACAAATGCTTCAGAGCCTTTCCTGTACGGACCTCGCGGTTCAGAAACAGTTTCATCCCAAGAACTATAAATGCACTCAATCAGTCCATCAAGTGCTCCTTATAGAACTGTTCGTACTTACAAGTACAATTACCTCACTGTAAACTTGCAATACAGTTATAATAGTGCACAACCTGCGCCACTTTATATAGCGTGTATTTACATATGGTGACAATATAATTTTTAAGATGAAATGCAGCAAAATATGTTTATTACATTATACAGATAAAATGTTAGTCATTTAAACAATCTATATTGCTAATAATTAAACATGTGAGGACACAGTGCCACAGCGCTAACTAGTTCAGGGATTGTTCCTGCCTCACGCTGTATTCTTGCTGGGGCTGGCATGACACTGGATGGATAGATGGATAGAATAATTAAACATGTACTATGAAGATATTTCAATGTTCCTTAAAAGTTTTGAAGAATCAGCGTTCTAAGCTTACAGATGGCTTAACATCTATTACAGAGCTGATTGTGTGGCGATTGGTTACTTGGAGAAAGAAAAGGAAGGACAGGAATTGGGGGTTAGTACGTTTGAAAGAGACAGTGCTGCTGCAATAAAGTATTTCATCGAAGGTCACGCACGGCGCAGCAAGCATCTTGCGGGAGGCAGGAACAATCTGTGGACGAGGCACCTGCTCGTCACTATCACTGTGCCACCGTGTTCCCATGTTTAATAACATGCTTTAATTCTTGTCATCATGAAAATGTTATCAGTATACATCTCAGTATTTTAATTATTCAGAGAGCTGTAATATCACGAATGTAATTGATTCTGTGTCCTGCTGGAGGAAGAGAAAGTCCGTTTAAGAAGCACGTAGTGATTCACACACATAGAGCACATAGAAGAACACATACAAAACAAAACATTTAATGTGCTACTTTAGTTACGATGGTATTTGAGAAACTAGTAATTTAAACGATTTAAAGATGAAGTTTATGATGTTCTGCTTTAATGACAAAATAAACTACATGATTGAAGTGGAAATTTTGAGATTAAAGTTGGCATTTCGAGCTTTTTTCTCACTGTGTCCCTATTTTTTTAATTTTTAAAAAATTTCTCTGTACCCTAATAAGCTTTCATATGACACTCAGACGGTGGGCTACAACTCACCTTTTCACGGCGACTTTGATATATGACCGTTTCTTTTTTATTTCGGGCACTGTGAACTTGAGCTTTCGAGTTTCTCTGACACTGTGTCACTCAATCAACTTCCTTTTGTTGATTATATCACTGTTTAATCCAACAAATAGTAAGTTTTTCCTTGCCTCCACTTGGTATTCACTGAAATTCTTCTATTTTCCCCCCGTGCTTTTGCCACTGACGTTTCACAGAAGGCTGAGCTTAAGGGCTATTTATATTGATTTGCATATTCAAACAGGTATAATTCTGGGAGGAGTTGGGGCGGGACAGCAGGCGAGTGCAAGTGCGTTACTTTTCATGCTGACCGGGATTTATGTAGTAGAAGAATGTGGAAGTTGGCGAACGCATAGATTTATGCATCTGGATTTTTTGTGCATACGAACATTTCCTCTTTTGTCCGTACGCCATGTTGTAGTGTGAATTTTACGCACGGCGTTATACATGAGACCCCTGTTCTAGATAGTATTTTTTTAAATTATTACAAAGGGAAATACAAGTTTCATCACATTGCTGTGAGTGCCAGCTTCTTTTAAAGTGTAATTGTGCTGACGTCACACTCTGCATAGACTCAAGCCACACTGCCAGATAATGCACTAAATCCACAGTTACAAAATAGTACAAAATACAAAAAATACAGAGAGTGATAAAATATTAAATAAATAAATAATCTCTTTAAACAAGTCAGATGTCTAGCAGAATGCAATACACTTCAGTCTGTGAAGGAGCAGAATGCGGTATAGAAATTTCACCTTTAGCAGATATATTCACAATGAAGAGTACATCTGTAACAATGTTACAAGCAAGCTAGTGTTCTTTCTTTCTTTCTTTCTTTCTTTCTTTCTTTCTTTCTTTCTTTCTTTCTTTCTTTCTTTCTTTCTTTCTTTCTTTCTTTCTTTCTTTTGTTTGTCAAGGTCTAGTCCAACACTTACTTCTTTTATTTATATCTTCCAAATAGGCCTTACATTAGAAATCAAGGCAGCTGTATGTTAAAAGGGCGGCCCATTTGTGTTAATTATGACTCCTTTAACAAAGCACAACACCCAAACATAAAGGCTGGCCTGCCTTTTGGGTGACAAACAAGTGTTTGGCCTGCCGGCAAAGCTGGAATATCATAAAACAGCCTGAACTGTTTTCTTTTGCATTATACAATTAGCTAAGGCGTCTCAAGGGCACAGGCCATAACACAAGACAAAGAGGCAGCCAACTACTCCGATTATACGGTACGTGCAGTAAAATGTTTGCTTTTTGTTCCAGAACTTGCCTCTTCATTACGGCACTTGAGCAATACAATAATTTCACATTGTATGGGAAAATAATACAGTAATGAGGTAAAGATTATTTCAAGATGAAATAAAAATACTTCTTGGAATGTTATTCAAGAATCATATCCAAATCTCAGGGAGTGTATCTTTTTAATATAAAGTGTTGGTAAATATTTAATGTTCATTTATTTATTTAGGTAATTGCACCCTATTAACGCATATATGAGTAAATTACCTATAAAAGTTACATATGACATTATTCTCACTAATACAGTGGCATACCCAAGTGTAGCAGCATTTTGGCGTCCTCCCAAGTAATTTATACAGAAATGTCAAATGAAACCTTTGATGGTGTGTTGATGGATACAAATATTTAACAAATTGCATTTCACACAACAACACTCCTCCAAAAGTTATTTTAAAGATAGCAGAACTAAAACATGATAACTAAGAGCACACAGCTGTTTTCCATCAGGAAAATTGGTTGCAAAATAATAATGAAAAGAAAAAATCTTGGCACAAATAAAACAAAAATAAATCTGTAAGTCTTGCTCTCAACAATACAGTAAACCAATTACAAAAGAAAATCAGCCCCGTTATCACTCTACACAGGCACATGTCCCTGATGCACTGAAGTTTGACAAGTCCAAGCACAACATTGAACAGGTTTTAATAGTAATAAAAACATACTGAATAAAAACGCAAATTCAGAGTTTGGTGAACCAACAAGCTTTTTTTGTTTCAACACTCATTTAGTATAAAACCAACAGGGCAAACACAACCTGCAGTGGATGAGGAGACGGCATGATGAACAAGAGCTGGAATGAAGAGTCACTCCAGGTTGGGCCTCTGCCTCTACAGCCTACTTTAGGATCAGAAGAATGCTGGCCTTAGTCAAATAATAATGAAACAAATCATCATTGTATTGTGATAAAATACTGTTTGGTGTTTCATCTCAGATTACAAATGAGTCCATAACTTTCAACAGAAAACTGCCAATATTGCTGCCAATTAATAAGAAAATGGTGGGTCAGTTCAAGTAAATCTGCATCTGAGGAAAACTAGGCCCTTTTGTCTCTCTATCCACCCATTTCCAGATATTATTTTCCAGTACAGGTTTTTGTTGAATATTAAAGGTGCATGCCATAGAAAATTAATTTTGTTAACCTTTGCATTGGTTCCACAACTATCAGCAGAGAGACAATCTCATATGGCAGTAACTTAAGTCAGATATTCAAAAAAATCACTACATTGACACCTTGTAGTGGAACAAATTAAGTTCAAATTCTTGATGCTTGTCTACAGAGTAGTCAATGGAGCAGCACCTATATATATATATGGAGATGCTTCTGAGGTCCTGTACTTCTATTTGACAACTCAGGCCTGCTGTCGATGTCACCTCTGCATGGTATTAAATCTCAATCCAGACTCATTTCATGTTTAGCTCCTAGCTGGTGGAACGAGCTGCCCACCTCCATTCAGAATTATGACTCCCTCAATGTTTCTAAGATGTGTTTGAAGAGTCTCTTATTTGGTGAATTTCTGTCTAAATGATATTAGTTGTTATGTTGTTGTAACCTAGGAATTGTTAACAGCTTGTATTTTGTTCTGTGCTCCTTACATGAGATAATCTGTCGTGTAATTCTTGTTCCCAAACAGACCATCAGACTGATGTTTGCTTGATGCATTTCAGATATCTCAAAATGTACAGCGCATCATTTCAAGATCTCTTGAAATCTATCTGAGATATCATAAAATGCATTTCAGATAACTTGAAATAGATGTAATTCAATCTGAGATATGTAAAATACATTCCCAGATATCTTAAAATGAATTTTGAGATATCTCTATATGTTAATTTGGCTTGCTATAGTATCAGCAACTCAAAGGTGATACTCATTATTGTGAAGGGGTGTCTTGGTGATGTGAGACTGCCAGACACATGGGTATCCCCGGGACAGCACAAGTGAAAGGATTTCGTACAGAAAGCACCCAGAACAGATTTAAACATTGAGAGCAGTAGTCCTGATAGGGTCAAATGACACAGCCCAAAACAAATGACTGCTGCAGGAAAATGTCTGAGTTGCATTGGGTACACCATTCCAGAGTACATCCACCTTGGGTCTAGACAAATAGGTTGTCAGGTCATTTCTGGCCAGAAATAAGACAACACATTCTACATTGATATACAAGAATCACAAGTCATTGCTGACACCAACTCTTCCATCACCTTGTTAAAATCCAAGAACATGTGACAGATAACCTCATACAAACCTTGAGAGATTAATTTTAGGGAAGACTGAGTCTTTTAGGTTTGCATCTCTATTTTACCTTTTTTTTTTGGTAATTTTATGAAGTATCCACCTACCCTTGTTGCTGCTCTGTTTACATTTTTTCTCAGGTTTGTAATTTTGATCTATTCCCTTACCCTTAATAAGGTCTTTATTTTTATTAAAGTCTAAAACTGTTTCTTGATTAGAGCTCTCAGGTGCTGTAGTCGATTGAACTGCAGTTCCTTGAAAGCCCTATCTATCTATCTATCTATCTATCTATCTATCTATCTATCTATCTATCTATCTATCTATCTATCTATCTATCTATCTATCTATCTATCTATCTATCTATCTATCTATCTATCTATCTATCTATCTATCTATCTATCTATCTATCTATCTATCTATCTATCTATCTATCTACCATGTAGGACTGAAGCCTGTCCTAGCATCACTTGGTATGAAGCAGAAACTAGCCCTGGGCAGACCACTTATGCTCAGACCCACAAGGCCAATTTAGAATCACCACCTCACATAATGTGCACGTCTTTGGAATAAAGAACTAGGGTGTTTACAGGAAAACCCACTCAGACATGAGAAGAATGGGAAAACTCCACAAAGACAATAAATTGAAATAGTAATTAAACCTAGGATGATGAATTCATGGAGCAGCATCACTAATAATAATTATAATTCTTTGCATTTGTATAGTGCTTTTCTCACTACTCAAAGCACTCAGCAATTGCAGGTTAAGGGCCTTGCTCAAGGGCCCAACAAAGCAGAGTCCCTATTGGCATTTACAGGATTCAAACCGGCAACCTTCCAATTGCCAGTGCAGATCCCTAGCCTCAGAGCCACCACTACTGTGCCACCATGCTCTCCCTCAAGATAATGTCCTAAAAGTAAACATACTGTTTAGACATATTTAAGGAAATATTGTATTGTCATTGGACGGCACAGCAGCACAGAGGTCCGTCCTGCTGCTACACAAACCCAGTGTCCTGGGTTTGAATCACACACCCGTGTAAAGTTTGTAAGTTCATTCCATGTCTGTCTGACATTTTTCCTTCCACATTTCCAAATTACCCCCCTTGTCAGTGTGGAGATACATGTCATTGGGCTCTGTGGTATGCTGCTGCCCTGCCTTACGCCAAGTCCTACTCAGGTTCTCCTGGATTTAGTGGATTTGAGGGTGAGATGACATGGAAGGCCAATATTGTCATTTCTCAGCCAGAGATCTTTCCCTGTCTGGCATTCAAATTCAAAATGTTTTATGTCTCTTTGGTTCATTTTTTGATTCATTGATTTATGTAAATTTTGTTAATGTGACTGTTGTTGATTATTCACATTATTCTTTGTTTTGATTTTGTTTATGCATCTAAGCTGCCTGTGTTATGCTCCATATGTTTTGTGGGTGCCCCTCCAAGAGGCGGGACCACCTGGAACTGCTCTCCATCCTATTAATCCAGAGGGTCTCCCGTAGTTCCAAGTGGTTCATTTTGAACGTGTCTGGGGGTTCGGTGGCAACTGGACAACAGTCAACTCGGCGAAAAGACAACTCGGTGAAGGACAACTCGGTGAAAGACAACGCGGCAAAAAGACAACTCGGCGAAAGACAACCAGGCGAAAAGACAAGTTGGCGACAAACTTTACCAGCTAGGTAATAGTTAGGTTCAAAGAGATTTTTTAATTATATTTAAATAACAACATGATTTAAAAATGTTGAAAATAAATTTATATAATTGACGAACGAACTTTATTCTGCAGATGGAACAAACTTTATTTTACATTATCTTCTGCAACCAAAATTGCTAATCCTTTATATAAATTGTATTGATTGTAATTGTATGACAACAATATTTAAAATACAAAAGGTGACCTGCGAGTACAGCTTAAGGAATATCTTTACTCTCAACATATTGGGACTCTCATAAATCAGGTGATTCTGTGGATTTTCCGGTGCCCTACGTTGTCATTTAAATATCATTTAAAAATCTCTTTGAAACTAACTACTACTTAACTGATAAAGGATGTCAGCAAATTGTCTTTTCACCAAGTTGTCTTTCGCCGAGTTGTCCTTTCGCCGAGTTGTCTGTCGCCCAGTTGCCCCTGTACAGTGTCTGGGAGTGGTGAGTTTACTTGTATTTTGCTGTGCTTGCTGAACTTACTATGATTTTGGATTTTTTGACTTCTCGTTCTCGTTTTGTCTTCAGATTGTCGTTTTCGAACATTGTTCACCTAGGATCGCCTTGCTGCCAACTCATTTATGCCTTTTGTGTTCTTCAGAGCTTCTTAGTGAGACAGCATTTTTTGTGATAATAAATCTTTTTGTTTATAAAGACTTTATGTTTGCCCTTATTACTAGCTGGGATTTGACAGTGATATCCCCATCTAGTGGGCATTTTTTTTTAATTATCTTGCAACTTATTGGGACTTAAATGCTCAGGGACTCCTAGTCCATGACAAATATATAAGCTAACCTGCCACATTGTTAGTGATTTCATTTTTGTAACACTAGTAGTCTTTCTTTCTTTCTTTCTTTCTTTCTTTCTTTCTTTCTTTCTTTCTTTCTTTCTTTCTTTCTTTCTTTCTTTCTTTCTTTCTTTCTTTCTTTCTTTCTTTCTTTCTAAATGTACCCATCTATTGTGTTTCTATGCACAGGTATATCATAGTTGTATTTACTTCATTTTTCAGTTTTCTTTTGAAAATGTCTTCTCCCCATTAGTAGATGCTGTAATCTTTCTCACTTTAGTTCAGTCATCATTCTCGATACCCTCAGTATCAACCTTTCTTGACTACACTACTACTCCTGACCAATTAAATGAGACATTGGAATGTTTGCTAACCTTGTAGTTAGTAGTGACAGTCATGCCAGTTAAGGAATTCAGCATGATCCATTTGAACAATGTTTGTTTCTATATATTTTCTATGAGTCACTTTTAAACAATTATATATACTGTAAAGGCCAGTATTTATTTTTGGAGTGTTTAGTTAAAATTAGAAAAAATACTGATGTGATGAAATTATGCTAAACCATTATAGAAGACAAATGAGCTGCTCTTGATATAATGTCTGACTGTTTACAACAAGCAAATAGTCACATTCCTGAAAATTCAAAATATTTCTGGTGCCTTAGGGGTATGGGGAGTATAAGAATTCTAAACAAGATGCCAAAATGCATTGCATTGTTGAAAGTTGTGAACCACTCCCTGTGTGAACTTTTAGATGGAAAATATTTGTGTTTATTGTCAGTATTTTGAATCCCTTGATAGCAGAATTGCTTAACTTATGGAGCAGCTGGCTGACCTGTGTTGCTCCTCTAAATTGAAAGAATTAATCAGTCAAGAGTTCAAACTGTGCACACCCAGAGTTAATGATACACAAGTGTATCTGAGACAGCAAAATATCAATTCTGCTCACATTATTCTGCAGGCTCAGTCCAATGTTAATGGGCATTGTGGGCAATGGAGCACTAGACGTCTAAAGAAGTTAACTGAAAGGCTGACTTTAGTGTTGCGAGATTCAAATACACATTCTGCAATAATCTTCCAGAGGTATGTACAATAAATGAAGTCTTTTTTTCATAGAAAGAAAAGTGCTTATCTATTTATTCATGTTAATCGTATAGCCGTAATTCTGGTTGAATTTAAATCAGCCACACAAAGTTGTCGTGAGAAGCTCTTAAGGGAAGGCTGAAATGCCAGCAGAGTGCTGCAGTAATCCAGAGATGGCAAGACTAAAATCTGGACCACACGTTGTCTGATCTTGCAGATGTTGAACAGAGTGAATCTGCAAGACAGAGAGGCCATTGAAATATGGTCAGTGAAGGACAGCTGGTCATTGATCACCTCCACAAGGCTGCATACAGACTTAGCGAGTGTTAATGATAATGAACTGAGCTTAACAGGGACAGGGTGCTGAATAGCTGAATGAGCAGGGATAACAAGAAGATGCATCTTTTGTGAGTCTGAGCTACAGATGGTGCCTCTTCATCCAGATTGCAATATCAGTGAGACATGCAGAGTTTCTAGCTGATACCATGTGGTTCTTTAGTGAGAACAACAAGTACAGCTGCATAGCATTGGCATGGCACTGATGTGAGAAACCATGGGATATGATGAATGGGTCTAGTGAAGTGGTGTATGCACAAAAGAGTAGAGGGCTCAGGGCACATCCTTGGGGCACCTGGCACCGCCATGCTTCCCTGCTGCACATCTCTTCCCACTAAGACACACAGTAGGATCTTCCCAGGAGGTAGGGCTCAAAACATCCAAGGGCAGTCCCAGTGATGTCAAGATTAGAGAAAATAGCAAAGAGGGTCTAGTGGTTGACCGTGGCGAAGGTAGACAAGTGATCTAAAAGACATAATCTGCTTTCAAGTGTCATTCACAGTAAGGAGACTACAGAAATAAAAAAAGTGAACTGTATAGTCACTGATTCCTTATTTTTGTTGCGGAGACAGGAAACACCAAAAATGATTTCCTTAATTGAACTTCAAACAGGACAGAAGTATCAAAACCAAAGGACAACAGGCAGAGTCAGAAACACGTAATAATAACATTGAATTTCTAACATTTCAGTTCAGTTACTTTATTTTTATATAGCTCTCTACGCTGAGTTCAGGCTCAGAGTGCTGTAACAAGTTCACAGGTAAAATACAAATTACTGCTTTACAAATTAGTAATTTCACAGTGAACACATATAAAGATGTACATTTTTATAAACACAAAAGTAAAACATAGCAGTTCCCAATGGGACCTAACAATATTGAGGTTTTTATTGAACAATGGTAGGTGACAACGGAGGAGAGGAAAATAAAAGCCCTAGTCAGTAGCATCCCTGAAGAAAATATATCTTTGGGGTTTCTTGGTCATAATCAGAGTCAGACACAGTCCTGAAGACTTCAGCCCACTGCCAGTCCACCTGTTATTGGGCTTTGTACAGTAAAGTCTGTGCTGGGCCATCTAGTAGGATGACAGAATTTTTCTATCATTTGATTCCAAGACTCCTAGTATCTCAGATGTCTTTCAGATAAACAGGAATGCATCTTGGAAGTAGAGCAGTGGCAGTAGCTGGATACCAGAGAAGAGAAGAGAAACAGAGCGGACATGTTGTTGCCAGAAATACAAAAGCTGTGTGAGCACCATTAGTCTTCATCCATCCATCCATCCATTATCCAACCCGCTGTATCCTAACTACAGGGTCACGGGGGTCTGCTGGAGCTAATCCCAGCCAACACAGGGTGCAAGGCCCACCGCAGATTAGTCTTCATTTACAGGGAAAATCAAACAAATAATATACAATTTTGTTTGTTTTCCACCTGTTTACATGTAAAATTGGGACTGTGGCATTTTCAAATATCGCACAAATGCACATTTGAGGTTTTATATAGAAGCACAATGTCAATGGCGCACCCAATGATGGCAAAGCCCAGCTTGGTCAGCACCATAGCTTAGTTTAGGAAAAAGGCAAAAACAGACTTTCAAAACAGATTGCTAACAATAAGATGCCTAATAACCATTAGATCCTGATTTACAGTGAAATTATGTAATGGTCACAGAATTTTGTATACCACATTCATTCATGTGATAAACAAAAATCTCAAATAGTGACAAAGGAATAATTCATTTCTTTCAACAAGTGTAAACATTCAGTTTGACTAGAAGGTGTTAATGAAAAGAAGGAAAATTTATACAATCAAGGACAAGTTAATGTTTTTATTATTGTATATTTAACTGATGCACGTATCCAAGACATATTACAAGATCAGGGTAAACACTTACAACTGTTTAGAGATATTTTTTACATTTGGCGCACAGGCTTTGTGTCATACATGAGTCAGCCAAAGGAGCTGAGCCAGCAAACCAAAACTCTACGCCATACTGAATACATTGCTTAGCCGAATGTACTGTGTGACAGAACGTGTAATTTGTGTTTGTAGAATAATTTATTGTTCTATTTAAAATGTTTCTAAACTCCTTTCCCAGCAGTTTAATCACTGATGGTGTGTTAAGTGGGTTTCATATAAGTGTGCATGTGAGAACAGGCAATCCTAGTGTAATACTCAGCAATGGCCATCAGCCAGCTGTAGTCAGTGTGGTTAATGGAAGGAAAAAAGAAAACAAGTTGGCCAGGTGGAGCAAGGAAAAAAGTTAGAAGTCAGGGGTGTCAAGTCTGCCGAACAGTGCACAGAGAGCAGAGGTGAAAAGTTAACAAATCAAAGATTAGGTGAGTCTTCTGAGTGATGATCCAGGTAGCAGAGGACAGAGCTAAAAGACATAACCTATTACCAGGTGTAACCTTTTATTAGGAGACTGGGGATAATGTTTGGAAGGAGCTCCGCACAAAAGTGACCAATGGCGATGAGGTAACAAGACTGGAGGGCTAAAGCGGGAATGGAAAGCTACTGGGGACTTTGTGTGATGTAGTAACTATGCTGCTTGCTCTGGGCAGGTTACTGTGGTCTTCACTGGGATTGCCTGTGGGAATGCTGACCAGAGAATGACTTCTGGGACTGACTATACTATATTTTGGTTCCTGACATGCCTTTTAAAAAATTTTTTAACTCTATTTATTGATGTTTGTTGAAGATGAAATAATTATTGGAATGTACTTGACCACTTTGTTCTTATGGAATAGATAGGTGAAGTTTGCACCTTTATAGTCATATTTTTCTTCTCACTTCCTACTGGCCCATCTTGGTTATGAACTACTCAGTGCCTCACTGTGGACAGGTGTCCAAGAGCATAGTACGGGGCATAACTGTCACAGTTTACATTTTTAAAGACACAAACGTTCATGAAGGAAACTGACAGGAACTCAAGGAGGTGGCATGAACTGATAGGATCTTGGCAGCAGTGATACAGGATCTTCAGTTTTCAAACATTAACTATGCGAATATATGAGGGTAGGATTTGAAAGATGAACTATTTAAGTGATAATGGGAGGAATGATTAAGAGTATTAAACAAATCAGGACAGTAAGCTTCTTCTTTCTCACCTTACAGTATGTACCTTTCTTTCTCTGATCCTTACACCCACTGGTTGAGCTCTGGCTCCGAACTCATTTCCAGACTCGAATCTTGCAGGTTCACTCACCGGTTAAGAGAATTTAAGCTCCTGAATAAATAACCTGCAGGGTAACTCCTGTAAGTCAGGAACATCCTCCAGACCTCCTGGCTCCATGAGTTCTCACAACTCTGAACCCCAGACAACCTCTGGGAAGCCTGTCCACCATAATGTTCATATATAGAGAAGCATGTAATATAATAGACTTCTCTGCTTTCATCTGGGCTAATGGTCTTCTGTTATTTTACACTTCATTCCCCCATTGCCATTTCCCTGCTTCTGTGCCTCTGGAAAAATTACTTACAAGGCATTTACTGGTAGATGACTTGCTACCCCCTGCAGCAGCTCTTCCATTTTACTGGAATGACAATATATGTTCCAGTCAGAGTCCCCTCCTGTGACAATATATTTATTACATATAATGTGCCTTTAGAGTGTGTGCATGTGTTCCCATTTAAACAAGGTCAAACACCTAATACAGCAATAAATTTAAGTAATGAATTCACTGTATTTAGTTCAAAAGGAAACTAAAACACCCCTGGCTATTTTTCCAGTTACCTGTTAAATAATTATGCTAGTTTATATATGCAGCGTGGCTTTTTGTGCCTGCAGACGACGTGAGCAGACTCTCCACTAGTGGTTAACGAATAGATGGCTCCGCTGCAGTGTGATCAGCAAATGTTAATGTTCCTCATCAGCTGGTTCTTAGCATGTACTACATGACCCCAGAGAAAGCAATGGCTGGTGAAACCAAATTCTGGCCACGCAGTATGAGCATGTGAATTTGAAGGACACTAGGAAACAAAAATAATTGCATTACAGCAAAACCTTGAACAAGAAGTGGTGCACACATCTGCCATCCACCCAAAGCATTCCTCTGTTAAATAATGGTTGTTTAGTGCTTCAGAAATGATTAAAGCATCTTCAGATCTTTGATCTTTACCCTTTTTACATGTCAGATTGGGGCACCAATTCTACAAATAACCTTATTACCCTGGCATGAAAAAAATAAAAAAGATGAAACACTGTTTTATATGTTTGTTTGTTCCCACTGACAGTTGCTAGAATATAAGAAATAAAATGAAAATATTTCTAAGCTGTTCTGTGTGAGCCTGAAAATCTGAGAGGTAGTCGACTAATCTGTGTTTAGTAATTAGATGAGAAGATTATCATCTATCTGATGTGCTGATAAAATTTGAATTCCCAGAAATGAACTGGCACACCATTCAGTGTTTGTTACTGCCTCTTGTTTGATGAAGTCAGGCTAGTCTCCAGCACTATTGGCACCCATACATCTGGGGTGTCACAGTATTTAGTTCTTATGTGTTAACAGCTGCGGATGCTTTGGTCCACACCCGGTGACTGTCCATTTTGAGTTTGTATTTTATCCTTTTGTTTCTGTGGGTTATCCCTGGGTACTCCAATTTCCTCATACCTTGCACAAATGTGTAAACTAATAGACAAATTTATGTGTGACTGGGCTTTTCTATAGACTGGCATACCATCCAGATTTGTTTTCTGTCTTGTACCCACTGCTACTGGGAAGCACTGTACATCTCCAAGATGGTACTTAATATAACATACTGTAAGTGTCTCATACCTGATTAATACAATTGAAGACCATAGGGGACCTCAACAGTACTGAGTACAAGTAAAGAACCAGCCTTGGATGTAGTGCCAGTACTTCACAGGGCAAAGTCACCGACACACACACACACATAATCACTCATAGATGCAAACAGGGCCATTTCAGAATAGTCAATAACCCTAAACCACAATTTACAGTTTATATATATATATAGAAACAGCAGTTCAAAAGACTAATGCAGACATGTGCCAGACAAGCACTGGCTAATAGTAACTCCTCAGGGAGGAACATCAGTTACTGAATTAAAAAAAGGCTTGCTAGTAGCAATTAAATGAATGTATGCTAAAGAAGAGCAATTAACTCTTCACGGGTATGCTATTCTCATCAATCACATGAAAAGTCTAAAAATACAGACACAGACCCTTAGATAAATAGCATAACCCATAACATCACATTTTCAAACCCACCTAATCCAATTCAAGGTTATGGGGGTCCGAAGCCCATTCTAGTAGCAACGGACATAAGGTATGGACAGGATGGCAGTCTATCACAATCTTACTAAACATTTAAGATTATAGCAAAATGACACTGTTAGTCTGTCAAACATCTGTTTCCAATGTATTACATTCTTTATATTGAAATAGTTGATACGTTACAATGAGAGTTAATGGTCCTTGAAGTTAGAATGTGTAGTATAATTATGGAAAACAAAATGCTGCAATTCATTTTTTTTGTTTTGTTTTTGTGTTCAGGACATTTTGACCGCTAGACCTCCGTTATTATGTGATCATCAGATTTGTGCGAGTGACCGTAAGCTGTGTTAATGTAGTGTATGCATCATGGCTTTCTGCTGAAAACCCATCAATCTTTCAACGATAAGTAATCAGAGAATTAAGGTGTTAAGAATGGATTATATAGAATTAATTTCTTTCACATATGTGATTTGCATCCATTATTATTATTATAGCCTTGGGGTTACTAGGTGCAGTCACAGCCATCTTTTATTCTTAAAATGTCTTAATTTGTTTTTTGACCACAGGCAACAGCATTTGCTTCAGCTACTCTGAACAATGATTGCTTTGGTTTGTTTGCTACTAAAATTTTCCTGTTGGCCTCCACTTCTCTCTTCTGTGAGTCTTTTGGTATTCTACAACCTCAGCTGAACTGCAGGACCCTACGTGTCACTGCTGGACGTTACTCCACAAGCTTAATGGTTCAGTTCTGTCTTACCTTACTTGCTTTCCAGTTGCAAAATATCTATGCAGTCAATTCACGGATGTTCTAAGTGGTATAAATCTGGACTTTGGCTGGGCCACTCAAAGACAGTCCCAAAGCTACTCCAGCATTGCCTTGACTGCATGCTTTGTGGCATTTTCATGTTAAAAAGTGAACCATCACCCCAGTCTGAAGTCATGTGCAGTCTGGAGCAGGTTTTCCTCAAGGACCTCTCTGTATTTGGCTGCATGCATCATTCCTTCAATTTTAGGAAGTCTCTCTGTCTTTGCTACTGAGAAGTATCCCCATAATATGATGCTGCCACTGCCATGCTTCACCATAGGGATGGTATTGCAAGTGATGAGCAGTACCTGGTCTTGCCTAGACATGGTGCTTGGAGTTCTGCACAAGAAGATCAATTTTTGTCTCATTAAACTAGAGAATAATTTTTATCATGTTCTTAGAATTCTTTAAATGTCTTTTGGTAAAATCTAAGTATCCGTCTAGCATTAGTAGGAAGTTACGTGTCCAAGGTGGCTCCGTTTGACATTGCTTGAGTTTACTCCAGTCATGGTGACAGCCTATGGAGTTGTGTGTGAGCTTTATCTCCATATTCCTGCAGCAACATTGCTGGAAGTCCTTATTCTAGGTTTACAAATTCACCCACTGATTCTCTCATAAGGAACTGGACGGCTCTCTGCTGACATCGATGGTTGTTGTGAGAAACTGGAAGTATAATTATTATGTTTAGTTTATTAATTTGAGAAAGAAATTAACAAAATCACATGTAGTTCAAAAAATACAAAATTAAAAAACAACATAAAATTCAGAAAGAAAAGGAAATAACAAAAGAACTAAAAATAATAATAATAATAGTAGGCGAACAAAAAGACTACATTTCTTTAAATTGCCAAGTCCATCCATCCATTCATTTTCCAACCCGCTGAATCCAAACACAGGGTCATGGGGGTCTGCTGGAGCCAATCCCAGCCAACACAGGGTACAAGGCAGGAACCAATCCCGGGCAGGGTGCCAACCCACCGCAGAACCTATTTTAAGATATCATGAAATGAATTTGAGATTAATAAAATGTATTTTAGATATCTCAAACAACATTGAATTTCAAGATATCTTAAATGCTTTTTAAGGTATCTTAATTATATTTCGAGACAGCTTATAAAACTTCCCACTCATTTTAAGATATCTCAGGTTCATTTTCAGATATCTCAAAATAACTTCCAGCACATTTCAAGATATCTCAAATACATTTCAAGATATCTTAAAATAACTAAGAGATATTTTGATGCATTTCTCTGGTTTTTAAGTGTTGATTCTCTCTAATAAGCTAGTTAAATGTATTTTGTTGTTCTTTGTTGATGAAATTTGTGGATGACCACTGTGACGCTAATTAGTGAGGTATGTGATGTGATTTTAAAGAGGTTTACCCATTGTCTGATACTGCTGGTGTTCATGGAGGCATTTCCGTTGTGCATGAATTCCAGTTTACAAAAGAACATGTTTTTGTCAACCATTTCCGCATGCAGTACTATGAGCATTTAACTGTAGCATTCAGCACTTAACTTAAATACCCAGTATCCCATTCTGCTGTCCTAGCTGTGAATAATTGTGAACCAATCTCTTCATTGGAGAAAGAATGCTCCTAATGGTTTTCTGCCTAATGTAATGTCTTCCAGCGTCCACAAGAGGGCTGGAATCTTCAGTGAGCAAAGGCAACAAGAAGCACAAAGAAAGACAAATGCAAGGGCCAGAATTTCCAAAGAACAAAGGCAGCAGTCTCACCAGGACTAAAACAGACAGACCTGACATTGTATGCCCTCCTAGTAATAATAGTAATCCTTTCTAGATTATGTGAGTGTCTCAGTCAAAGAGATATAAAGCTCAACAAATACAAAAACCTCAAGACTGAGATTTTGCATATGTGGAACACAAAGGCTCATGCTATTTTAGTCATGTAAAGAGCACTTGCGACTTCTCGACTAGGTCTCCAAAAATGTCTTGTTGAACAGAGTAAATTGCAGAGCCCCCAAAATAATTTAATTGCAAGGAAACAAAAAGCAACACATGAAAAAAATATATAAATAGGTGCTCATGGGCGCAGTGACACAAAATAAATGACTAGCCAATCCGAGTATATTTCAGTTGGTGTGGCTTGGGTCACAAGTGAGATGCCTCCTTCTGGCCATTTTTATATAATCTGGACTGAAAGGGGCAAGACCTTTTTTGGAGTGATGGGGGCATGGTCAGGCATTTCCTGGGGCATCTTCTCTGAGCTGCGAAGGAAAGAGAGAAGACAGTTAACAATAGTACCCCCTCTCGCCCTGTCATGGTAACACATACCTGATCAGAACCAATGAACTGTCAGGTTAAGTGAGTGCTACCCAGGTGCAGAAGGTCACCCCACTCAAAAGTGCCCACATACTTTGTAAACTCACAACCATCTAACAATAAATCCTAAAGAATCAGCACAAGCTGAGAAAAATAAGATAATAATAATAACAATAATGAAAACTTAATATTGCCGAACAATAAAAGTGGTGTTTAGGAGTATGTGATGCAATTTTCCATAGTTCCTCAGATATCCCTGTTGATGCAGTAAAACATTTTGCAGATGCACCTTACATTCTCTAAGAAATGTTTACAAAAACATTAAAATGTATGCATTTATGACTACTTTTAATTGATTCATTCAAATCAAATTTTCTGATTAGAGTTCCTAAAGGATGAATGATATAGCTTTGTACAGTTTTGATATATCAAGTGCTGTGAAAATCAAGAAGTTAATGTACCAGAGTATTTACTCTTGTTTAGTTGGATTGGTGACCCCCTCGGGATATTTTCTATTAAAATTACTTTAATTATACTGCAACTAAACTTAATAGATTGTCCGTTTTCAGTTTAAATCTAAAGAGGTTTATTTTGAGTGGGACATAGCTCTGTAGACTTACTCCTTCTTACATGTTTCCTGCAAGCACAATGGTCTTTATTGCTACGAATGTACATTCAGGTAACCAACCCAGTTTCAACAAAAAGAATAAAGACACCAATTTTGTCTGCCTGCACTGTTGGATGGGCTAACTCACCGTCATCATTGTTTTCCTGCTTTTAGTCCTGACAGAGCACCTTCATCATGATTTCCACCTTTTGTTATTACAGCTGTCAGTTGTTTAGTTTATGGCGTTAATAGCAGCAGTGACACTCTATAGGAGAATGACATTGAAAAGAGCCAGTTGTAATGATATTAAAGATGCTGTGGAATAGCGCCTAAGGGATTGAACTGTAAACCACATGACTGCTGGGTATTTTCCAGCCTTCCAAACTAATTTGTGTACCTAACCAGCCTGTGCTCAAGTAAAAAAAAATACACAGAAACAGTTAAACTGTGTATCTGTACTTGTACAGTGGGATGATGTTCACTATAATAATAATAATACAATAATAATGCATTTTATTTATAGGGGCACTTTACATTAGCAGTAAATCTCAAAGTGCAACATAAAAAGATTAAACAAAGGCAAGGCAAGATAAAAACACAGATAAAACAACAATAATTATAGCATTCTTGTTAATATGCTTTCCTAAATAGAAAAGTCTAGCTGTTTTTTAAAACAGCCCACAATCTGCTGTGTTCTCAGGCTCTCTGGTAGGGCATTCCAGAGCTGTGGTGCAGCGTCTGCAAAGGCTCGGTCACCCATTGTATGAAGTTTGGTCACAGAGGGGTGAAGGCGGAAGGTATTTGTAAAACGGAGGTTTCTTATAGTGGACTGTAATATAAGGAGTTCTTTAAGATATTGTGGAGCATTTCCATGGATACACTGGTGAGTAAACAAACAGAGTCTGTATTCGATACGGAGATGGATAGGGAGCCAATGAAGTGACCGAAGGATTGGTGAGATATGTTCATATTTCCGCACCCTCATCAGGATTCTTGCAGCACTATTTTGAATTTGTTGGAGCTTTTGAAGGCTCTTTTTGGGTATCCCGATGAGGAGTGCATTACAATAGTCCAGTCTGGATGAGACAAAGGCATGAACCAGCTTTTCAGCATCACAGAGGGAGAGGTAGGGACGGAGTTTGGCTATGTTTCGGAGATGAAGGAATGCAATTTTACAAAGTTGATAGATATGTATATCAAATGACAGATGGGAGTCTAACTTGACACCCAGATTTGTAACAGAAGGGAGAGGGTAATTGTACGGTCAGAAAAGGAAATACAATTTACAGAGGAACGAAGTTGATGGGGGTGCCGATTAAAAGAGCTTCAGTTTTGGTGCTGTTCAGCTTGAGGAAGTTCTTGGACATCCAGGTCTCAGTCTCATTCAAGCAAGAGAAAAAAGTTGATGGAGGTGTAAGAGAAGTCAAATTCAGTCTCACATAGAGCTGCGTATAATCGGCATAGCAATGGAATGAAACTCCATGCTTGTGGATGATGTGACCCAGGGGTATCATATAGATATTAAAGAGGGTCGGCCCAAGGACTGATCCTTGTGGGACTCCGCAGGTGACAGTGTGGGTATGAGATTTAGCATCTCCCAAGGCCACATACTCAGTCCTGTCTGTAAGATAGGACTCGAACCACTTGAAAGCAATGGCAGAAAGTCCAATTGTATAGTGAAGATGATGAAGGAGAATATTATGATCTACCGTATCAAATGCAGCTGTAAGGTCCAGGAGGATAAGGAGTGATGGAGAGCCCTGGTCAGCAGCCATCAGGAGGTCATTGGTAACTCTGACCAGGGCTGTCTCTATGCTGTGAGAAGTTCGGAAACCAGACTGAACTTTTTCAAACAGATTGAATTTTTTGAGGTGATCCTGAAGCTGAACCAAAACAACCTTTTCCAAAACCTTAGACAAAAATGGAAGGTTGGAGATCGGACGATAGTTTGCTATCACTTCAGGATCCAAAGAGGATTTTTTTAAATGAGGTCTAATTTTTGCGGTTTTCAAGGCCAGTGGGACTAAGCCGCTCTGGAGAGAGTGATTAATGATGTCAGCAATAAGAGGGCTTACTGTATATCTGATACATTAGCTTTTACCAGAGGAGTAGGAAAAGGGTCCAATGAACACGTTGAAGGTCGCATCCTCTGTATGATGTCCTCAACTTCATTAACTTTGTTTAAAACATTCACATATCTATCCATCATGGAAGCAACTTCCCCATTCAGAGATTTAGGAATAAAGATCCATCCCTGGCAGGATACCAGTTCATCAGATAGCTAACACCTGGGCCAATTGCATGTTGTCAGTCAGACTAATTTCACAGGGTCAGTTTGGAAACTGAAGTCCCTCAGACTTGTGGAGAACCTGCAAACTGTACAACGAAGGCATTTCAAGCTGTGAGTCATACTAGAGTCCAAGTGCTATGAGGCAGCAAGGCTTCTTCTGGGCCTCCGTGATTTCATTGAAATGTACTGAAAATCTTTGAAGATTAAAAGTCTCCTGCCTTCTCTCTTCACACCTGCTTCTCCACCTGGTTCTCCTGGTTTGCAAGGCATGTGGGTGCAACATCATTGAGATCATTTAACAATGTTAGGCATCAGCTATCTGTAAAACATTACACAGCATTTGCTTTGGGAGGGAGCAACATGATGAAATTGATTAATATTTGAAATACATTAAGATGTATGGAAGAGGCCCACACGTGTTCACATCTTACTAATGCACAGCTTGTATGCACAAGGAATGTGTCAGCAGCGCCAACCTCTCTGAAATGGAAAGCCGTCGTTCCTTTTCTTTAACAGGCTCTCTGTGATTTGTCGCCATCATCAGACTTCTTGGACCAGAATGTGAAAAATGACTTTAATCATCATCCTGAAATGCCTGAGATATGGGAGTAATCAAAGTTACACCACGGCACTGCTCAGAATGATGAATGTTTTTGCGATTGATGAGGAGCGTTAGACCTGTTTTTATTTAAACACCGCTAGCAAAAAAGATCAATGCCGTTGTTTTCTGTTTTGCATTACCACAAAACTGCTGCGTATTATAACACTGAAAAAGGCCGTGCTAGTATGGATTCTGTATATTAGAGATGACGGTTTTGATTGCAGTCTAAGCAAACTCTCAAGCAAGCATGCAGCTCCTGTCATTATAGTACACTGGATGTGCCAAACTGCAAACAGATTTGCTGAAATTCATTAAACCAGGAACAAGTGTTTTACATTTTTCACCGTGGTGGACATCATTGTATTTAGGAATTGTTATGAAGAGAAGGCAATTTTATTCTTTTGGCTTGATATTGCATATTTGATGGTTCAAAATCATTCATTCATTCATTCATTCATTCATTCATCTGTTTTGTGACTTCAGCTTTCTTCAGTAAAATGTAACCGGCAACTAAGGCATTGGTCCATTGTATGCCTATGCACCTAATAAGGGCATTTTTATTTATTTTATTTATTTATTTATAAAGCACTTTAAAAACAACATCAAGGCTGACCAAAGTGCTGTACAATAAAACCCAGCATATCAGACACACAATAACCAAAGGGTAAAAGAAACAGAAACACATAAACACATAAGAGCTGAAGAAATTCATAATAAAAAGTACACAGATAGTCAACGCATCATACTGGGTTAAAGGCCAGGGAGTAAAAGTGTGTTTTAAAATAGGATATAAAGACAGCAAGTGAACGAGTCTGCCTAACGTGCAACGGCAAATTGTTTCAGAGTTTTGGAGCTGCAACTGAAAAAGCCTGATCACCTCTGAGTTTGCATCATGTCTTAGGAACATATAAAAGCAATTGGTCTGCTGACCTGAGAGAGCGAGACAGTACATAAGGGTGCAGCAGTTCTGACAAATAAAATGGGGCACAACCGTTAAAGGAGTTAAATACAAATATAAGGATCTTAAAATGGATTCAAAAATGAACTGGAAGCCAGTGAAGGGAAGCCAAAATCAGGGTAACATGCTCATGCTTGCTTGTACCAGTTAAAAATCAAGCACCGGCATTTTGCACCAGCTGTAGGCGAGCAATGAAGGCCTGGCCAACTCCAAAAAGAAGCGCATTGCAGTAATTTTTGAAGTTTGGAAGGATATATAGACAAAAGGAGTGCATGCAAACTTCTTACACGGCCGTGATTTGAGTCTGGATCTCCAGTGTTGTGATGCTGTAGTTCTAACCACTCATTTTGGATTCTCTCTATGTAATAGCAGGTGACTATAAAACAACCTGTTACCCAGTTTTAAGTCAAATAGTTTTCTGCTACACCAAAGTACCCTGTGAGCATAAAACTGGATCAGTGGACGAGTTAGTGAGTGGATGATTCTGAAATGGGAGACACTGTAGATACAGTATAGCAGTCCAAAATGAGCAAAAAGCACGCACTTGTAATGATAGCCATAAACAAATGCAGTGTCAAAGCCATTATTTGGAAACAGGAACTACGTAGCAAACAAAATCAAAAACCAAGGAAACAGCCTTGTGCATGAAAGAGATGAGCTAGATAAAGAAATGCTTGGCTTTACAAGTGTTTAGCACAGAACTACCCGCTCTGTTGGGCCTGAGTAGGCCTCGGATCACCCACTTTATCCACTGGCCCACCTTGTTTTGTAGCTTAACCATTTTCTTTTTGCAAATAAAATGAAGCTTCTTATACATATATTGCCAACAAACATTTTAATATGCATCTTCCATGATTAAACTACTGTAACACACACTAAAATGGGAGATATGGACACACAAGCACACACAGTATTCTGCTACTGGCAAAGTGACCTGACTTAAAGTAACAGAAGCAACAGGAAATTAAACCTAATCAGACACACCAGGGGTTCAACACCAATCTTTTCGCCAGGAACACAAAGAAAAATCATTTGTCATAAAATACTCAAAAGAAGACAGACCAAAAGCTTCTAAGCATCTACAAATGTAGACCGTGAAGGTCTGCCTGAGCAAGGGTTTAAAGCAATTGGGCATAACCTTTGAAGACATGCTACTAGCAACTCCCAGTTATGTTTTAGCAACCAAACAAAGCCATTCTAATTTGAGACAGGGTTCACAATGATGAGGAACTTGTCAGCTAGATGAGCAAAAATACAATCAGTACACCTAAGTATTTTCCTGAAGCTAACATACTGTATACAGCCAAAACCTGCCTTTAAAATGCCCTACCATCATAATTAAGGAAAAGGAAAGAGAAATAAAAAACAAAACCTGGCACAGCCAGAAATACTGCAATACTGTGATAGCGTGAACAACTATAGGAGGCACATTTTATTGAGCAGAGTTGGCAAAGCAGTATCAGATAGTTGGCAGCACAGAAGTGCCATTGTTTTCATACAGGTATGCATATTAATGCGTTCCTAATGAACTTCCAAACTAAAGAAATTAGAAAACACTGACTTTTATAGCCAAGTGAAAGACTGTGAAGAGGCATGCTTAGAGTCATAAACAAAACACAATGGTGAAGTTTAGTGGTTACATTGTACTTTGTTTTGCATGTACTTAATGAGAGTCTGCACTAAATAAGACATAGTAAACCTTTTATTTTGATTGCCAATTTAATGTCCCATGCAACAATGCCATTAATCATATCTGCCATATAACAAATTACATTCGCAGCTGTTTGAAGCATTCATATGGGGGCTGTTTGCTGTGTGTGTTCAGACTTTGAACAAATGATGCACAGGCTCAGTGTCCCTCAACTCACGCTTGCTCAGTTTGATCCTCTCTAAATTACCTGCTGAAAAATGTATATTTTCAAAGATTATGTTGGAATATATAGAAAAATACATTTTCAAGTGAAATTCATCTGTGCTTTCATCCATCCATCCATTTTCTAATCCGCTGAATCTGAACACAGGGTCACGGGGGTCTGCTGGAGCCAATCCCAGCCAACACAGGGCACAAGGCAGGAACCAATCCCGGGCAGGGCCGCCAACCCACCGCAGGACACACACACACTCCCACATCAAGCACACACTAGGGCCAATTTAGAATTGCCAATCCACCTAACCTGCATGTCTTTGGACAGTGGGAGGAAACCCACATAGACACGGGGAGAACATGCAAACTCCACGCAGGCAGGACCCAGGAAGCAAACCCAGGTCTTCTTACTGCGAGGCAGCAGCGCTACTACTGGGCCACCGTGCTGCCCCCCTGTGCTTTCATCTACTGTTGAAACTGCTTAATCCAGTTCAGGGACACAGTGGTTTGAACTAAAATATTTGAACTTTATTGTAAGCTGCAAATGCAACAGCTCTCTCTGGCACCTCTGTGGTTTAAAACAATCATATACATTTTTTAAACAGAATTTTTCTTTTTCAATTTCACAGTTGTTAATATTGTAGTGAATGTTCAGCTTATTCTAAGATATTCAGTCCACTTGTGAATATGCTGGCAACCAAACAAGTGATCAGCAAAACAGCACAGTATCGTTTCACATACAATTTTGTGAAATTTTCAAGCATTTTATTGGAGGGGTTTTTAAGTATTTTGTTCCCTAAGGGTTATTCCACAATCAAAACCTCTATCTCTTTCCTGGCCTCCTCCAATCTTCCATTTGAATGTGCTCTCATCTGCCTCGGGCATTGCTTACCTTCACATTCATGCCACACACCGCTCATTTGAGGTTAGAGGTAACATCATCTGTGCTTACTTTCCTTAACTCCATAAGCTGATCCAGGCCAGGATCGTACTGAAGGATTGTAGTAGTGGAGATGTGCCTCAGAAATGCTTGCAGGGCATGCATTCTGCCATGATTTTGGCATGATTTTACTATGGAATTTATAGATGAGTTGAAAATATATGTCCTGATTTTTTGAATTTCACTTGTGGTGAAACACCATTTGTTTCATTTTTTTATTTGGGAATTAAAGCTATAAATTTCACTGCAGATTCAAATGCATGCAAAGCGTTTCATAGATCATTACCTATACCAGAAGCCTAGTCCATCTCTGGACAGTTCCATAACAATGGCTGATTTAGAGTTGTTAATCAGCACAACAGTATTAATAATAACAACAACAACAATTTATTTCTTGTGTAGCCCAAAATCACACAAGGAATGTCTCAATGGGCTTTAACGGGCCCTTTTTTTTTACGCCCCATCCCCAGTCTTGATTCATTAAGAAGAGAAGAAAAAATAATTTAAAAAAAAAACCTTGTATGGAAAAGAAATGTAAGAAATCTTGGAAATGAAATTCAGAGAGAGACCTCTTTCCAGGTTGGTTGTGCATGTAATGGGTGTCACAAAATGGGGTAAATACAACACACTAAACAGAACACAAGTAATCCTCTTCACAGAGTTTGATGTTCAATCTATCATGGCCACCTCAGAAATACAACACAACCGTACAAACTACTTTGTTCTTGCACAACACTCCTCACCAAGTGTAGGCACAGAGCAACATGATGACTTTCAAGGCAAAATTCAAGAACTGATTACACCACTCACTGTATACAGAACTATCACCTATAAGGGAACATACTTGTTGAAATACATCAAAAACAAAATAGAAAGTATCTATCTATCTATCTATCTATCTATCTATCTATCTATCTATCTATCTATCTATCTATCTATCTATCTATCTATCTATCTATCTATCTATCTATCTATCTATCTATCTATCTATCTATCTATCTATCTATCTAATTAATATAAATGAAAAACACCAATATCTGTCCATCAGTTAATTGTTGATCCTCTGCCATATTGTAGAGACAGACTCAGACAAGCCAGACACAGTCAGGGTCTTGGACACCTCGGCCAACAAGCCGCCATCCCCCTACTGGCCATTCTACAGCTGAGTCAGTGCTGGGCCAGCCAATCTGATGAAAGGACCCTTCTACCTGAGGGTTCATCAAACTTCATTCATCACACATCGCTCAGCATTAATCACTTGTCCCTTTTCACACATTGTTACTATACATCACTTTAATCTAATCACATTTATCTGGACATTTTCAAATTGTAATCCTCGGACAAAATACTGCAAAAATTAAGTAGAGCATATAAACTCCATGATGGGGCACACCAATTGAACCTTCTGCTAAAAAATCTGTTTACAGTGGAACCTCGGTTTACGACCATAATTCGTTCCAAAACTCTGGTCGTAAACCGATTTGGTCGTGAACCAAAGCAATTTCCCCCATAGGATTGTATGTAAATACAATTAATCCGTTCCAGATGGTACAAACTGTATGTAAATATATTTTTTTAAAGATTTTTAAGCACAAATATACAGTAGTTAATTACACCATAGAATGCACATCATAATAGTAAACTAAATGTAAAAATATTGAATGACACTGAGAAAACCTTGAACAACAGAGAAAACTAACATTGCAAGAGTTCGCACTATAGCCTTACAATCCTGATCACTGTATAAACACTTTTTTTAATGAGTTTTAAGCACAGGGAAAAAAAAAAGGAACATTTGAACAAGTCCGAACTTTATTTAAAAACCAACCACGAGCAACCAAGAAAGTAACATTGCAGCAGTTCACGCTATAGCCTTACAACCCGATCGCTGGGAAAAAAAATGAACATTTGAAAAATCCATAATTCAGTAAACAACCAAGAAAAGTAACATTGCAACAATTCACACTACGAACTGAAAAATGAACATTTAAAAAATCCGTAATACAAAAACTAACCATAAACCACCAAGAAAACTAACCTTGCATGAGTCGAGTTCTGGCATGAAGTGAGGAGGAACTGGGTGGAGAGGAGGTTACAGTGCTTAGAAGCCATGGTTAACTGCAAAAGCACACGAAATACTGTAGAGCACAAAGAGTTCACAGGTAAAGCAGGTACGTCTGACTGAGAACAATGAACAGGGAGAGGCTGAACACGTGCTTAAATACAGTAATCGGCGCGTACGAACCAGAAGGGAAATGAAATAGAGCACAAAGAGTTCACAACCAAGGCACGCACGCATGTGCAAGCACGCACGTCTGACCGAGAACAATGCAACACGTGTAGAAATCATCAGTGCACACAAACCGAAAGGGAAACTGGCTTGTTCGTATACCGAGTGTGTGGTCGTGAACCGAGGCAAAAGTTTGGCAAACTTTTTGGTCGTAAACTGATTTGTACGTATACCGAGACGTTCGTGAACCGAGGTTCCACTGTATGAGTTTTCTGCAGCACTAATACATTTGCTGGAATAACTTGTGCAAACAGTGTAGAATTTACCATTTAAAAATGAAACAAATCTACTTCCATTTTTAATACTAGCAATACTCAAATCTGCTGTAGCCATCATGCATTTATTGCATCTGATTGGTATTACGTAAACCAACAGCGCTCTATTTACAGCTCCTTTACTTCGATCCATTCCACTCCATGGCCTCACACACTGCTCAGTTTTGATTGGTCTTTTAAAAACAAAAAGCCTAAAATGTCAAAAAATAATGAGTGTTATGTGATAAGTGAGAAGTAAGTCGTGATCTATTAGAACATTAGAACAATCTACATGAGAACAAGCCATTCAGACCAACAAAGCTCACCGGTCCTATCCACTTAATTCTTCCAAAATAACATCAAGTCATATTCTGAAAGTCTCTAGAGTACTACTGTTTACCACACTACTTAGTGGCTTATTTCAAGTGTCTATGGTTCTCTGAATCAAGAAAAACTTTGTAATGTTTGTGTGAAATTTACCTTTAAAAAAGTATTCAACTGTGTCCCCATATTCTTGATGAACTCATTTTTAAAATAACAGTCTGGATCCACTGGACTAATTCTCTTCATAATTTTAAAAACTTCAATCATGTCTACTCTTAATTTCCTTTTACTTACAAAAATAAAAATCTGTGATGAGTGATGCGTGGCAAGTGATATGTGAAAAGAGTCATGTGATTAACATTGTGTGATTTGTGAAAAATGACATTTAATGAATGTTGACGAGAGACAAATGGGTGCTGATGTGTGATGTGAGGCATGCAGAGTGAGTGACAGTTGAGTAAGAATGTGTTATGAGTGTTCCCTGAAGAGTGACAAGTCAGTACTGATGTGTGATGAGTGAGGCATGATGAGTGATGGATGATGGAGGAAAAGTGATGAGTGACAAATGAATAGTAGTATGTAATGAGTGATATAAGACAGATAAAAAGTGACAAGTGAAATTTGTGACTCATGAAAAGTTACAAATGATACATGATGTGGAGTAACACTAGTGCTTGAAGATGTAAACTCATTAGATGCACATTGTACAAGTGTATGTCAGTTCTTGTTAAGAAGTACAACATACAGTATAAGTGAGGCCAACTATGCGGGCAGTTATGGTCTTCCCATTGAAAGAAAAAAATAGCAAAAATACCAGTTTCAGGGAAAAACTGGTAAACTGAATCAAGGGGTCCTGAGTTTAACTGATGTGGAAAATGATGTGAATATATTTAGCTTAAACAGACAAAGAAATGGGGTGACATGGTCATAATGTTCAAAATAACACAGGTGAACATAGGTTGTTATTTTAAAATGAGTTCTACATCAACAAAATAATGTCAAGTAAGAAAAATTTTTAGGGTTAAATTTCATACAAAGTTAGTCTTTCAGGTACACAGGAAAATGAATATACAGTACATGAGATGTTTGGAGAGTCTACACTGGATGGTATGACTGGTATGAGTGACCAGTGCCAAGGCCAAAATTGGCTACTACCCTTGCACTAAATGCAGCTGGGACCCCGTGAACCTGATTTAAGAACACTGTGACCAGATTTAAGAGTATTACATTATATATATTTGCACAGCGTTTAATGATGTTTAGCAACGTTTTGGATGCGCACCTATTTCTTCAAGCACATAGCATGCTCATTTACAGGAAATCTCATGCAAATTCAAAAGAGAAAATGCTCAACATTAAAAAGCAGTGAAATAAATGCAGGTTATCTTTGCAAGTCCTTCTATTAGTTTTAGCTTTAACTTGTTTTAGTCATGTAGTAACTAACCATCTATTAAATCAACGCATTTGTGGATAAGCGTAGATCAGTTAACACCATTTGTTTCTCTCATGGATTGCTTCATGAGAGGAAGGCTGGTTAGCTCGTCTGCTAGGAATGCTCTGTATGACTAAGTCATAAAGTCTTACAGTATCAGCAGACTGCCAGAAGTTTTTCTTTAATTAAAATCAAATCTCTGATCTAAGATAATTTGGCAATTAGTGTTACATGTGCACTCATGCAACTGTTTTAGTAAGACAATACCTTTTTGTTAAACAGTTGGAGCTCTAGAACTGGGCTGTTTTTTCTGTTTATTTACAAGGATATGGCAGACAGAGTTTCTATTTTCTATGTAAAAGTAGTCAAGGTCCTCAGAATACAAGGCAAAGAATTAAAAAAAACCATGGATACTAAGGTTTACTAAGACCTTTTATTTGTCTTTCATCCAGAATTCTCCCTGTTGTCTACAAATTGTGATCCTTGAAGTGGTGATTTTATCTAAATAAATTCCCTTTTCCCTCCAAAATTAAAAATGTACTTTTTTTGGCATCGTAGCTTGTTTCTATTGTCATATTCAATTAACATTCATTTTCAGGGTGCTTATTCTATTGCAGTGATGTGGGGTCATTGATCCTGGTCTGTCATTTAGAACACTGAGAGTCAAGGTTAAGTTTATGGTCACTCCATACGCAAATCGATTCATACCTGGGACACAAATCAACTTAATGTGGATTTGGACCTTTGTGGAGAGCTGGAATTTGTCAGGGAGGAAATTCCACACATATATAAGGATAACACTTGAACTGTCATACAGATGGTGGTCGTGCCAAGAATTAAACTTGGCTTGCTTTGTGCTGTAAGGCTATGCTAACCATTTTGCTGCAGTACCCCAATTTTTTCTTAATAGGTCTAAGTTTATAAAAAAATCCTTATTTTTGTTCATCTTTACAGAATCAAATAATAAAACTCTTTAATGAACTGTTCGAAACAGTCTGTGGATTGCTTCTGTAGCAGTAATTTGTCTTTGACTATTGACTCTGAACCATAGGCTGCTTTGCCAGTTTTTGATAAACAGCAACACAGATAAATTTTACATTGCAGGAATCTCAAATACTTAACATTTTGTTGATTAATGACTGCAACCCATTTATAAATATTTGTAGCATTCATATAAACTTTTATCTGTTATGTGTATGGCTGACAGTTAAAACCTTGTATTTTTATTGTTTAAGCTTTTAAAAAGTTAATATCAGCGGGCAAAATATTTCTATGTATTGAAAACTCAGTGCCTATAAAAAGTATTCACCCCTTGGAAGTTTTCTCATTGTGTTGTTATACAATTTTGAATCACTTTGGGGGTTTTTGTCACCAAGTCAAGTCAAGTCAAGTTGGGGAGCATGACTGGTACAGCGTTTTGCCGCACCCACCACACGACAAAACAGCTTGGGATCCCAGTTGGCAACCCCTCCAGGCAGACACGTGGTCCAGTCCCACCCTCTGGAAATTACCTTCTATCTGCCGCACCCACCATATGACGAAACAGCCCGGGATCCCGGTTGGCAACCCCCCCCAGGCAGACACACTGTCCAGTTCCAACCTTCAGAAATGACCATCTATCTGGCGCAGCCAGATGTTACGCGGGCCCCCCCTTGGCCTGGTGCAGCTTCTCGGGTCCCCAACAATGGGGATCCTGTGAGCTGGACCACCCTTGGGGAATCATGGCCGTAGTGCCGTAACTGACGATCCCTCACAATGCAGGTAATGTGCGTCATTCGGGACTCCATGAGCAACTGCTCATTCGACACAAAGTCAAACCAACGGTACCCAAGGATTCTCCAAAGGGACACAGTACCAAAGGAGTCCAGTCTTCATTTCAGGTCACTGGATAGCGTCCATGTCTCGCAACCATATAGCCATTTTGTCACCAATCAACATAAAAGACCCATTATTGTCAAAGTAAAAACAGATCTCTAAATAAATTACAAATACAAAACACAAAATATTTGCTCATATTAATATTCATCTTTTTTAATACGTCACACCTAAATCATCACTGGGGCAGGCCAAGAGCTTTAGAATTCAAAGCATTCATTCAGTAGAGATCACCTGTCTGGAGATTCATTTGATTGTAGTCTAAATGCAGCGTCTCTGGAAGAGCGGACTTGTGGTGAGTCAGTATGGTGGCCTAACCTACAAAAGAACACTCCAAGCAACTGCATGAAAAGATGATTGAGCAGCCCAAGTCAGGAGGATGGAGGCTAGAAAATATCCAAGTCACTGAATATTCTTCAAAGTCCAGTTAAATAAGTCATTAAGAAATAGAAAGGTAAGGCACAGCTGTAAATCTGCCAAATCTACCATGATTTGATGGATCATGAAAGAAGAAGACAAGAGAGGGAGATCACCAATCGATCTAAGAGAACTCTGAAGGAGCTACAAGTTACAGCAGCTTAGATTGGAGAGACTGTGCAGACAACTGCTGCTGCCCAAGAGTTTGACCAGTAGCAGCTTTATGGGAGAGTGGCAAAAAGGAAGCTACTATTAAAAAGAAAGCACACATGATATCTTGGCATGTCTTTGCCAGAAGGAACATGTCTGGGATGGATCAAAGTCTGTACACACAATACCATTGCTTGACTTAATATCAATCAAATGCTCTTTTCAAACAAATGTGGTGCACGAGACAAACTTGAAGTTGCCTGGAACAACTTTGAGTATTATTTGTATTACAAAAAAGGTGGAAGAGAAAATTGAGCTTTTTTCTATCAGACTAAATATCAGATGTGACATAAGCCAAACACTACACATTATCAAAAACACTCCAACCCTACCTTGAAGCCAGGAGGTGGCAGCATCATGCTGTGGGGATGCTTCTCTGCAGCAACACAGGGAAATCCTGGAGGAAAATCTGATGTAG